>NC_136418.1:12396573-12834073 GCF_052625555.1 Lactuca saligna | reverse complement strand
TTCATGATATTTATTTCTGTGGGCTGTAGCTTACAGCTTGGGTTTGATATTCAATAAAGAGTATCCCCTCTCTTTCCTTCCCTCCTTAACTCGAGAACACACTTATATTCCTTTCATTCCTTAAAAAAATGCAAGAACACACATTTCCTTCCCCTTCCCTCCCTTTTTCCTTCCCTGTGTAAACTCAAGAACAGGGGAAAAAGTTTTATTGGGAGTGATTGAGTATAAGACGCTCATTCCTTTTGTTCTTGTTTTATCATCATGATGTTAATATAATTTTCAATGATATAATTTAGTCTCAAAGACATAAATTGTTATGTCTGTGATCTGTTCCATCACATTTCTTGGTTTACTTAGCTGGATATTCTCTGATTTTTACAGCATTCCTTGAATATCATGATATTCCATACAAAATTGTGGAAGTCAATCCCATCAACAAAAAGGAAATCAAATGGTCTGACTACAAGAAGGTGCCGATATTGATGGTAGATGGTGAACAAATGGTTGACTCTACAGGTTTAAAATTTTGTCTCTATTACCCACATAGCTAAAGTTTTTCTGTTTTTTTTATAATCCTCTTTTCTTCTTAAATAATTCTTGAATACAATATTGATTGATGTTGACAGATATTATTGACAAAATGTTTCAAAGGATGCATCCTGACTCTGTCTCTGAGGATGAGGAAACTCAGAAGTGGCGTGGGTATGATCTCTTTTTACATTTTTACTTTATACTCTTTAATTTTGTTGGAATCAAGGAATGAGAGGAATTGTCTATTTTGTTTTGTGTAATGGAATTGAATGAGAGGAATGTGATTCCATTCCTTAGTTATGGGGTGTTCCTTTTGCATTCCATCATGGAATGGAATGAACATTCGCAATGTAACCCATTTTCATTTATTGTAATGAGAAGTTGTAATGTAAGTACACATTGTATTACACATGATAACGGAATGTAATGACTCATTCCATTCCATTGCTTATTCCATTCCATTCCTCTCATCAATTCATTTAATCATTAAATGACTAACACTTTTTATTGTAGGTGGGTGGACAATCACTTGGTGCATGTATTATCACCAAATATATACAGAAGTCCCTCTGAAGCTCTTGAATCATTTGATTACATCACTAACCATGGTAATATTTTGGATCATTATAAAATATATTGATCAAGCTTTTAGATTCTTTTATTTTATTTACATTTAGATTAAATTACAGAAATGGTCCCTGTAGTATAGTAGAGATTGCAACTTTAATCTATAGCTTTACATTTCGTTACATGGGCAATCCTCATGGTTTCATTTTGTTGCATGTTTGGTCCTTATCACTTTAGCTTTAAATGCTTATAAAAAGACTATTTTACCCTTCTTTTGTCTTTTCAGAAATAATTTGTTGAATGAATCTTGTAATTCTTATATGATGATTTTGGAACTTCGATATATAGAATAGAAGCAGACACAAATACACAATTAAATCTTCTTTTTTTCTTTAATATTATTTACTTTCCAAATTGAAATAATAACAAATAATATTATAAATTATTTTTCTATTTCAGGTAATTTCAGCTTCACTGAAAGGCTAGTAGCAAAGTATGCTGGAGCTGCAGCTATGTATTTTGTATCAAAAAAGCTCAAGAAAAGACATAATATCACTGATGAACGTGAAGCTTTGTATGAAGCTTCAGAGACATGGGTGGATGCTTTGAATGGAAGACAATATCTTGGTATGTTGATTTATAAATTGAGTAAATTACACGAATGGTCCCTATGATTTGGGGTAATTTGCACGCTTGGTCCCTAACTTATGTTTACTGTTTGTTTTTTTGTTACGCGTTTGGTCCTTGTCTTATCTAATAATACTATTATTTAAATAGGGAAAAAAATGTGAGGTAGGTAAGGTAAGGTGAGGGGGTGGAGGTGGGGTTGGGGGTGTGTTTATCTAAATAAATTAAAAAATCAAGGGCAAAATAGTTTTTTTAGGTAAGACATGGACCAAATGCGTAACGAAAAGAAACTGTAGGGACCTTTCGAGTTAAAAAAATAAGTTAGGGACCAAATGCGCAAATTACCCTAAACCATAGGGACCATTCGTGTAATTTACTCTTATAAATTTACATATATTTTTGATACTATGCAGGAGGTTTAGAACCAAATTTGGGTGATCTTGCTGTATTTGGTGTTTTGAGACCAATTCGGTACTTAAAATCAGGAAAAGATATGGTGGAGAATACACGTATTGGGGAATGGTTTAGTAGAATGGAGAATGAAATGAAGCCTCATCGTGACACAAGTTTTCAAGAAGCATAAATCGCTTTATATCTTTTTTAACTTGTTTTTTTAGATTTTATAAATGAGAAAAATAAAGGTAACAGTTTTGAAGATGATGGGAAATTAATACTGGTTATATTTGTATTGCTTAATAAGTTATAACATAGTTATGTTATGTTAATGATGTCGTTATCATCATAATTGGAAATAACACTAGAAGAAAACGTGAAGTACTCATTTTTCCTTTATGGCTCGATATTTTTTGCTACCCTTTTGAACATATATGAACCTGATTGGTTTATGTTTTTATTTAAAAATAAAAAACTTATAATAACGATAATTTTTTTTTTCGTCCTATGCGTTTGAGGATATTTAGGGTACGTTTAGTTGTGAAAAAATTTTCAATTTTCTAGGAAAATTTTTCGAAAAAAATGGAATTTTTAAAATGTGTTTGGTTCGTATAGTTTTCCAAATTTTTTTAAGAAAATGAAAATTTCAAGTTTTCCAAATTGTATGTAAATTAGAAAAGTGATTTTATAGTTTTTCAAAGTTTTCTAAATTTTTAAGATGGAAGATGAAAACACTATTTTCTGAAAATATTTTCTTAAAAAATAAAAATAATTTTCTACAACCAAATGCACCCTTAAATTCTCAAGACCGGCCCTGAGTGTATTGAACCAAGTTTCATGTTAATGGCTCTATGGATTTATAGAGTGCTTGCCTTGTTAAGAATATGTTTATTTATAACTATGACTAAACCTTTTTCTGTAGAAAACTCTTTCGGGTTGTGTGGATGCTTGTTATTTTGATCTTATTTGTTACTAACCGTGTTTTACATAGTCTAGTACCTTCAAATTTGGAATAACTTGTAAAAAAGGTATCTTGGTTCCTTTTAAAGGTAAACAAGAGGGCCTCCTACATCATGCGTGGCAAAACATATCCTCCTCTTCGAAGTCTCTAGAAAAAACATTTTAATATATAGGTGATAACGTCTAGTTTAGACATATATTTACTGTGTTATCTTATTATTTTAGACTGTGTATTTATATTACATGGAACAAAAGACGTTTATAAAGTTTTAAATTATTATTTTACAAATATAATATGTTGTTGGAGTGAAAAGAAAGCAAAAAACGTTGAACGGAGTTGGATAAGAAAAACTGAAAAACGAGCTGATTTTACATGAGACACGTTGTGCCTCACTAAAGTGAGTCGAGCCCTATTGAAAAGGGAAATATATCTACGACTTGTTTACATATTTGTGTACAATGCGGATTCTCAATTTCACGCCACGACAAAGTCATTATTGTGTCGCAGTACCGCTGAATTTTATAAATAGATGCGAAAACTCTTCACAATGAGATAGCTTACAACCCACGTCACCTTGTGCGAGACGATACCTCCCGATCACCGTTTTGAGGATCTATAAGGTGATCGGAGGGTCGTTAAACTAATATGGAGTGAAGATTTGACGAATTTGAGAGTTGATTCATAACAGAAATTATTTGGTTTGTTGTTCTAACCATGATTAGAATTCTAGTTGTTTTACTATTGTTTTTACTTTTATGATTTAGGGCTCTAAACCGTTTTGCTTTGTGTTTAAATTAGATGAGTCATTGAAATTATGTGTGACATCCCCAATTTTCACGGCTAAATAACGTTGTAAATCCTGAAACTGAGTATTTAAAAGTTTGGAGACGCTCCGGCAATGAAAAATATATATCTATCTTGTTCCACGTATCCTTAAGACCATTATAGATAAACTCCCACAGGTAGTTATCTCAAGCAAAATTGCCAAAAAAAAAATTAATTATAATATACATTAACATTAGTACTATGAAACTTTCAAACTAGATAAAAAATATATGTTCCACACATCCAAATTCTCAGCAACAAAAAAAAAAAAAAAAGAGTCTCGCAGCACACGGTCATTTATTTCTTTTCCCAAAAATATTTCACACAAAAAGTATATAAGACACACTCTAACTGCATCATTGTCGATAACTTCTAATAATTGATGATTTAAAATAAAACTTTTCAAGTCACATATTTCATCGAACTTGTATGGTTCGGAAATAGACGTTTCCGCAATAAACATCTTTTTTGACCGCTAACTTTTTTTCTGAGACTTTTTTCCCAATCATTTTGGGATACACACCAAAATTAAGCCCGATCAAACAAAACTCTTTTGGACCATAAACCATTTTTGTATCCCCCAATTTAAAATATAACCGTTTTACGCCATTTAGGGATACTACAACGTCGAGTCGTAGCTGATGAACAAACATTTTATGGAACATCAACCCGTCCCATTGTAATTGAGGAACATCTAACAAGTAATCAAACACGGCCTGTTTAAAACTTTCGTGTCTTGCATCATGCAACACCTCCAAATACTTCCCAAATGTTGCACCCCGATCATTTTAGGTTGACAACAGCTTTAACATTTAAATTATTATAATCATGCTAAAAAACAACAATATATTATCTTTAAAAATATCCGGAAATTACATTGAATAAATAAATCAACATTCAAATTACAACCATAACAAATATATAAAGTATATTATAAACAATATCGTAACCATTTTTTTATAGTAACGACAAGTAAATAAACACTAATTTAAAAAACTAAAACGCATGTATACTAAAATAATGCAAATGTAATACCACATCAATCAAGAAGAATCATTATGTTCTTAAAAAAAATCATTTTACTAAACTTATTAACAAAAAATTACCAAATATACAACAACCAAATTCACACTTTATGCGTTGTATACGTGTACATTTATACAATCACTAACCAAATAGCATCAAAACTTTAAGGCTACTAATAAATACTACTCTACCTATCAAATACAACACAATTACCCAATAACACACAATATAGTGTTTTTTTTTCAAAAACTAATAGAATAAATCCTAAATAAACAAAACTTATACTTGATAAATGTTGATTAAAACACAAAATAAGTTAAGTTAAAATCTTACCATATTTTCGGGATTGTTGAAGAAATCGTCCATAATGGCTAGAATGAAATCGGAGAGAGAGAGAGAGAGAGAGAGAGAGACAAAGAGAGAGACAGAGAGAGAGAGAGATGAAAATGAAGGGAAAAAAACGTTTTTATACTAATCATTCCGAAATCGCAGATGGGCTTAATCCATCTGTAATTTTCAAAACTATTTTTATAATTTGGATTTTTTTTGCTATTTTCCACAAGATAATCAATGTATTTGACTATTTTTATAATTTTCTTATTAATTTATTGATTTTTTCACTGTAAATCTAGAGACCTAATCGAATTTTTATAAACTCTTTTTACCACGTCTATAAATCAATATTTATTTTATCTAAAAACACTTTTAATTTAATAAAAAAATCCCAAACAAACCCTCAATTTCCGGGATCGATCGTGTTTAACTCGGAAAGAAAACCTGTTCATCATTCATCAATCAATCAATCGCCAACCACCGGCAACCACAATGCAACAAGGCGATCACACCTCCACCACTCCGTATCATCACAATTACCCTCAAAACCCTAACCTAATCCCATCACCACCGATCACCACCATCCTCCGGTAACTTACGCCTCCGCCAACACCACTACTTACCATCCTCCAACCTCCGAATACTATCCTGCTTATCCTCAACAGAATCCCAATCCTCTCCCTCCTATTGACCCTTCTTAGACTACCCCCATTGGGGGTTTCTTGTGAGCCGGTCGGAGAAAAATAATTATTAATAAAGTGAAATTGAGGTGATCCTAGGCAATCCAACTCGTATCCAAGCATCGGCTCGTATTGGGTTGCATAAAAAGCTCATGTCCACGTGTCCTCTTTCCTAGAAGAAATGACTTAATTTTTATAACAAAAACTAATTTTTATTTATATGTAAACTTTATGTTTAATAAAAAATAAAATAAAATATATCAAAATACATAATTTATTTTTATCTATAAAATAAGACCAATATTGATATAGTTTTATAAATATAAAATTTTAATGAAAAATAGGTTGGATTGGATTGTTAATGAGTGTAAATAATTGAATCGGGGTTGGATTGTATGGATTGAAGATAAATAAATTAGTTTTTTTTTATAGGAAAATATAATTAAATTGGATTGTCAATGGGATAGTCTTACGATCCTCCCTTTCCAAACCTTAATCCACAACCCTCAATTTCCCCAAAGTTGAAGCATCGCATACTTCGTATCGATCTCAACAGCCTTATAATCCACCTTATGATCATCACCAGTGTAATATCGAAAATTTTCAAACTAAAATTTCATTTAAATTCGCTCTGATCTTAAAACACTTTTTGTAAAAATCTCATTTTTGTTTAGATTACAAAAACCTTAACTCCATAATCAAATAAATAGTAATCCAGGACCCTCTAAAACATAATTCTTTCTCTGGTGTGTACAATCGAGCCGGTGCCGTCCCGTGATCCTAAGAAAACCTGAAACACAAAGCACAAAACACTGTAAGCATGAAGCTTAGTGAGTTCCCCAAAATACCACACATAACACATATTAGCCACTCGAGGCTATAACTCTGTGGATCCTCTGGTCCTAGCTTTGTGAACCTTCCGCTTCTAACCCTGATATACACACGGCATAAATCACATAGAAATAATGCATTGCAACACAACACATAAATAACATACAATAACTCTGTCACATAACTCTAATTACCACTCAAGGTAAGGTATAGTGAGAAGACTCATCTCAGATGTCTCGGTAAATCCTTGACTCGGTAGCAGTATAGTCTAGCCTCCGCCTAATCACATAAAGTAAAATACGCTCATAAATATAACTCTCAAGACTATACCCAACCCTCTCTTAGTACCCTCAGATGGGTAAAAGACCATTTTACCCCTCTCTTGACTCAAAGATCCCATTCTTGACCAATCCCTAAAAGTCAACAAAGTCAATGGTCAAACTTTGACCTGACTCGTTGAGTGCACCTGGGTGACTCGGCGAGTCTACACGTGTCCACTATCTCTCTAGCCTCTCATGACACGTCGAGCCTTCCCCCTGCTCGACGGGTTACACCTGGCATGAATCGCGGGGCCACCCCGACTCAACTCGTAGATGTAACGACCAAATTTTCACGTCCAAAAATTTAATTCGAAAACATTACTTTAGAAAACATTAGCAATTAAAAACATTGTTTGATAAAACCATAACATAACGTAAACCATGTCTAAAATCCAAACCATAGAACCCATCAAAATATCAGAGTACAAATCCCAGTAAATCTCGTAAATGCGGAAACCAGAGTGTGTACATGATGTGCCGCTACCGCGCCAGCTCCTTCCCCTTCGGAGAAGAGGTACCTGAAACCAAAACTGTAAAACGTAAGCACAAAGCTTAGTGAGTTCCCCCAACGTACCACATACCATACAAACACATAACATACATACTGCCAGGCTATTCTGGGGTGCCTGACTACCCGGTACGGCCATTCTGGGGTGCCGACCTACCCATGTCAAGCCATTCTGGGGTGCTGACTACCCATGTCAAGCCATTCTGGGGTGCTGACTACCCATCGGTCCTAACAACCGATCCTCGGGGACTGGTCCCCTCCTACTACCTCTATCGCATAACATAACAGGCCAATCATCACATACTGTCAGACATTTCTGGGGTGTCTGACTACCCTACGGTCCTAACAACCGAACTCTACTACTATCGCATATAACGTATCATGCTAGCATATGACATATCAGGTAGTAGCAAACCTAGATGATATCACAAAGACAATCATCTATCATACGTCTCCTACTGGTGGGCCGGCATTGTGGCCTTAGACCCACCCCTACTGGAAGGTAACTCACCTCAAAGTAGCTGCTGAACTGATCAGGAACTGACTGACTGCTGCTGCGGGAATCCTCCGGCCGCAATTCCCACAACATACTCAATCAAACACTGCTAACTGCCCTTTGGGTAAAGTGACCATTTTACCTCAGGTCTAGCCCTAAGTAAAAGTAAGAGTCCTACTCGCCGAGTTGTATGAACAACTCGTCGAGTTCATCTTCATCCGATGAACACTCATGCTTAGACTCGCCGAGTTGTATGAACAACTTGCCGAGTCTGTTCTTGATCTATGAAGATTGCCTTGGACTCGCCGAGTCAGGGCATTGACTCGCCGAGTCCTACCATGGGTGAGTTCAGCTTCCAACTCACCGAGTCACCCCCTGTGACTCACGGCTCAAACTCGATACAACATAAAGGGACCAATTCGGTGACTCGCGAGCAGACTCGCCAAGTCGTCGCCATGCATCCATTAAATACACCGATTTGCTCGATTCCAGTCCATGCCATTCACAGATTTGGGCTTCTAGGACACGAATCACACGTAAAGTTTCCAACTTTACGTGTAGATATTCACCAATATGGATTTTAGGGCTCAAAGTGCACCAAAAGGGGTAGATTTAGGGCTTTCATGCAATATGACCCCATAAAGGCATTAGATCCAAGCTCCAGGGACTAAATCATGCCTAAATCTAAAGGCTAACAACTTATTACAACCCACAATGCACAAACAAGCTTGGGGAATGGCTCAAGAAGGACTTCCATGAAGCTAAAAGGGACTACAAGCTTGAAAACAGAGGGGAAACGAGCTATACCTCAAGGAAAACGTTGAGATGACACAAAGATGCCTGGCCTCCTTCTCCTCTTCTTGATCTACTCTACTTTCTCCTCAAAATCTACAAGAACACACCAAAACACTTCAATCTCTCAAGGAAATAAGGGTATAAATGATGTTGGGAGCTCTGAGGGTGAATGGGGGCGAGTTTGGGGCGGAAATGAGGGTTTAAATAGGGTGCAAACCCCTGAAACTTAGGGTTTCATCCAACAGCGGTGACTCGCCGAGTCCAGGATATGGACTCGCCGAGTCGCCAACTTAAACATGTCCTGGGTCTCGTCCCTACTCGGCGAGTCGGACCTATGACTCACCGAGTCCAAGGCTAAAATGGGAAATACTCAAATAAGATTTACATACCAGGAACCAGGTGCTACAAATCTCCCCCACTTATTTTAGACTTCGTCCTCGAAGTTTGTTGCTCGATCCTAAAACAGCTCGGGGTAATGCTCCATCATCTCGTCCATCGGCTCCCAAGTCCATTCCGAACCCTTGCGGTGCTGCCATTGTACCTTCACTAGTTCTACCCTCTTGTTCCTCAAATCCTTCGACTTCCTGTCGAGTATTGCGACTGGGCGCTCAATGTAATTCAAGCTATCATCAACCTGAATATCCTCCAACGGTACTACCGCTGAATCGTCCACTAGGCACTTCCGCAGCTGAGAAACATGGAAAGTGCTGTGGATCTGACTGAGCTCGGCTGGCAGATCCAGCCTATACGCCACCTTGCCCACCCAGGCTACAACCCTGAACGGTCCGATGAATCTTGGGCCCAACTTGCCCCGCTTCCTGAATCGAATGACGCCTTTCCAAGGCGACACTTTCAGGAGAACCATATCCCCGACTTGGAACTCCAAGTCGGATCGACGCTTGTCGGCGTAACTTTTTTGCCGACTCTGAGCAGTCTGAAGTCTGCTCCGAACCTGCTGGATCCTCTCTATCGTCTCGAGCACCACCTCGGTGCTTCCCATGACTCTCTGGCCAACTTCACCCCAGCATATCGGGGTTCTGCACCTCCACCCGTACAACATCTCGAATGGTGGTCGGTCAATACTCGCGTGGTAGCTGTTGTTGTATGAGAACTCAGCCAAGGGAAGATAGGTATCCCAGCTACCACCGAAATCTAACACACACGCCCGCAACATGTCCTCCAAAGTCTGGATGGTCCGCTCACTCTGACCATCCGTCTGCGGGTGAAAGGCGGTGCTAAAATGTAATCAGTGCCCAACTCGTTATGAAACTTCTTCCAAAATCTGGAAGTGAAACACACATCCCTATCCGAGATCACCGATACCGGCACCCCATGCCGCGCCACGATCTCCCTGATATAGATATCGGCCAATTTCTCGGCCGATATGCTCTCCTGAATCGGAATAAAGTGAGCACTCTTGGTCAGTCAGTCCACGATGACCCAAATTGAATCCACTCCACGTGCGGTCCTGGGAAGCTTTGTAATAAAATCCATGGTGATATCTTCCCATTTCCACAGTGGAATGTCCAACGGCTACATCTTACCATGCGGTCTCTGATGTTCGGTCTTGACCTTCCTGCAGGTCAAGCACCACTCAACGTACCATGCCACATCCCGCTTCATGCAGGGCCACCAATAGTCCAGACGGAGATCCCTATACATGTTCGTCGCCCCGGGATGAATGGAGAATCGGGACTTGTGCGCCTCCTCCATCAAAATCTGGCGGACGCCCCTGTGATACGACACCCACACCCTATGGTGTAGTGTCAATAGACCCCAGCTATCATAATCAAAGGAGGACACCTGACCCACCACGCGCTCGCTCTTCCGATGATCCTCCTTGATAGCCTCCTGTTGAGCCTCCCGAATTCGCTCCAATAGGGGAGTCACTACGGTCATCCTCATGCATACGTCCCTGATCGGCGCCGCCTTGCGGCTAAGCGCATCGGCCACCACGTTGGCCTTCCCCGGGTGGTAAAGGATCTCGCAATCATAATCCTTCACCACATCCAACCACCGACGCTGCCTTATGTTCAGATTCGGCTGGTCCATGAGATACCTCAGACTCTTGTGGTCCGTGTAGATGGTACAACGAACCCCGTAGAGGTAATGTCGCCAAATCTTGAGGGCGAAGACCACAGCCCCCAACTCCAAATCGTGCGTCGGGTAGTTCGCCTCGTGAGGCTTGAGCTGCCTCGAAGCGTAGGCAATGACATGCCCCTCTGCATCAGAACTGCGCCCAACCCTGAAATGGACGCATCACAGTAAACCACAAAATCCTCTACGCCCTCTAGCAGGGCTAGGATCGGCGCCTCACACAATCTCTGTCTCAGCATCTCAAATGCAGCCTGCTGCTCGGGTCCCCACCGAAAGACCACGGCTTTCTTCGTCAGCCGCGTCAGGGGTACGGCTATCTTGGAGAAATCCTGGATAAATCTCCGATAGTAGCCCGCTAATCCCAGGAAACTCCGAATCTTGGATGGAGACTTCAGAACCTCCCATCTCATCACGGCCTCGACCTTGGCCGAATCGACCAGAATCCCGTTCTGGTTGACAAGGTACCCAAGAAATTGCACCTTGCGCAGCTAGAACTCACACTTGGAGAACTTGGCATACAAGCTCTCCCTCCTCAGGGTCTCCAAGACCTCCCTCAGATGCTCCTCATGCTCCTCCTGAGTCTTGGAATAAACCAAGATGTCATCGATAAAGACTCACAGACTGATCCATCATCGGTCTGCAAACGCGGTTCATGAGATCCATGAACGCGGCAGGAGCATTGGTGAGCCCAAACGGCATCACCACAAACTCATAGTGGCCATAACGTGTCCGAAACGCGGTCTTCTGCGTATCCTCCTCCCTGATTCTCATCTGATGATAACCCGAACGCAAGTCAATCTTGGAGAACCAAGATGCTCCCTGAAGCTGGTCAAAGAGGTCATTAAACCTCGGGAGTGGGTAACGGTTCTTCACCGTCACCTTGTTCAACTCCCGGTAATCTATACACATCCGATGCGACCCATCCTTCTTCTTCACAAATAGGATCGGGGCTCCCCAAGGCGAACTGCTCGGACGAATGAATCCCTTGTCTAGCAGCTCCTGCAGCTGCGTAGACAACTCCTGCATCTCGGGAGGAGCCAACCGATACGGTGCTTTGGCTATCGGAGCCGCACCGGGGATAAGGTCAATCCTGAACTCCACCTGTCGCTCCGTAGGTATCCCAGGTAGCTCCTCCGGGAAAACATCTGCAAAATCTCGAACCACCGGAACCTCGCTCACTGTCGCTTTACCCGCCTCCCGGGTATCCATCACATAAGCGACATATCCTGCGCATCCCTGCTGAAGATAGCGCCTAGCCCTCGCTGCTGAACACACAATGGGTCCACACTGCGGCCTTTCGCCATGAATCACTAACTCTCCCCCGCTCGGGGTCCTGACTCGCACTAGCTGTTGCGCGCAGTCTATCACCACCCCATTAGGGCTCAACCAATCCATGCCAATAATCACCTTGTTCCCACGCAGTGGAATGGGAACCAAGTCCACCAGGTAACGCTCCTCAAACAGTCGCAAAACGCAATCTCGAAACACCATCGATGCTCGCACCGATCGATCATCAGCAATCTCTACCTCTAACGGGCACTCTAACTCGCCTGAAGTCTGATGAAACCTCTTGCTAAGCGCAAGAGAAACGAACGATCGGGATGCACCCGAGTCGAACAATACCTGAACTGGGATGCCGTTCACATGGAACGATCCTAATGCATATATATACACACGGGGCACATATCAATATCATAACATCATAAAACAAAAGATAAAGGGAAAGAATCATACCCGTCACCACATCGGGTGCGGCGCGTGCCTCCTCAGTAGTCAGCTGGAATGCTCGGCTCCTCACCACCGGAGCCTCTGCCTTGCCCTGCCGGCCATCCGTGATCCGCAGGGTCGCTGGAGCTGGCGCCTTCACCGGCGCTGAAACTGTCAACTGGGGGCAATTGGCCTTCTTGTGGCCCCTCTGGTTGCAGTGGAAACACAACAACTCTGATGTCTGAATAACTGCTGCCGGAGCAGTGCAATCCCTGCTGAAGTGCCCAGACTTGCCGCACTTGTAGCAGCCTGATGATCCCATCCTGCACGCCCCCTCGTGCGGCCTGCCGCACTTCCTGCAGCGGCCCGGTCCTGACTGGCCTTTTGGCCTACCATCTGATCCCTTGGGCTTCTTCCTCGAAGCCCCTCCTGCCTGTCCTTCCTCTAATTTCCGTTTCCGGATGTGCTCCAAATCTATCTCCCTCTCCCTCGCCCTGGCGATCATAGAGTCCAAGGTAGGGCAAGCCGAAAAGCTAACATGCTCCCGAATGTCAGCTTGAAGCATATCGTGATAACGAGTCCTCCTCATATCCTCGTCACCGGCATACTGGGGCACCAACAAAGCCCTCTCCCGGAACTTGGCAGTGATCTCCGCCACAGTCTCCGTCGTCTGTCTCATATCCAGAAACTCCCTGGTCAGTTGCTGAAGCTCGACAGTCGGCGCAAACTTTGCCCTGAACCTGGTCACAAAGTCCGACCAGGTCATAGCCTCGATAGCTGAGGCTCCCAACGAGTCACCCACTGACTCCCACCAATCCCGGGCTCGGTCCCATAAACACCCCGCCGCATATCTCACCTTCGACCCCTTGGGGCAGAAGCTAGTCAACTGTGTAGACTTGATGTCTGCAATCCATCGCCTGGCAGCAATGGGGTCCTTTACCCCATGGAAATCCGGCGCACCACTGCCCCTGAAGTCCTTGAAGGACAGTGTGCGCGACCCCGACTAGCTAGAAGCCAAATCACTCCTGAATTCCCGCAGGCAATCCTCCATCAACTCCATGATCCCTTCCTTGATCGACCCGAAGATAATGGGAGTCGACTCAAGGATACCCCTGGTGATCTCTAACGCGATGAACTCACGTAGCCCCTCATCTACCAGCTCGGAACCCGATCCTGAACCCGATCCCTCTCCGCCATCCACCGGCCTCGATCGAAGTACCACCATTCTGCAATACATCACAACAATCATTAGATATACTGATGCTTCCTGAGGGATCACAGCTATTTACAAGTTCCCTGGTCTGGTCTTGGCCTCCCTCGGTTCGGGTACGGATCCTCTGCTTTCAGTAGTACGGGCCCATACTACCTTCCACATCTATCTGTACCTTCTTCAAGGACTGCCTTGACCCCACCAGGTTACTTACGCTAAGGCTGGTTACTACTATGCTCATCCTAGGCTCGCCCTAGGGAAATCTTCGGCTCTACTCGATCCAGTCCTCAGCTGCTGCAGGCCTCCTCGTAATGCCAATTAGCCATCACCTGAATACCATCACATGCGACGAGACTCAGATAATCCTTCGAGTACCCGACTCGTCCCTACAACGGTTGGACTCAAACAAGAGCTGCTCCGGCACTCTAAGATTATTCAACTCTGACCACATATGATGTAACGTATTCGCCTAACGACTAATTCCCATTATTCGGAGTCCCACGTAGCACGAAGCAAGCAGCATTCAGACGAGTGAAACAACGTCAAGCAATTCCGCTCTCATGGAGGGAAACTGGACTAGCACACCGTGCTAACTCATACTACTAGGCACACCCTAACAGGTTACCCTACTGCTGTCTACTCTATTCTAGCATGCAATTCTCATATAGGTGGAACACATAAGGCATCATTCCTAGATCCTTAGTCCTATTCTAGCATGATGTTCTACAAAAGCTGATAAACATAATCATAAACTTGTATGGGTACTTTGGGGAATACTTACTTGAGCTCGGCCGGTCGCGCACATCACACACTTTTGTTCTTTCTTAAACTCTTTTCTCCATTTTAGAAAACATTTTCTTTTAAAAATCTTTTAATCCCTCGATTTGAGTTCAGACACCCCCGAAGGTGAGTCTGAATCCCTCAAACCAGGGCTCTGATACCAACTTGTAACGACCCAATTTTCACGTCCGAAAATTTCGTTCGAAAACATTACTTTAGAAAACATTAGCAAATAAAAACATTATTTGATAAAACCATAACATAACGTAAACCATGTCTAAAAGCCAATCCATAGAACCCATCAAAATATCAGAGTACAAATCCCAGTGAATCTCGTAAATGCGGAAACCAGAGTGTGTACATGATGTGCCGCTACCGCGCCAGCTCCTTCCCCTTCGGAGAAGAGGTACCTGAAACCAAAACTGTAAAACGTAAGCACAAAGCTTAGTGAGTTCCCCCAACGTACCACATACCATACAAACACATAACATACATACTGCCAGGCTATTCTGGGGTGCCTGACTACCCGGTACGGCCATTCTGGGGTGCCGACCTACCCATGTCAAGCTATTTTGGGGTGCTGACTACCCATGTCAAGCCATTATGGGGTGCTGACTACCCATCGGTCCTAACAACCGATCCTCGGGGACTGGTCCCCTCCTACTACCTCTATCGCATAACATAACAGGCCAATCATACAAACATATCATCACATACTGTCAGACATTTCTGGGGTGTCTGACTACCCTACGGTCCTAACAACCGAACTCTACTACTATCGCATATAACGTATCATGCTAGCATATGACATATCAGGTAGTAGCAAACCTAGATGATATCACAAAGACAATCATCTATCATACGTCTCCTACTGGTGGGCCGGCATTATGGCCTTAGGCCCACCCCTACTGGAAGGTAACTCACCTCAAAGTAGCTGTTGAACTGATCGGGAACTGACTGACTGCTGCTGCTCTGGGAATCCTACGGCCGCAATTCCCACAACATACTCAATCAAACACTGCTAACTGCCCTTTGGGTAAAGTGACCATTTTACCTCAGGTCTAGCCCTAAGTCAAAGTCAGAGTCAACTTTCAGTTGACCCGACTCGCCGAGTTGGCTCACCAACTCGCCGAGTTCCTATCCAGACGATTGTCCTGAGTCCTTGATTCTACTCGTTGAGTTAGGCTATGACTCGACGAGTTCCTCTTCTAAACTGACATTGAAGTTCTTCGTCCTACTCACCGAGTTGTATAAACAACTCGTCGAGTTCATCTTCATCCGATGAACACTCATGCTTAGACTCGCCGAGTTGTATGAACAACTCGCCGAGTCTGTTCTTGATCTATGAAGATTGCCTTGGACTCGCTGAGTTAGGGCATTGACTCGCCGAGTCCTACCATGGGTGACTTCAGCTTCCAACTCACCGAGTCACCCCCTGTGACTCACGGCTCAAACTCGATACAACATAAAGGGACCAATTCGGTGACTCGCGAGCAGACTCGCCGAGTCGTCGCCATGCATCCATTAAATACACCGATTTGCTCGATTCCAGTCCATGTCATTCACAGATTTGGGCTTCTAGGACACGAATCACACGTAAAGTTTCCAACTTTACGTGTAGATATTCACCAATATGGATTTTAGGGCTCAAAGTGCACCAAAAGGGGTAGATTTAGGGCTTTCATGCAATATGACCCCATAAAGGCATTAGATCCAACCTCCAGGGACTAAATCATGCCTAGATCTAAAGGCTAACAACTTATTACAACCCACAATGCACAAACAAGCTTGGGGAATGGCTCAAGAAGGACTTCCATGAAGCTAAAAGGGACTACAAGCTTGAAAATAGAGGGGAAACGAGCTATACCTCAAGGAAAACGTTGAGATGACACAAAGATGCCTGGCCTCCTTCTCCTCTTCTTGATATACTCTACTTTCTCCTCAAAATCTACAAGAACACACCAAAACACTTCAATCTCTCAAGGAAATAAGGGTATAAATGATGTTGGGAGCTCTGAGGGTGAATGGGGGCGAGTTTGGGGCGGAAATGAGGGTTTAAATAGGGCGCAAACCCCTGAAACTTAGGGTTTCATCCAACAGCGGTGACTCGCCGAGTCCAGGATATGGACTCGCCGAGTCGCCAACTTAAACGTGTCCTGGGTCTCGGTCCTACTCGGTGAGTCGAACCTATGACTCGTCGAGTCCAAGGCTAAAATGGGAAATACTCAAATAAGATTTACATACCAGGAACCAGGTGCTACAGTAAAGTTCAATTATGGACTCGGCGAGTTCCACCTGTAATCCTCTACCCCCTTCTGACTCACCGAGTCATTCCCCCAACTCAACAAGTTACTCACTAAGTGACTTACGGGAAGCCCTATCCCTACTTGTCGAGTCTGTTCTTGGGACTCAGCGAGTTCATGCCATGCTCGAGCTCAAATGAGCTCCTGAGGTTAGATCCGTTCCTCTAACTCATAGATCTGGCCTCCTAAAGCAATAAAAACATGTAAAGTTTGGATCTTGATGCCTATGCAAGGACCCCATGGATCTATTTGAAGAAATGGCCTCAATATGCCATCCAAAACTCATATCTCTCCAAAACACTCAATAAAGATCAAGGATTTAAGGTCTCTGGACCTCTTTGGATCCATTTTCGAAGCCTCAACACAAGAAGTGACCAAATGCACTAACAATCATACTTTAAATGGGCTAGAAACCCTAACTCTCAAGGATTAACACCCCAAACTGAAGAAGGATCGAATATGTACCTCAAGATGAAGTCCTTAAGCTCTGAGATCCACAAATTAGCTCCCTCTTTAGCTTCCTCTTGCCTTGGTCACCTTCTTCTTGCAAAATCACCTACACAAAGTTCAAAAATGGCTTCCTTTCTCTCTCAAAACACTCACACACTCTGGGGTCTCTCTTTATCAACTGGTAGTCACGAATGAAGGCCATAAGGGCCTTTAAATAGGTCTCAAACCCCAGAAATTAGGGTTTCATTAAACAGAGCGGACTCGCCGAGTCCACTAGTCGACTCGCCGAGTCCACTAGTCGACTCGCCGAGTCCGGTCATTAACCCGGATGAAAATTCGCGACTCTACTCGGCGAGTCCGGTCATTATGCTTATGTGTCTGTATCGGAACATGATATCCCGAGATTTTGTTATATAATGAAAATACATTTCTTTAAAGGAATTATTTGATAAATTCTTATCATATTTTGTTTTGGGAGCAAAATCTGCAACTGTTTTCTTTAAAAGATTACTCTGATTTTAAAAACAAAGCATAAACAAATCGGTATTTTCTGGCTATGAAATTAGGGATGTCACACAAGTCGCCACCTTTACTTCATTTTCCTCGTAGACCTCATTTGGTTGAGATTTAGGGCTCTTATGGCATGTTTGAGATAATAATGTGGGATATGAGCTAGATCTGAAGTTGCAACTTCAGATCTGGACCCTTCTTGGGTTCTAGAGTCAGAAAGCTATGAACTTGGTCATGTATGAAACCTTCCTTGAGTATGAAACCCCATTGTAAGCTTGGATTTGACATTTAGAGCCTTTGTAGCCATTCATGCACGTAAAGTTTGCAACTTTACATGAAATGCATGCCTTAGAAGCTTGGATCTGTAATTTGGAGCCACTGCATCGCTTAAAAAGAGTTTGTATGGCTTATGGACTGAAGGAACTCGGTGAGTCGCAAGGTCGACTCGACGAGTCATTTGAAGATAGGCCTGGACTTGATGAGTTGAATGAACAACTCGACGAGTCTGATGAAGATTGCCAAGGAACTCGACGAGTGGTATGAACCACTCGACGAGTCGGATGAGTTTTCCCCAGTTTATGTATGTGTGTATAACTGTCGAGTTTCAAGAAGGAAACTCGAGGAGTGGACTTAGAGTTCAATCGTAAACCAAAAGAACTCGACGAGTCACTCCGTGACTCGGCGAGTGGGCAAGTACTTCAAGGAACTCGGCGAGTAGTCGAGGGTACTTGGCGAGTTAGGGTCAACATGGACTGTTGACCTTGACTGATGACCTTGATTTTGACCAGGGTTTGATTAGTGGCTTTTGGGATACCTTGAAAGGTTGGGAACTTATGGGTATAATTATATTATGGTAATAGGTGGTGGAGTTTTTTTCAGTGATCTGAGAGTTGGATTTTATCTACCGAGTCGACATCTGCAAGGTGAGTTATCCTCACTATATCAGTTAGGTCTACGGCACCAAGGCTGGCCCTCAAGTTGTTATTGTTATGATGTGCTACATATGGTTATGATCTGTTAGATCGAGATCAGGATAGATAATATATTATGCTCTTATGATATGTAGGGATTGGTATGTTAGTGACCTGCTAGGTCGGTACTCTAGTTACGAGAGATTTCTATGCTTGATGATCAATGAGATAGATATGTTTGATGCTTGTATATGCCGGTATATGATAGTTATGCGCACATGGTTATTTGCATGTTGGTTGGGTTGAGGCGGTTCTGCTTTGTGCTGAAGGCCAACATACCCTTTAAGCGGTTCGGGGAGACTGTAGGCCCACAAGGCGGTCCAGTCATACTGAAGGCTTGTGATAGGATCAGATAGAATGAAGGCCCTCCAGGGCGGTCCAGTCAGGCCGATGGCCTAGTATGCATGTTATTGATTGTCTGTTACTGATATGGTATTATCAGTGTGGTAGTGGTATTTTTGGGGTAGCTCACTAAGATCTCGGGCTTACAGTTTTCAGTTTATTGTTTCAGGTACTTCAGGAGATCATGGCAAGGCGAAGGCGTGACCGTAAAGCTCCTCATCCTTCCGATCTAGTTATTGGGACACTCTGATGAATAATGATGTCACAACTAGAAATTCTATGCCTTGTAATCACTATACTCAAATAAATGTTGAAATCAAAAAAAAAAACTCAAAAACAAGTATGATGCTTACTCAATGGGAAACTAAACCCCAATTCACTACATCAAACAATTGGAAAACCCTAGAAGTTCTTGTTAAGTCCATTTTGGACTAGAACTTCCTTATTGGATCCAAATGGACCAATAAGCTTCCAATTGGACTATCATGGGCTTAGAACCCTAATTGGGATCTAATTGGACCCACATCTATTTATTTCAACATTTTGAGCCATGTTGGACCTAGAATGAAATAAATACAAAATTTTGAACCATGATTAACCTAAACTAGCCCAACAAAGGGTAAAAATCATACTATATTTCTTTTGGGACTAAAAACCATCCAACTTAACATCTACATGGGTTAGGACATTAAAGCCCAATTTTTTTTCCTTTCCATTTACAATTCTCGGCCCAAAAGCCCAAAACCAAGAAGGAAGAGTGACTTAAGCCTTGCTACCTCACTTATATCCCACATATCTCCATGCATGGACCAACATGCAACTAGGATTGTCAACTCAACTCTCTCTCTTCTCTTCTTCTTGAACTCAGCCGAGAGCAACATCCACACACACACAAAACACTCACAAACTCTCTCTAAATCACTCAAGGCTCTTTCTTCTTCTCCATCCAAAATCTCGAAATTTAGGAAGCATTCAAGGAAGTTCTTCCACAAAATCATCATCTAAGGTAAGGTTTTGCTTGGATCTATGACTTGTATTCCTTGTTTATCAAAAATCTCTTCCTAATCCATGCAAAAATCGTGATCTTGCACTCTAGAAACCCCATAAACTCGAAAACTTCATCAAGGAGTGCAAAGGCCAAAAATCACTTCATTTCTTCCATTCTTTCTTCAAAAACCGAATCAACACCCAAGGTGAGTTTCATACCCCCTTATTTTCGGTTTTTATAAGTTTTTGTGGGGGAGAATACAAGCAAAAGTGTAGATCCATCATTATGTGTATGTTGTGGTTGATTTCTATGCTTATATGTATGTTTTGTATGATTTTGATGATAGATCTCATATGAAATGCTAAAAACCGAGACATATATTTTATTATAGCATAAAATATACTACTACATGCAAAGTATACTAAGAAAATGGCCAAATGGCTTGACAACACTTAGCTTGGGCTAAAAACTCATTTTTTTGACATAAAATGTTGAAAATACAAAGTTAAAGGGCCTAAAGTGAAATATTTCGAAATCTGATGGGTGAGATGAGTCAAAACAGTTTACACAATGTATTTTCTGAAAATATACTATTTAGAGGGTTAAAAACATAAATTCCAAGCTTATTGGGCTAAATATGACATTTTCGGCCCAATGAGGCCCAATATGCGAAATTTTCTAATTTGGGGGACCAAAACTGCATTTTTCTGTAAAACAGTGGACTATAAGTGTTCCGTGTACTTTTCAAAGGTTTAAAATGCTTTTCAAATTTAAAAGGGACCAAAGTTGTAAAATTTTTCCAAATTGGGTCAAAAATGTAAAAGTTGCGAAAAAGAGGGGCTATAACCGAGAAAACTGAAATTTCAAGGACTTAAACTGTTTTCTATGATAAATATGCTGGAAAATACTTATTTCAATAATTTTTGGTATAAAAATGTCAAGAAAATTGATTTAAGGACCAAACCGGAAAGTTTTTAAATAAAGGGGTGAAAAGGGTAAATTTTACAATTAAGGAGGGGCTGAAAACAGAAAATCTTCAAGGCTAGTTAATACATGCAATTTGACCAATTGATGGTACCACGCTTGTCGACGAAATACAATACACTACAATACCAAAAGTCGTTGTTAAACGAATTGGTTCGGTCTCGAACCAATAAAAATCCAAAACCACTAACACGACGACGTTACGACATTTCGATTCATAACTAATAACGATGGAGAATTCACTATACATGCGAGTGTGCGCAGACGTCTATGCACCATCTTTGGGCCCCAAAAGTGTAAAATCTTGTTCGTTGAGCCTAGCTAGCCCAATGACCTGATCTTAAGGCCCGAAGATCTCTTTCTCTTACGAAGTGTTGGGTTTTACCGATCCGACATAACGTAACAGGACTTTCAATGGCAAACGTGCTGCTGGTCCCCAAGGGTCCTTCAGTGCTGCTAGTAAAGTCGGTAACTCACGATTGCGGGTTGGGCTTCGGGCCCTTCGCAATTGCATTAGTCTTGAACGACGCGGGGAAATACCGAGGGTTTCGCACCTTCTCTCCTTCCCTCCGGTCGTGGGACTACACAAGTCCGGGAGGATCGAGTTGTGTGAAGAATTACGAGTGGCACCTAAGGGATCGCTTGTAAGGTTGTCGATTGGACGTTTTCATTAACGTACGTCACAACACTTCACCACCCATTGTATTCTCAATGCCTCCGGAGCTCAACGATTCCCTCTAACGAAACGAAACAACGGTATACAAACTAAGTAATACAAAGTGATAGGAAAACGTCGGGTTTTCCTAGGGTTTTCAACAATTACAAATTATGAATTACCGGTCGAATTTTCACAACTCTTACGCTTACATCTATAGAATTCAAACATGCATACTCATGGATCAACACATATTTTTACACTATTCTATTTTTAGAAAATATCGGATTTTCTGATGGGTTTCAAACATTACATTGGATTTCAAACACTACTTATGAACTCACCAACATTTCGTATGTTGACGTTTTTCAAAATACTTGTATTCTCAGGTAACAGATAAGGTGACGGATGATTTATACTCTATGATGTTTGCTGTGGTTTAAGTGATGTTGAACAGTTATTTTGAGAATGTAACGTTTGAACAATGTAACGAATGTAAACACTATCGGTTGTAGTATTCCAAATGTTGGTGATGTTTTATGTTATGCTTCATGTATATGCATTGTGATGGTATTCAATGAGTCACAATAGCCCTCGGACGTTTCCGCCGTCTGGTTCGGGGGTGTGACAAATGATTTGAAAACATTTTGTAAACAAATATTATTTGGTTTTATTTATGATCGAAAAAGTTTAAATTTGGCGTAAAATTTTTGGATGTGACAGTTGCGTAATCCAAGATTATGCATGGCATAATCTACTTAACAGATTTCATACTTCACAAAATTTCTCATTTTATCCTTATAACCATTATCATAAAATCCAACTTGCTTAAATAAATTAATTATTGTAATTAGTTTGAAAATTTCTAAGTATGGTTTTAACATATAACAAGGTATTACTCTACTTAGTGATTAACATTTTATATCTTTTGCCACTTTTGACAAAATATTCCTTTTGCATTAAAATTCAATACAACATTTTTCATTCAAATTTTAAGGGATGCTACAATTACTCGCTTACAATACTCATAGTTCACGCTAATGAAAAGGAACCGAAGGCGGAAGACCAACAAATCGTCGCAGTAGCCATCATAGTTTCCACCTTCCTCAACACATGTTTCAATGGTCTCAATGCTTTATTTGGCTACTCTCAAGTTTCTTTTACAATTCATCGATTTTGATTGTAAGAGTGATTAGGTAATGAAATTTAAAGGAGGTGGTGATTTTAACCAAAAAAAGGTCAAAACATTGCATGATTTCAAAATCTATCATTGAAAATCACACTGGGAAAAGTATTGATCAAATTTGATAAGGACAGATTAAAGTTTCAAATTGAAGCCAATTATATTTATAAGATGTTGATGAAATTATGTCATATTCATCGAAAAATTGTCTACATGGCAAACAACACATTTGGGTTGGATTCAATTGTTATTTGATTTGGTTTGGAGATGTATGTGCCTTGTAGGTGTCTCACTCCATATCTTGGATTGTGCACATCTCCAAACCAAATCAAATAACAATTTAGATTGTTCTCATAATGCAAACGTTTTTTCTTGGAGTGATCCTCATAAAGTTGCTGTTGGATTAAAGGATCCTGGAGGGCTAATCCATGCATTTCATAAACACCATTTCACAAAGCAAAACCATAAAAACTCATTAAAAAAAAAACAAAGTAGGATCAAATATGTGAATTTGGGCAAATCATAGGACCAAATGTGTATTTACCATAGTTGTTAAAATCGCGATCCTGATCGTAGGATCGTAGGATCGTACGATCCTAGGTATGAAAAACGATCCGGATCGTAAAAGGATCGTATTTGGGGTAGGATCGCAGGTAAGATCGTAAGATCGTAGGTAGGATTGTAGGATCGAGATCCGATCCGATCCTACCTTCCTTTGATTTTTTTTTTTTTTTTTTTTGCAAATGAAATTTTTTTACCACTTTATGCCTTTTATCCTTTACCAATCTACCATTTATCATTTTTTACTGTGACTTATGACTAATATTTTGAAGTTTTTATAACTTTTGAATGAAAAACTAAATGTTTGAAATACTTTTCATGATTAAATATTATAAATTAAAATTATATTCTATTTTGTGGGATCTTAGGATCTCGATCCCGATCTTACGATCCCGATCTTGCAAACCCAAAATCGATCCTAGGTAGGATCCCGATCTTGACAACCTTGGTATTCTTTCTCGTAATGTCTTTTTTTCTTCTTTATTATTATTATTATATTATATTTTTCAATTTGTCTTTGGACACATCATCTTGCGTTACTTCTTCCTCAATTTCCTGGATCGATCATCGTTTACCTCGAGAAGAAAACCCTCTTCATCATTAATCATTCATCAATCAATCAATCAATCGGCAACCACCGGCAACCACCATGCAACAAGGCGATTACACCTCCACCACTCCGTATTATCACAATTACCCTCAAAACCCAAACCCTAATCCCATCACCACCGATCTCCACCATCCTCCGGTAACTTACGCCTCCGCACCTCCCTTCACCAACACCACTACTTACCATCCTCCAACCTCCGATTACTATCCTCCTTACCCTCAACAGAATCCCGATCCTCTCCCTCCTACTGCCCCGTCTTACGCTCCTCCCCCTCCAAACCCTAATCCACAACCCTCAAGTTTCCCCCAATTCGAAGCGTCGCATACTCCGTATCAATCTCAACAGCCTTATAATCCACCTTATGATCATCATCAGACGCCTCCCACTTACCCATCTCCACCGGCGTCTTCGATTCCTCACAATCCTATTCCTCTGAACCACAGTTCAAGCTTTCAGTACTCCTCGTCTCTGTATAATAATCCACCGTCGGTTCCTAGTCAGGTCCCGGGTCCCGTATACGAGAGTCCGTTTGAGACTGGTTATGGTGGTAATTACGGTAGGAGCTCATCGGATCTAGGGGCCGGGGGTGGGAGTGTTGATTATTATGGGAAGCGACCGGATGTGGGGATGTCTAGGTTTGAATCAAGCGGTGGGTATGGAGGTGATGGGTATGGTGAAGGTGTTTATGCTTATCAAGGTGGTAAGGTCGAGCCCTATGGTTCTAGGGGTACTGCGCCAAAGTCTTCTACGTGGAAAGAACAGGTGATTTTTGATGATTTTGGGCGTCCGATTGGTTTACCTGGTAAGGACTCACCATCCATATCGTCTCCCAAGATTGTGAAGGCTGTACCAAAGGCTGAGACACGGGAAGATGTTAAGGGTGGGGTACAGAAGTTCAGGGTAAAATTGCTGGCTGAAAGTGGTGGCCAGAGCACCATGGATGTTCTTTGCCAGGTATGGTGGAGCTACCTTTTCTACTATTTTGCTGATTAATTTTTGTGCTGGATAGTATTTATGTTTGCCTTTGATGGTTTTTTTGTAGAGAAGTTTTATGCATTATGTCATTTTACTATGTATTATTATGCTAGATTGTTAGTCCTCATCTACATTCAATATGTTTATCTGTCTTTTGCTGTTGATTGATTCAGAATTGATCTACATTTTGGCATGCTGTTTGGATAATCATTAAATTTTCTTTCTTTAGAGCTCTATAGAGTAGCTGATTACAGTAGCAAGTCCAATCCATAAATGAAAATAATAGGGGTCCAAAAAAAACGTATTAGAACTGTTAATATAGTCACTAATTTTGATCTTAAATGATAAGTTTATAACCAAACACCAGATTCTTGTCATAACATGCATTGATTCTTGTATGTTATATAGTACATTAGTACATGATTCTTTTACCTTCTTTCCTTATCTATTTCATGGTGATTCTCAATCCCTTATTTCTTTTTTCACAGATTGGATTGGATGGAATCCGAATGCTTGATCCATCAACAAGTCGAACTTTAAGAATATATCCACTTGATACTGTAACAAGATGTGAAGTATGTTCTTTCCTCATTCTTTTCCTTTCCTTTTTATGGTTGTAACTTTTTTATTCTGTTACAATAAAACTTTTTTTTTTTCTTTATGTGTGTTTTGTAGGTGTATGACTCATCCACCTTTGCATTTTGGTCAAAGAGTTCTGTAGACATTGAGCCAAGGCGTATAAGGCTTCAATCCAATAGTTACACTACAAACACATTATTGGACACTGTTACAGCAGCAACCATTCAGGTTTAATCTTACAAACTAAAAAAAAAATAATTTTTTCTATTATCTTTCAACCTTTTTCATAAAACCCTTCTGCATACGTGAGAAATATTATCTGTTTTTCACAATTGTAGAGAGTAGAGACTCTTGTTCTTTCTTGAAATTCTTGCTTTATGTTATAGAGTTGAGTGCTTGTGTTCTTGAATGCAGTTTTTTTTTTTTTTTATTTAAAAATTGCAGGTTAAGGAGATGGGTGGAAGGAGTAGGCCTGCTGATGCTGTTAAAGTGAATGATCAGTCATCTGAAAAGAAAAAGGGTTTGGGTGATTGGATGAATATAATTAAACCCCCAAATGAGGAGAAAGATCATTGGGTAAGCATTTTTTTATTATAAATCTGTAGTAACTTTTATTATTTTTGTGTATTATAATTTATACAACATGCTACTTTCATATTTGTCTCTTGCTACATTGTACTTTCTATTATTTTTATCTTATCAAGGCATTGTAGTATGAAAAATCTACATAAGTATAGTATTCTACTTTCACTTTTTTATTTTTTTTATTTTTTTCTTGTTAGGATATCAAACTATGTTTTATCTACCCAATTATAGCATTTTACTTGGTGTTAATATCAAAAAAGATCCTATATTTTGTGTTTTTTCCGGATTAAACCTCAAATTTCTTTTTTGCCTGAAAAAAACCTTATATTCTTTTCCTAAAAAACCCCTCAACTTTGTATTTTTTTTTTTTTTTTTTCTGAAAAACACTTTCAACCTACTAAATGCTTTCAAATAAACCCTCAACTATTTTGTTTTTTCTCGAAAAAACCCTCACATTTTACAATTTTTTTGGAAAAAATGACTAAAAGGGCCAGATCGGAAAAAATAAAAAAATACAAGGTCTTTTTCAAGCAAAAAATAATTTTGAGGTTTAATCTGGAAAAAACACAAAACATAAGGTCTTATTTGAGATTAACCCTTTTACTTACATTGTTTTTCTTTTTAGGATATTATATATTGAAAAATCTGCCCAATTATGGAAGTGAAAATTGCTTTATATTTTAGTGTGACATTGTGATAATAGAAATGAATGAAAGTAATAATGATATAACAAATCAATGAAACTACTTTGCTATTTTTATTTATTTATTTATTGCATTGTATTTTACATATTTTTTGTATTCTATGAAAAAATTATCCAATTACAGCAATGAAAATTCCTTTTCTGTTAAATGAAACTACATTGTTATTTCTTACATTCAACCCTTTTTCAAAGGGAAACTGTCAGAAAAGTCCCAATATTTTCGGAAAAGTTACACTTCAGTACCAAGTTTTTTATTTTGAACATAAAAGTCCCGATTATTTGTAAAGACACGATAATATGTCATTTCCTGTTAAAAGAAAAAAATGACTTTTTTGTTAATTTGAGCCAAAGTGATTTATCTAGACTTTTATGTTCAAAAAAAAAAGACTTGGGACTAAAGTGTAACTTTTCCAAAAATATTGGGACTTTCCTGACAATTTCCTTTTTTCAAATTAACATTTCTTGAACTTGCCGTGTCGTTTTTTTTTTCTTTGTGTCACATGATAGAAATAGTATTGAAAATATAAAAGATTGAAAAATATTATTATTTAAGATAAATAATGAACATAAAAAAACTTTTGTAGGTACCTGATGAAGCTGTTACAAAGTGTACTGGTTGTGGAACAGACTTTAGTGCTTTTAATAGGAAGGTTAGTGGAATCCTTTTCCATCATTTTATTTTTTAAATATATATTTTAATTTTAATTTAAAATTTACTTGATTTTTATAGCATCATTGCCGAAACTGTGGAGATATATTTTGTGACAAATGTACCCATGGAAGAGTTGCTCTTACATCAGAAGAAAATGCCCCTCAAGTTCGTGTTTGTGATCGTTGCATGGTATGTATGCATTTTGTCTTTTATAAATAAATTCTGATAATTACTTTTTGGAAATTTATAATTTTTTATTTTTAGTTGGAGGTTACTCACCGTTTGAGCAGTGCAAAAGAATCTGCTGCAAGCCGATCATCTGGATTGCATAGTCATGAAGATCTTGCAAAGAAACTTCAGGTGAATTAATTTTATTATTTTTTAAATATCTTTATTTATTAATAACTCTTATAGTTCTTGATTTTGTTAAATTAAAATTATAAGTTATACGGTAATAATCTAAACATTCATATTTTGACTAATGTAATTTATTTTGTATTAACAATAATAGATTTTTTTTTTTTTTTTTTTTTTTAAATTTTACATTGTAATGTTGATACCATATATATTTTTGAAAAATGTTTGTTTTAATAATTAAATGGGTTTGTTCAAAAAAATAAAAAAACATGAAGATCTAACAATTTAGAAAATTTAAATTTATAAGAAAAAGAGTAAATATTTAACTATTAAAATTGAAGTGCTTATTTATCTTTTAAATTTAAACTAATAATTTACATAAAAAAACAACAAAAATAATTAGATTCAGGTTAGAAATTTAGAAATTATAAGGAAAGTTGCATTAATGAATTGGATATACATTTATTTAGGTATTATATGAAATTTAATAAAATGGAAAAAACCACAAAATGACACATGGATATCATTTAATCTAAATTTACCACAAAATGACATGTGGCGGAATGCATAAGAGGATGATAAGTGGCAAAATTATTTTAATTTATTAGGGAAAATTCAATCAATGGTAGTATGTGAATAAGTTTTATTATAATTTGGATTTTTAGTTTGTTGATATTCATGAAACAAAAGTACTAAAATTCAATATCCGAACACTTCATCATATGATTTTAGGCTTTTTTTTTTTTTGATAAATATATATATAATAAATTTTTACAATTTCATACAGGAGGAGTTGGAAAGAAATCACAAATCATCATCAGGTATATATTATTATGATCCAGTAGCATCTCTATAATAAATCATGTTCTTTCTTTCCAAAAAATATCGTCTTTTTACATATGTTTTCGTGTCAACAGTTTCCAAGTTTGAAGGGTCAAACAGGCGGATGAAAGAAGTTGCATGTCCCACCTGTACAGTCCATTTACAGGTTAAAAAAAAATATCCATTTATTTATTTTCTTTTTCTGGTTAAAAATTTATATGAATATTTTATATTAAAAAATGGTAAAAAATAATATAAAACAGGTTCAAGTTCCTAGCTCAGGATCCGAGACCATAGAATGTGGAGTTTGCCAGCATCCGTTTCTTGTAAGTGCACGTTGACATGGTCAAAAGGATATGGGGGATTGTTCATTTTATTTTTATTTTTATTTTTATTTTTTATGGGGTTTAATCTGATAATTCATTGTGACTAGTAAGTATTATATTAAGGTTTTAAGTAACTTGGATTTGTTTGGGTTTGTGGGGTTTGGTTTCTCGAAGTATAATTCTAACTTTTGTTTGTAAATTTGTTCTATGAAATAAGTGTTTTGTGTTTGTGTAAAAACGGTAGATTGGGCTTCTGTGTTTGAGTTGAATATCGTGTGATGGGAATTATTCAACAAATTAAATTAAATAGAAAAAAAAATATTAAATAGTTAAAAAGAAAACTCGTCAAGTAAGTGGGGTGATGGACAGTGTGTTGTGGCGCAGATTAATGATATTAATCCTATACTTTGAATTAAATAAATCAATAAAAATATTGTTTTGTATATTAGTTGTGTAATTTATATATGGGATAATGATTTAAAAGGATAATATATATTTTGATTGGTATTTATTTGGTATTTTTTTCTTCATATTTATCATTTTAATTTTTTAACTGTACACGTTTAGTTTTTCTGATTGGAAAAAATGATTTTAATAAGGTGATATAATTATCATTTTGTTTACATTTAATCTTTAATATATATATTTTTTGTATATTTGGTCCTTAATATTTTCTTATTGCAAAATAAGTCTTTATTTATGTATATATTCAATATTTATAATTGATTGCTTGAAGTTTTTTGAGACAATTGTTAGTAAGGTGTTCAAGGGGTTGATACTTCTAAACATTGAAACTTCTTCGTATGATATTGGATTTTAATGATCTTTATATTCACATGTTCTTATTTATCTATTACAGTTTTCGTTTAAATTACTCTTGTTAAAATAGTAATATATTTTTACTTAGTAATCTGTACGAAAGTTGTGGTAGATTAAAATACGGACGCATGATGGATATAATTATCGTTAAAATCCGAGATCATATGAAAAAGTTACAACTTTCAGAACACAAAACCTGAACAACTAAGCATCTGAGGACACAGTGATTATAAACATCAACAATCCCAAAGAAATCATTAATAATTGTCCAATATAGGAAAACTTAAAGAAACTAATAATAAGGATTGAATATGTACAAAAACAACAAAGACTAAATATGAAAAAAAATTTGTAAGACTAAATGTGAAAAAAAAAATATAAGGATTGAATATGTATAAAGTGAGAAATATATTATCTTATTAAATTATTTTTTCTAGTTTATATAAGGACTGAATGCAGTTAAACAAAGGACAAATGTAGCCGAAAAAAACTCCGTATCCAAACATGTACAGATCGAAAAATATATTATCTTTCTAAGGTGCTGTTTGTTTTTCTGAAGTCAAAATGTCTGCAGTCTGCGGACCACATCTGCAAGCCTCTGCAGCAGAAGAGATGGACCAAACGTCTTCAGTCTGCAATAAGAAGACTGTTTGTTTTTTAACGTCTGCAGACTGCTGAAATAAACAGAACTTTAAATAAAATGATTTTTCAACACCAAAATTTTAATAATAATAATTATACAACACTGAAAATAAAATTTATGCAACTAAATTAGTTTTACGATAAAAAAGTTTGGTTTTACAATAACAATAACATTTAAAACAATTCAATATATATTGTGCATCAACGACCACATTATTATTTTGAAACGAGACATTGGGTTCATCGTATCGTGCGAAATGCTCATCACCGAGTCCTTTTTTCCTTATAAAATTATGAACTGCGAAAATTAGTAATATATTAGACAATTCTTATTAGAATAGAAATTATTAATATACAAAAATTATTAATGACTTATATAATTTATATTAGAATCGAAATGCATTGCTTTTATAAAAACTTTAATATGACTCAGTTTTTTGGTCTCAATAGGCATATCATTTTTTTTTTAAAAAAAAATTTGGTCGCAATCATAAAAGTAGAAATATAGTTTTTATGTTATATTTTTTTCTTTTAATATTATTGAGAAAAAATTAATAAACAGATATATACATTAATAATTAAATAAGCATAAAAAAAAGTTATAATCACTTATAAGCAAGAAATCTAAAAGGTGTTTTCTTTCAACATAATAGATGTGGGAGGCGGCGAAAGAAAAAAAAAAGTATTTTTTTTAAGTTTTAGTTTAGGTTTATTGAACTTGTGAAGACGTTAGAAGATATTGGTCCATGTCTGCGCCAAGAAGACCTCGCGCAGACGTTTTTAAATCTACGCACTTTCAAAAAACAAATAGTCTGCGAGAGCATATGTCTGCGCGTGGTCTGCACGGCGCAGACAGAAGTGATCACGCAGATTTGCAGACAAAAAACAAACAGCACCTAAGTCATTATCCTTTTATATATTTACATATTTGAGGTATAGACAAAAGTGGTATAGTTGTTGATTTACCAAAAAAGTAGTGGTATAATTGTCGATTTAGGAAAAAACAAAGGGAAAATGACTTATATGGGTAATTATGTTTCAAAATCGTTCAAAAATACCATTCAAGTTTGATGTGTCCAAAAAACACCATCCAAGTAAAACATTTGTACAAAAAACACCAACGAAGAATATTCTTTGTTCAAATTTGACCTTTGGTAACCGGCAATTACCAGTAAAAAATAAGTAAAGGAAGAAAACAATAGAAAAATGACTCAAACAGATAACTATGTTTCAAAATCGTTCAAAAAACACCATCCAAGTTTGGTATGTTCAAAGAACAACATCCAAGTAAACTTTTTGTACAAAAAACACCAACAAACTATATGTTTTGTTCAAATATTATCCACCGGTAATTGGTTCTTACAGGTTAAATTATAACTTGGCTTAACTATTATGACATGACATAATAATGATTGAAAAAACAATAAATGATATATTTCTTCTTTAAAAACCGATTTAGGGTTTCTTCATGAACGAATGACTTCTTCTTCTCCTATGATTGCTGTTCTTCTTCTAAAGTGATGATCTCGAACTCAAGTCCAAAACCCTAACTCTTAACTTAAGGCAAAAATGGCTCCTTTACCCCTGCCTCAATGGGCCTCCCTCCCCTTAAGGCCCAAATCCATAAAAAGCCCCAAAAGGCATCCAAACCCAACTACAAGGAATCTAAGGCATAATATGGCCCAAGAACCCCTAACATGGCCTTAAGCCCCAAAAATGACCTTCTATAATTAGGTGGGCCTGAGGCCTAACTTAAACAAGTCTGTACATAGTCCCATCATATGTTGAAGCCTTTGCGATCTGGATGTTGAGCCATTACACTCGACGTACTCCTAGTGTACGCCCAACGTACTCGGCTAGGGTCAAGAACCGACAATCTTCCGAAGGCCATAACTTCTTCATTTAAGTGTGATTTCATCATTCTTTATATCTACGGGAGCTAATTTAGGCATTAGACAGCCATATCGAGGGTTATGAACTTTAGATTGCAATTCTTAGTGTTACCTTAATGCTAAGTTAGATTTCGTCATTCCAAGGTCCAACCGAGGGTTATGGCCTTCGGAAACGAAATCACAATCTAATTTGGGGTATTTATAAGCTTCTCATTGTTAGAAGAGTTTATAGTCTTGACCGGTCCTTTATTTATTATCCAGTCTACACACAAGCACATCTCTTGTCTTTTCATTGTTATTTTATTGTTTCGTACCATTACTTTTGCATGTTTCCTAGGATATGGTTCCGATACTTGTGTACGATGTATTCGAATTTATATTCGTTCGTAACAAGTCGTGGTGTCTGTAACACCCATTTGGTGATGGATAATGGAGGTTGTAGGGACCGAGTGTTCGGTTTGTGTTTGAGCCTAAGGGCATATCAGTAAGTATTAGTTCGAGCCTTTATGAATGGGTTTATGTTAGAAAAGTTTTATGGCAAGGGAGAGTTGATAGTATTGTAGACCTTCTCGTTTCCTTCACGTGGATATAAAGAACGGAATTGGACTTAGAATGAAGAAGTTATGGCCTTCGGAAGATTGGCGGTTCTTGAGCCTAGCCGAGTACGATGGGCGTACGTAGGAGTACGCCGGGCATGCTTACATAAAATCCAGATCGCAGAGGCTTCAGCATATGCTGGGCGTATGAATGAACTTTTTTAAATTAGGCATCCAACCCACCTGATTGTAGCAGGTCATTTTTTGGGCTTAAGGCCATGTTGGGGGTTCTTGGGCCATATTAGGCCTTATATGCCTTGTAGTTGGCTTGGATGCCTTTTTGGGCTTTTTATGGATTTGGACCTTAGGGAGAGGGAGGCCCATTGAGGCAGGGGTTAGGGAGCCCTTTTTGCCTTAAGTTAAGAGTTAGGGTTTTGGACTTTAGTTCAAGATCATCACTTTAGAAGAAGAAGAGCAATCATAAGAGAAGAATAAGTCATTCGTTCATGAAAAACCCTAAATCGGTTTTTAAAGGAGAAATATATCATTTATTGTTTTGTCAATCATTATTATGCCATGTCATAATAGTTAAGCCAAGTTATCATTTAACCTGTAAGAACCAGTTACCGGTGGATAATATTTGAATAAAACATATAGTTTGTTGGTGTTTTTTGTACAAAAAGTTTACTTGAATGATGTTTTTGAACATACCAAACTTGGATGATATTTTTTGAACGACTTTGAAACATAGTTAACTCTTTGAGTCATTTCCTATTGTTTTTTTCCTTTACTTATTTTTACCGGTAATTACCGGTTACAAAAGGTCAAATTTGAACAAAGAATGTACTTCGTTGGTGTTTTTTGTACAAATGTTTTACTTGGATGATGTTTTTTGGATACATCAAACTTGAATGGTATTTTTTGAACGATTTTGAAACATAGTTACCCATATGTCATTTTCCCAAAAACACAAGTAGGGTAAAATTGTTAATTTAAAATATTTATGAGAAGAGGCTTGATGTTACGTAATAGCTTCAGGCACTAAGGGTGTAATTTTTGCCAACTGTGTGACTATCAATGTAAAAATTTCAAAGGTTGGACCTAAAATATAAACCGTGCAAAATACTAAGACCAAAACTATAATTTAACCATATAAAAATTTCAAAACTTGAACTTAAAGTTATCAAAATTGTAGTTAACATAAAAAAACTACACCAACCGAAAGTGATTCCTAAAAAGAGTAAATTAGAGTTTAGCTTTTTATGGTTTACACACTTATATAGTTTATTTTAACTTTTTATTTTTAATTTTTAACATGGCTCGTCGATATAGTTTCTAAAATTTACATGGTTGTTTTGCCCTTTAACACTCTTAGAATTTTATGTTAAATTTAAGGTAAAAGACATTTGCCCATTAACAGAAAATAATTAAACCTACCGTTTCAGAGACTATTTATGAAAGTTGTATGGAAACTAAATAAAAATCACCTAAACATAACACGTCCATCGCTCCGGCATATTCAATCTCCTAGTAGACCGGATCATAAAAAGTTCCAATCTTCTCGACATTCTTCTGATTTTGATTATGACTTCAACACCTTCAAAAGTGTCGAATCACCATTAAGTGATTTCGGCATCGTTTGATAAGGGATGGACACAACATAGGGGAATTGTGTATCGGGACTAATTGGAGAAGGAAAGAGAAGATCCAAAATATGGGAGAGTGAAAACCAAGGTTTACAAAATCCACAACATACATTTCAGTTTCAGATTACACAAAATCACCACCAACTCTCTCACCTCCTCACTAAGATTGCATAGCTTAATCATTACTTGTTGTGCCTTTTAGGACCAAATAAGTGTTAGGTGGATGGTAACACCGAACTCAGATCCATATATAGTTTCATTGTATATGATCTTTTTGATAATCTTGTAAACCTTTTTGATAATCTTGTAAACTACTTATTAATATAAACATACATTAGGTTGTTCTGTAACTTGAAAGTAAAAAAAACGGATGTTTTTATATTAAGTTTTTTGGATGTTACAAGTTAGTATTAAAGTCATGGTTTATATGAATTTGGTGTAAATGATGGTTATCCGATCTTAAACAATGATGAGGAGAACTTTAATGGGACATTAAAAGTTGTCAGCAATTGACTAGGAAATGTGACCATACACATTATAGTCAAATATTAGTCTGATACTAACAAAATAGTGTGACTTAGTGTGAAATAATACTTATTCATCCTATTGTTCACTAGTTCACCAAATAATCTGGTGATGACAAAATTGTTGGATTAGTGTCTAAGTCCATAACTATTTTGGTATGTACTTGACCCGATGGTGTATGGTCCTTTTGGGTTGCCTTCACCAAAGCAACTTGATTGGAGAAATATATATAGAGAGAGAGGATAATATGATTTATTAATATGTTATAAGAATAATATATTAAATGAGAAATCATATTTGTTTAATTAATATTGGTCAATAATTAATTAGGAATTAATTTTGTGATCAAGTGTAATTAATTAAACTAGAGGGGCTGATTTGTAATTATGTGATAGTTACAAAATAAGTTAAGGATTATCTTATATATAGGGTGAACGAATTTAAGGAGATAATGCCTTAGAATTCGACTATGATAAGGATTCAAGGATTATCTTCTGGGTTGCTTTGTGGATAAGCAACTAGATAAGGATAATGACTGAAACCTTATCTCTACACCTATATAAAGACCCTAAGGCTCATGAATTCGTGTATCCCTTCCCAAGAAGTCCTAAGGACGAATTCTAACCTCTCTCCTCTCTCTTTATACCTTCTCCATTTGCCCTTGGTGTTTGTAAGCCATTAGAGGAGTGACACTTGTGACTCTAAGCATTCCAAAGTCAAATCAAGGAGATTTGGGATTGTTATTGCTACATAACAATCAAGGTAATATCTTAAACCTAATTATATGTTAATATCGATTTCCATATACTAGAATTAGGGTTTATAGTCTTGGATTCAAAGCATGTACAATAGAGAAACCTAGATCCGAGCATTAGGGTTTGTATGAGCACATAGGATGTCTTATGACCAAAACCCATCAGTGGTATCAGAGCCATTGGTTTGGTTTCAATTGTATGAACTTGATATATTAGGGTTTATTGCCAATAAACCCTAAGAGGCTAGGGTTTTTCGAGATTAGGGTTTGCAAACCCTAATTTGCAAGAGTTTGAATAAGATCTTCAAATCCTTTCCTTAAACCCTTAAATTTCGAAATCTAGGGTTTGTTATAATCCCTTGATTTTCGAAATTTGCCTCCTCCCCAAGATAAGATCCTAATTTTTAGGGATTTGGATTATCCCATATCTTGTAATTATCCTCTAATTGTTATATATGGTAATTCAAGATCTTGCATTATCTATCCATATTTTCGAAATCTATATAGATATTTAAGGGATTAGGATAACTTAAATGTATAAATGACAATTATCCTCATTATTTAGATAATCCGTTATGATTTAATAATTAAATTAATAGTCTAATTCAAGATAATTATTAAATCAAGAGTTTTAATATTTAAAATTTTAATTTAAATGTCATAAATTCGAAATTTTAAGATAGATTAAAACTAAATTGTTTTGAAATGTTTCAAAACTTGCCCTCAAGTTTTGGAATTTAAAAGTTGATTAAAAGTTTAATTAGGAATGTTAAATTCTAAAACCCTAGAAATGTTTTGAAAAGTTCAAATACACCCTTATGGTTTTATTAATTTATTAAGGAGTATAATTAAAAGAGATTTAATAAATCCATAAAAGTTTAGGTTAACCATTTAATTGAATTAAAAGTGTAATTGTTAAAGTTAACCAAATAGTATTTTAAAAGTGTAAAATGCACCCTATACTATATATATAACATTAAAAGTCTAACATTATATATATGTATGAGTAAAAGTCAGTCTTACCGTTAGTAGGCCTCATTCACGAAGCTGGTCTATAAGGGGTGTTGAAGGAAATTGCCTATAAAATGGCGATTGAATGGGTATCCACTCTTACCCACCGCACTCTTGACTAGTGGAGGGTCGTTAGCCAAACGGGTAGGATAGGACGAAACCTTCCATTATAAGTATAATGAATTACTAAAGTAACTAAACGTTTTTTCAAAATTCACAATCTTAGTTACTTAGGAAAAGTGAATTGATGCAATTCCATGAAATTACACTTTGTGCCCTTGCGAAGATGTTAGTGGAGCGTGTGTGGTTAACCGGCACACTAAATGGTTCTAAGCAAAGGTAGCAAAGGGTGACTCAAAGATTGATCATAAGAGAATAGGTGATTGTAACATGTGAGGGCACCATGTAAGTTTGCATGATTATTCACACCCGCTTTGTGATCCTCGGCATCCCAGTCACAAACAAGAGGGGCATATCGAGATTTAAACATGCCATTGAAAGTTCAATGAATCTCAAAGGATCTAGGAGTTTTCATAGATTTAAAACTTAAATTTCTTTTTCGTTTTTCGTGGTGGAAATTAGTGAATCGTCATTCACTTACCTTCAAATATTCTGCAATTAGGGTTACGGCATCCCTCTCCCGAGTTGTAGAATATTGTGTTGGGTCCTAGCCTTAGTATTTCATTTGGGTGATTTACTAAGGACTTAATCTATCAACTAACTTGAATTCGTTTTTCTCCCGTTTTGTAGATGTCAAAGTTCGACAACTATGGTCTTCCCAAATCCCGTGGAACAAGCATTCTACATGAAGATGATATTCCACGATTCGATCGAGGAACAAGAGATCATGCTTCACTTCCTCTTCCTCCTCCAATTATTCTCCGTAACCCAAAAGTTCAAAGGCTTGAAAAGTTCAAGATCACTCAAGCCCTTTTGGCAAGTGAACATAAAGAAGGAAAGTCGGTGTGTGCACACGTCCTGGGGATGAAGTCACACATTGATAGGTTAAGAATGTTGGGATCCGAGGAAATGGCTGTTGATTGGGTTCTTCAGTCACTTCCTAACTCATATAGTGAGTTCGTAAGAGAGTACTATATGATGAACTGCGATGTGACCCTTATAGATCTCACCTATATGCTTATTGCTGCTGAATCAACGATGGTTTGGCGCAATAGAAAAACAAAGTTGATTGGTGAATCTGCCTTCGAGACCTCTATGGATATAGACATTGGCAACGAAAGACATGCTATGATTGAAAAGATTGATCATAAGAGAAAGGCGATGTCTGAAGTAGTTCCATGTCCTATTCCAAAAAGAGTCAATTTGCTTTTATTGCCAAGAGAAGGGGCATTAGAGACGAAGCTGCCCTATTTACCTAAAAGATCTAACAGATGGGAGAGTCGAAACGTATGGCTCTAATTTAGGTAAAATCTATTGACTAACTCTTTTAAGCTTCATTCTAGATTCTGAATACATAATGTGATAAGATTACAATTGATGTTTTGAAGGATCGAAGAAAAGAAAAGAAGCTTAAGGGAAGAAGTGAGCAGAATCTAACCGTGAAGGAATGGATTTCGATCGCGTTTCTCGAAGATTAGATTCTTGAGCTACTACTTAGAGTTAGAATTAGATTGCTAAGAAAGATGTATTAGCATAAGTTTTTCAATAAGTTGCATTGTAAGGACAAATTTTTCCGCAATAAAATAAATTTTGATTTTAAATTTTATTTATTTATCCTTACAATGGCGTGTATGAAAAATTGATGTTAAAATTATTAGCAATAATGGATTTGTTTCTTATTGTGTTATGGAAAGTCAAGAATTTACCAAATAGGGAGAGTTTCTCATAGCCCAAGTTTCAATTGGACAGAAACTTGGAATCATGCAACTTGGTTGCACGATGAATGAGAAATTTCATATTTTGGAAATTAGACTAATTCATTGACAAAGTGTCAAGTGAAGGACTAGGAGATCAAGTACACAAAGTTGCGTGTTGATCAAAGTCCACCATAAGAGTAACAAAGACATTCGTTATGATTTACTAAAGGTTTAGTAAATATGATTAAGTGTAATTTTGAATTGATTGAAAATGTTTAAATCAATAGCAGAACGAATAAGAAAAGTCAAGTAGGCAGAAAGATAAAAGTTTCTCCATTCTAAGAAGAAGGGAGAGTACCTTTTATGCTTTATGATAGGTCTTAATGATTAAGAACCATATCTCAATTGATCCTCTAAGTAAGTCTTAGTACAATTGTATGTTTGAGAAGAGGAATCAAGAATTGAAGAAATGGAAAAATCAAGAAGTCTATCATACTTCGTTCTAATAACAAGTCTTAAAGTTAAGATTATGGCAATGAGTGAAAAGTATTAAAGGTTTATAACATTCATAAAATGTGGAAAGTTGTGATGTCTTGAATAAGACAAAGACCAACTTGGACCAATTTATGAAGTGTTTTGATAAAAGCTACACTAACTCTTGAATATTTGGTTGTCAACAAATGTTTATTGACAAGAGAATCTTATATGTCAAGGAGTCAGTAGGAGTCTTAATGGTCTTGAAAGGTTTCAAGAACAAATCAAATAAACCTTATCGATCATCACTAGCACACGAGTTGAGGTTTACAACCTATCGTGTTGAGAATATTTTGATTCTATGTTGTTCCAATTGAGTTAATTATGCATGTGAGTCCTATGAATTCTCATCTTGAACGCATAAAAGGCAAGGCACCTTAATCAATGAAAGGTACATTGATAGGAAAAATGTGAGATGATTAACTACTTGGAAGACATGGTGGGCAGTTGTGCTACCATAAGGCAAGAAATCAAGATTAAGAAAGTTCAGTCCATACGAGTTTGAATTTGTCGTAAACTTTGGTTTTAACAAATTCACATGGATAGGAACAAATACACCATTTAAATCTAGGTGTCATAAGATTTCCTCCTTCATGAAAATGATTGTGAGGAAATGCTTTCACTAAGAATGATTTTAAGAAGATAGTGATTGTAAAATTGCATTCTCGAATTCGATCATGGTTACGGTATCCCTTTCCATAATTTGAATTGTGAGGTTTGGCAATTAATCTTAGTTGTTAAGACACATATATGAACTATCTAAGGCAAAGGTGTATAAGTTCAAGAAGCCTTGATAAAATATTATCAAAGTACTAAGTATTAGAAACATGGACTTAAGAAATTCAATAGGTATTGTGTTTCCGGAAGTTAAGATGTTTTGAATACATGTCAAAGCTAGTGAGAGCATAAGTGTTATGTTTTATAGTAATCATCATGATAGTGGGAGCATAAAAGTTATGATTGTATGATTATTAAGGCACGAATTGCAAGTTGGAAATAGTAATTATAGAAAACAAGAGTCATTCCTTGCAAAGTCGTAAGGGTTGTAAAGTTGTTTTGCTATAATTAAGGGAGAGAATATTATGCTTCATTTCAAATCTAAAGGCTTAGGTTGAGAAATGTTAATAAATTTAGTCAAGGGTACATAGTGTGTTCTTAAAATTTCGATTATGATTACGACATTCCTCTTCACAATTCGAATTTTGAGAACATAGCAAATAAAACATTGTGCGTCATGTACCATACGCTTCGGGTATAGGATCGATTGCAAATGCTTTAATGCTTGACCATTCTAAAATTTTCCAAATGTCTAGCGCATTTAGAGGGAAAAGGGACTAGAATTGGTTTTGACTAAAATAATTAAACAACTATCAAAGGACAATCCAAAGTTCGACGATGATTGGTTGCTTGTGAGTAGTTGGAAACATGGTATTAGATGGACCATATCGACATCATTACGAATAGATAAGATTCTATTAAGAATGAGTTGTCATATGGAAAATATGGAATCTTGTCCATATTAGGAATTGAATATTGAAAATCTATGACTAGATTAGAAACTTTTATGCAAAAGGATATTCAAAGGAATGTACTTTGAGTGAGAGACATCATATCTAAGGAATTTTCTTGTAACAATCTCTGTTAGAGAACTTTGTAATATCATTGGCAAAAGTCTTTGTGACTTTGGTGCAGTGACATTACAAAAGGATCGTTGCATAAAGTGTTAGAATCTAGTATATTCTATAAGTAACAAGAATTTGATATTCTTACACTTAAGAAAATGGATTTGGAGTTGTAAAATGAGAATGATTGGAAATGTGTTCAATTTATCTATTTTACAAAAGTAAAAACCATAGGTAAACATTGTGTGCATGCTAGGAGCATGGGACAAGTGTAATAATTTAAGTAAGAAGTTGATTACCCGAAACGACAAATAATGAGTAATCGATATGGTGATAAATAAAACATGTTTTATTTATACTCAAAGGTTTGAGGCCATATGGCATTAGTATTATTCTTGCGTTTCACTTTGCATGTTTTGACTTCCAGAATAATTGAGGTTATTAAGAATAATCGAATTATTCGAACGGGCCACAGTCGTTCATATGTTGGAAGTAGATATGAATGAAGACTGTCGTGAATTGGTGTGTGGATTGTCTAAAAGAGTATTAGACATAAGCAAATGTTTGATGCAACATTCATGAGTGCTTATGAATATGATTTGAGCATTGGATTAAACCCACACTCACTTGGATCACTCCATGAATTGTATCACGAGTGATTGGTGAGACAATAACATCTTATATTCTTGAAACCGAGATGTGTGAGTTGTATCTTGCTAATCGGTTGCACATTGATAATATGTAAACGCACTAGTAACTTGGTGTTATAAAACATATTGTTGTGTGTGATTTGGTTAGTGAGTGCAAGCAAACATTGTATCAAAGTTTATCCGTTCCTTTTATCCAAATAAGGATAAAAGCGATATCTTTGGGCCCCTCGATGGTTTAGTGATGACAAACATAAATGCTCGGCCGGGCTAGGGCTAATTTGATTTGTTCAATTAGTCAGTCGTCATAAATCAGAAATCGAGAAGTAGTACAAAGAGAATGATTAGAAATCATATCTCATACGATATCTAGAATGGAGGAATATATGATCCCTTATCTAAGGACATGCGTATCTGATAGGATTAGAATTGACAGCGACTTTGGAAAGCTACGATTGCAGATCAGGATCTGAAGTCATGCGCATAATATTTATTAGACTTATCCAAGTGGGAGATTGTTGGATTAGTGTCTAAGTCCATAACTATTTTGGTATGTACTTGACCCGATGGTGCATGGTCCTTTTGGGTTGCCTTCACCAAAGCAACTTGATTGGAGAAATATATATAGAGAGAGAGGATAATATGATTTATTAATATGTTATAAGAATAATATATTAAAGGAGAAATCATATTTGTTTAATTAATATTGGTCAATAATTAATTAGGAATTAATTTTGTGATCAAGTGTAATTAATTAAACTAGAGGGGCTGATTTGTAATTATGTGATAGTTACAAAATAAGGTAAGGATTATCTTATATATAGGGTGAACGAATTTAAGGAGATAATGCCTTAGAATTCGACTATGATAAGGATTCAAGGATTATCTTATGGGTTGCTTTGTGGATAAGCAACTAGATAAGGATAATGACTGAAACCTTATCTCTACACCTATATAAAGACCCTAAGGCTCATGAATTCATGTATCCCTTCCCAAGAAGTCCTAAGGACGAATTCTAACCTCTCTCCTCTCTCTTTATACCTTCTCCATTTGCCCTTGGTGTTTATAAGCCATTAGAGGAGTGACACTTGTGACTCTAAGCATTCCAAAGTCAAATCAAGGAGATTTGGGATTGTTATTGCTACATAACAATCAAGGTAATATCGTAAACCTAATTATATGTTAATATCGATTTCCATATACTAGAATTAGGGTTTATAGTCTTGGATTCAAAGCATGTACAATAGAGAAACCTAGATCCGAGCATTAGGGTTTGTATGAGCACATAGGATGTCTTATGACCAAAACCCATCAAAAATGTGGTAATGTTATAGTCATATATATATATATATATATATATATATATATATATATATATATATATATATAGAGAGAGAGAGAGAGAGAGAGAGAGAGAGTTAGGTTCAAATGTTTTTAGCAAGTATTGTGTGCCTAAATGCACCAATGAGAATTCAAGAAATAATAAACAATTAAATAAATCATTTAAGGGTATTCTGGACATTTTGTACATTTTAATTAAGGAATCATTCAATTAAAATCCTGCAATTAAGGAAATAAAATCAATATTTTTGACCTAGTCTTTCTTGCATCGTGTATTATATTCAAGGAATCAATATTTCTCTGGTCTAGTAATCCACATACCCTTGCCCTCGGTTAGGGTTGTTTCCCTTTCCATCTTCAATTCTTAGTCATCCTTCAAACTCTCTGATTTTGATTTTAAGTTCAGGTATCTGATTTTGGATTCTGATTTCCAGAAACCGAAAAACAATCAACACAACAGAAATGGTATATACACACACTCGATCGTCAATCGTTAATTGATATTTTCAAAGCTTGAAGATAAGTTCTTTATCGTTTTATTTCTCTTTATCGTTTTGCAAAACCTCCAAAACACTGTTGTGGAGAAGCGGTCATACTGGTCGAAAGGGACGATTAATTGATTCATTCTTTGATTTTAATTGTCCTTTATTCTTCAAATCACAATCTAATCAAGTTGCATAAACAATTTTGTTTCTGTTTCTGTTTTTGTTACACAGTCGCTGTGTATTTGTACTTCGATGAGGATGTTGGGATGAGGAAGCAGTTGAGGATAAAGGTGGTGGCGGTCGGAAAAGAGGTGGTGGTGTTGCATCCATGGCCAACAGGTGATCTTCTTCTTCATCTTATTTTGATTTGAATCCATGTAAATTTGGATGTTTGGGTTTTCCTGAAAAAATTTATGATAATGAATGGGATATAACTCATGGTTGTTTGGGTTTGTTTCTTGAATTCAAGAAACTGAATTGGTAAGACTATCACTAATTTTCTTTTGAAGAAATTGAAGAAGCACACCACGTGTTTGATAAAATGCATAGTTGAAATCTAGGTATTTGTAACCGGAAAACAAAAGATTATTTACCTCAATCCTGAAAATAGATTTTACATCCAATTGTTTTTTGATTTTGAAAATAGATTTTACAAATACAAATGTATCTTACATGTATTATTTATTTATTTTTTTTGTATTTCTATCTGTGTATGCTTTTGTAAATGCTCAAATTGAGACTAGATGAGTGTGAAGGTACATCTGATATTAACTACATCTTTGTAGTTATTAATTCAAGATACATATTTGTGTTAACATGATCTTTTCCTACATTTATATTTCAAATGTTTTGTTCGTTGGGTATATTCTTGATAATGCAAATTCTTTAAGAATATTCAAAACCATTTTGCAACAATAATTTATTCTGTAAGAATATTATTGCTGTATTCTGATAGAATTGTAGATTTGTAGTTAATTATGTAGCACCTGGTTTCTGGTATGTAAATCTTATTCGAACATTTCCTATTTTAGCCTTGGACTCGGCAAGTCATAGGTCCGACTCGCCGAGTAGAGACGTGACCCAGGTCACGTTTTAAGTTGGCGACTCGGCGAGTCCATATCCTGGACTCGGCGAGTCGCCGCTGTTGGATGAAACCCTAAGTTTCAGGGGTTTGCACCCTATTTAAACGACTTAACTGCCCCAAGCCAGCCCCCATTCACCGTTAGAGCCCTGTATACCTCGTCCTAAGCCGTTCCTTGAGAGTTTGAGACTTTTGTGGGTGTTTTTGAAGGTTTTGAAGGAGGAAAGAGGTAGATCCAGAAGAAGGAAAGCCAACCAAGCAACTATTGTGTTCTTCCAGCAGTTCCTTTGAGGTATAACCCGTTTTCCCCATGATTCTATGCTTAAAACTTCATTTGGGTCTTTCTTGGTTAAATCCCCAAGCTTGTATGTGCATTATATGTCGTAATAAGATGTTTGGCCTTTGGATCTAGGCAAGATTTAGCTCCAGGAGCTCAGATCTGTTAGCTTTATGGCCCCATGTTGCTTGTTAGCCCTAGATCTACCCTTTTAAGGCATTTTGAGCCCTAAAATCCATATTGGTGAATATCCACACGTAAAGTTGGAAACTTTACGTGTGATTTGTGTCCTAGAAGTCCAGATCTATGAATGACATGGACTGAAATCGAGCAAATCGGCGTATTTGGTGGATGCATGGCAGCGACTCGGCGAGTCGTATAGGTGACTCGGCGAGTCTGGTCGCGAGTCACCGAATTGGTCCCTTTATGATGTATCGAGTTGAGCCGTGAGTCACAAGGGGTGACTCGGTGAGTTAGGAGTTGAACTCACCCATGTTGGGACTCGGCGAGTCCAAGGCAATCTTCATAGATCAAGAACATACTCGGCGAGTTGTTCATACAACTCGGCGAGTCTTAGCATTAGTGTTCTTCGGATGAAGATGAACTCGACGAGTTGTTCATACAACTCGGCGAGTAGGATGAAGGAGTTGAATGTCAGTTTAGAAGATGAACTCGTCGAGTCATAGCCTAACTCGACGAGTAGAATCAGGGACCCAGGACAATTGTCTGGACAGGGACTCGGCGAGTGGAGATCCACTCGGCGAGTCGGGTCAACTAAAAGTTGACTCCGATTTGACTTAGGGCTAGACCAGGGGTAAAATGGTCTTTTTACCCAAAGGTCAGTTAGCAGTGTATGATTAAGTATATTGTGGGAATTACAACCGGGGAGTTTCCGGAGCAGCAACAGTAGTAGTAGGTGATCAATTCCCACACAGACCAGCAGCTATTTCAAGGTGAGTTTCCTTCCAGTAGTAACGGGTCTAAGGCACTAAGGCCGGCCCGTATAGACGAGACGTTAGTATTAGAGTGTGGGCCGAGCCCGTATCTCTTAGTTGAGTTGATTATGATATATGCCAGTATGATAGAATTATTTACACTTGTTGTCTGTGCGATACTTGTATGATATGAGTTGGCGGTTGAGTGTGGGCAAGGCCCGTATCTCTCCGAGAGTGGAGTGTGGGCTAGGCCCGTATCTCCCAGATAGCGAAGTGTGGGCAGGGCCCGTATCTTCACGAGTGTGGGCGAGGCCCGTATCTCCCAGAAAGAGAAGTGTGGGTGGGGCCCGTATCTTCACGAGTGTGGGCGTGGCCCGTATCTCCTAATTGAATATTGTTTGTTATATGCTTGCATGGTATGGGGTATTATGGGGGAACTCACTAAGCTTTGTGCTTACGGTTTCAGTTTTGGTTTCAGGTACCTCCTCAGCTAGGGGAAAGGAGCCGGCGCGGTAGCAGCATGTCACACACACACACTCTCTGATTTCCGCATTTACGAGCTTTTCTGGGATTGATACTCTGATATTCTGATTAGTTGTATGTTTTGGTTTTCAGACATGGTTCAGTTTATGTTATGGATGATCGAATGATGTTTTAGTTATTAATATTTTCTAAAGTAACGTTTTTAAACAAAAAATTTTTGATGTGAAAATTGGGTCGTTACAAGTTGGTATCAGAGCCCTGGTTTGAGGGATTCGGACACGTCTTCGGGAGTGTCTGAACTCAAATCGAGGGATTGAAAGATTTTCTAAAATAAAATGTTCTCTAAAATTTAGAAAAGAGTCTTAAGAAAGAGCGAAGTGTGTGATGTGCGTGACCGGCCGAGCTCAAGTAAGTATTCCCCATAGTACCCATACAAGTTTATGTTATGTTTATCAGCTTTCGTAGAACCGCATGCTAGAATAGGACTAAGGATCTAGGAGTGATGCCTTATGTGCCTACCATTCGTGTTTCAGTTGTATGAGAAATTGCATGCTAGTTACGGAGTAGACAGTAAGTAGGATAGCCTGAATAGGTTATTCCTGGTAGTATGAGCTTAGCACTATATGCTAGATCAGTTCCTGAAAGTGGATAGAGTTAATTGAGATTGTTACCCTTGTCTGAATGCTGCTTGCTTCGTGCTTCGTGGGACTCTGAATAATGGGAGTTAGCCATTAGTCGAATGCGTCACGTCACATGTAATAAGGATTGGATAATCTTAGAGTGCCGAATTTGATCCTACTGTGCAGCTCTTGTTTGAGTCCAACCGTTGTAGGGACGAGTCTGGTACTTGAAGGATTATCTGAGCCTCATCACATGTGATGGCATTCGGGTAATGGCCAATTGGCATTACAATGAGGTCTGCAGCAGCTGAGGACTGGTTAGAGTAGAATTATAGATCTCCCTAGGGCAAGCCTAGGATGAGTATAGCTGTGATCAGCAGTAGTGAAGGGGATCTGGTGGAGTCGAGGAATTCCTTGGAGAAGGTACGGATAGATGTGGAAGGTAGTATGGGCCCGTACTACTGAAAGCAGAGGATCCGTACCCGAACCAAGGAAGGCCAAGATAAGACCAGGGAGCCTGTAAGTAGTTGAGATCCCTCAGAAAGTAGCAGTATCACTAATGATTATTGTGATGTATTGCAGAATGGTGGTACTTTGATCGAGACCGACAGATGGCGGTTCAGGAGAGGGGTCAGGTTCGGGATCAGGCTCCGAGCCGATTGATGAGAGGCTATGCGAGTTCATCACGTCGGAGATCACCAGGGGCATCCTTGAGTCGACCGCCATTCTCTTTGGGTCGATCAAGGAAAGGATCATGGAGTTGATGGAGGATCGCCTATGGGCATTCAGGAGCGATTTAGCCTCTAGCCAGTCAGGATCTCGTACACTGTCCTTCAAGGACTTCAGGGGCAGTGGTGCGCCGAATTTCCATGGGGTGAAGGACCCCATTGTCGCCAGGCGATGGATTGCAGATATCGAGTCTGCCTAGTTGACTTGCTTCTGCCCTGAGGGGTCGAAGGTGAGATACGCAGCAGGGTGTTTACGAGACCGAGCCCGGGATTGGTGGGAGTCAGTGGGTGACTCGTTGGGAGCCTCAACTATCGAGGCAATGACCTGGTCGGACTTTGTGACCAGGTTCAGGGCAGAGTTTGCACCTGCGGTCGAGCTTCAGCAGCTGGCCAGGGAGTTTCTAGACATGAGGCAGACGACGGAGACTGTGGCGGAGATCACCGCCACGTTCCGGGAGAGGGCTTTATTGGTGCCCCAGTATGCCGGTGATGAGGCCATGAAGAGGACTCGTTACCATGATATGCTACGAGCTGACATTCGGGAGCATGTTAGCTTTTCGGCTTGCCCTACCCTGGACTCTATGATTGCCAGGGCTAGGGAGAGGGAGACAGATTTGGAGCACATCCGGAAACGGAAACTAGAGGATGGTCAGGCAGGAGGGGCTTCGGGGAAGAAGCCCAAGGGATCATATGGTAGGCCGAAAGGCCATTCAGGATCGAGCCGCTGCGGGAAATGCGGAAGGTCGCACGTGGGGGCATGTAGGATGGGATCAGGAGGCTGCTACAAGTGCGGCAAGACGGGGCACTTTAGCAGGGATTGTACTGCTCCAGTTTCAGCTATTCAGACATCCGAGTTGCTGTGTTTTCACTGCAACCAGAGGGGCCACAAGAAGGCCAATTGCCCCCAGTTGACAGTTGCAGCGCCAGTGAAGGCGCCAGCTCCATCGACCCTGCGGATCACGGATGGTCGGCAGGGCAAGGCAGAGGCTCCAGTGGTGAGGAGTCGGGCATTTCAGTCGACTACCGAGGAGGCACGCGCCGCACCCGATGTGGTGACGGGTATGATTCTTTCCCTCTACCTTTTTTTTATGATGTTATGATATTCATATGTGCTCTATATGTACATGTATGCATTAGGATCGTTCCATGTGAACGGCCTCCCAGTTCGAGTGTTATTTGATTCAGGAGCATCCCGATCATTCGTTTCCATTGCACTTAGCAAGAAGTTTCATGAGTCATTGGGCGAGTTAGATTGCCCTTTGGAAGTGGAGATCGCTGACGATCGATCGGTGCGAGCATCGATGATATTCTTAGATTGTGTGCTGTGTTTGTTTGAGGAGCGCTATTTGGTAGATTTGGTTCCCGTTCCGTTGCGTGGGAACAAGGTGATTATAGGCATGGATTGGCTGAGCCCCAATGGGGCAGTGATAGATTGCGCGCATCAGCTAGTACGGGTCAGGACCCCAAGCGGGGGAGAGCTAGTGATTCATGGAGAGAGGCCTCAGTGTGGACCCACTATATGTTCAGCTACGAGGGCTAGGCGCTACCTCCAGCAGGGATGCGCAGGATATGTCGCATACGTGATGGATACCCGGGAGGCGGGTAAGGCGACAGTGAGCGAGGTTCCGGTGGTTCGAGACTTTGCAAATGTTTTCCCAGAGGAGCTTCCTGGGATACCTCCGGAGCGACAGGAGGAGTTCAGGATTGACCTTGTCCCTGGCGCGGCTCCGATAGCCAAGGCGCCGTATCGGTTGGCCCCTCCCGAGATGCAGGAGTTGTCTACGCAGCTGCAGGAGCTGCTAGACAAAGGATTTATTTGTCCGAGTAGTTCACCCTGGGGAGCCCCGATTCTGTTTGTAAAGAAGAAGGACGGGTGGCATCGGATGTGTATAGATTATCGGGAGCTGAACAAGGTAACGGTGAAGAACCGTTACCTACTTCCGAGGATTGATGACCTATTTGACCAGCTTCAGGGGGCATCTTGGTTCTCCAAGATTGATTTGCGTTCGGGTTATCATCAGATGAGGGTCAGGGAGGAGGATATGCAGAAGACCGCGTTTCAGACGCGCTATGGTCATTACGAGTTCGTGGTGATGCCGTTTGGGCTCACCAATGCTCCTGCCGCGTTCATGGACCTCATGAACCGCGTATGCAGACTGATGCTGGATCGGTCTGTGATAGTCTTTATCGATGATATCTTGGTTTATTCCAAGACTCGGGAGGAACACGAGGAGCATCTGAGGGAGGTATTGGAGATCCTGAGGAGGGAGAGCTTGTATGCCAAGTTCTCCAAGTGTGAGTTTTGGTTGCACGAGGTGAAATTTCTTGGACACCTCGTCAACCAGAACGGGATTCTGGTTGATCCGGCCAAGGTTGAGGCCGTGATGAGATGGGAGGTCCCGAAGTCTCCATCTGAGATTCGGAGCTTCCTGGGATTGGCGGGCTACTATCGGAGATTTATCCAGGATTTTTCCAAGATAGCCGTACCCCTGACACGGCTGACGAAGAAAGCCGTGGTCTTTCGGTGGGGACCCGAGCAGCAGGCTGCATTTGAGACGCTGAGACGGAGATTGTGTGAGGCGCCGATCTTAGCCCTGCCAGAGGGTGTAGAGGATTTTGTGGTCTATTGTGATGTGTCCGTTTCTGGGTTGGGCGCAGTACTGATGCAGAGGGGGCATGTCATTGCCTACGCTTCAAGGCAGCTTAAGCCTCACGAGGCGAACTACCCGACGCACGATTTGGAGTTGGGAGAAGTGGTCTTTGCCCTCAAGATTTGGCGACATTACCTCTACGGGGTTCGGTGTACCATCTACACGGACCACAAGAGTTTGAGGTACCTCATGGACCAGCCGAATCTGAACATGAGGCAGCGTCGGTGGTTGGACGTGGTGAAGGATTATGATTGCGAGATCCTTTACCACCCGGGGAAGGCCAATGTGGTGGCTGATGTGCTTAGCCACAAGGCGGCGCCGATCAGGGACGTCTGCTTGAGGATGACCGTGGTGACTCCCCTGTTGGAGCAGATTCGGGAGGCTCAACAGGAGGCTATCAAGGAGGAGCATCGGAAGAGCGAGCGTGTGGTGGGTCAGGTTTCCTCCTTTGATTATGATGGCCGAGGACTTTTGACACTACACCGTAGGGTGTGGGTGCCGTATCACGGAGGCGTGCGCCAGATTTTGATGGAGGAGGCGCACAAGTCCTGATTCTCTATTCATTCCGGGGCGACGAAGATGTATAAGGATCTTCGTCCGGATTACTGGTGGCCCTGCATGAAGCGGGATGTGGCATGGTACGTCGAGCGGTGTTTGACCTGCAGGAAGGTCAAGGCTGAACATCAGAGACCGCATGGCAAGATGCAACCGTTGGATATTCCACTGTGGAAATGGGAAGATATCACGATGGATTTTTATCACGAAGCTTCCCAGGACCGCACGTGGAGTGGATTCGATTTGGGTCATCGTGGATAGATTGACCAAGAGTGCTCACTTTATTCCGATTCAGGAGAGCATATCGGCCGAAAAATTGGCTGACATCTATATCAGGGAGATTGTGGCACGGCATGGGGTGCCAGTATCGGTGATCTCGGACAGGGATGTGCGTTTTACTTCCAGATTTTGGAAGAAATTCCATGACGAGTTGGGAACTCGTCTGCATTTTAGCACCGCCTTTCACCCGCAGACGGATGGCCAGAGTGAGCGGACAATCCAGACTCTGGAGGATATGCTGCGGGCGTGCGTGCTAGACTTCGGTGGTAGCTGGGATACCTATCTTCCCCTGGCCGAGTTCTCCTACAACAACAGCTACCACGCGAGTATCGACTGCCCTCCCTTCGAGATGTTGTACGGACGGGGGTGTAGGACCCCGATATGCTGGGGTGAGGTTGGCCAGAGGGTCATGGGGAGCACCGAAGTGGTGCTCAAGACAACCGAGAGGATCCAGCAGGTCCGGAGCAGGCTTCAGACTGCTCAGAGTCGGCAGAAAAGTTATGCCGACAAGCGTTGATCCGATTTGGAGTTCCAAGTCGGGGATATGGTTCTCCTGAAGGTGTCGCCTTGGAAAGGCGTCATCCGATTCAGGAAGGGGGCCAAGTTAGGCCCGCGATTCATCGGACCGTTCAGGGTCGTAGCCCGGGTGGGCAGGGTGGCGTACAGGTTGGATCTGCTAGCCGAGCTCAGCCAGATCCACAACACTTTCCATGTTTCTCAGTTGCGGAAGTGCTTAGTGGACGATTCAGCAGTAGTGCCTTTGGAGGATATTCAGGTTGATGACAGCCTTAATTACATTGAGCGCCCAATCGCAATCCTCGACAGGAAGTCGAGGGATTTGAGGAACAAGAGAGTGGAATTAGTGAAGGTGCAGTGGCAGCACCGCAAGGGTTCAGAATGGACTTGGGAGCCAATGGACGAGATGATGGAGCATTACCCCGAGCTGTTTTAGGATCGAGCAGCAGACTTCGAGGACGAAGTCTAAAATAAGTGGGGGAGATTTGTAGCACCTGGTTTCTGGTATGTAAATCTTATTCGAACATTTCCTATTTTAGCCTTGGACTCGGCGAGTCATAGGTCCGACTCGCCGAGTAGAGACGCGACCCAGGTCACGTTTTAAGTTGGCGACTCGGCGAGTCCATATCCTGGACTCGGCGAGTCGCCGCTGTCGGATGAAACCCTAAGTTTCAGGGGTTTGCACCCTATTTAAACGACTTAACTGCCCCAAGCCAGCCCCCATTCACCCTTAGAGACCTGTATACCTCGTCCTAAGCCGTTCCTTGAGAGTTTGAGACTTTTGTGGGTGTTTTTGAAGGTTTTGAAGGAGTAAAGAGGTAGATCCAGAAGAAGGAAAGCCAACCAAGCAACTATTGTGTTCTTCCAGCAGTTCCTTTGAGGTATAACCCGTTTTCCCCATGATTCTATGCTTAAAACTTCATTTGGGTCTTTCTTGGTCAAATCCCCAAGCTTGTATGTGCATTATATGTCGTAATAAGATGTTTGGCCTCTGGATCTAGGCAAGATTTAGCTCCAGGAGCTCAGATCTGTTAGCTTTATGGCCCCATGTTGCTTGTTAGCCCTAGATCTACCCTTTTAAGGCATTTTGAGCCCTAAAATCCATATTGGTGAATATCCACACGTAAAGTTGGAAACTTTACGTGTGATTTGTGTCCTAGAAGTCCAGATCTATGAATGGCATGGACTGAAATCGAGCAAATCGGCGTATTTGGTGGATGCATGGCGGCGACTCGGCGAGTCGTATAGGTGACTCGGTGATTCTGGTCGCGAGTCACCGAATTGGTCCCTTTATGATGTATCGAGTTGAGCCATGAGTCACAGGGGGTGACTCGGTGAGTTAGGAGCTGAACTCACCCATGTTGGGACTCGGCGAGTCAATGCCCTGACTCGGCAAGTCCAAGGCAATCTTCATAGATCAAGAACATACTCGGCGAGTTGTTCATACAACTCGGCGAGTCTTAGCATTAGTGTTCTTCGGAGGAAGATGAACTCGACGAGTTGTTCATACAACTCGGCGAGTAGGATGAAGGAGTTGAATGTCAATTTAGAAGATGAACTCGTCGAGTCATAGCCTAACTCGACGAGTAGAATCAGGGACCCAGGACAATTGTCTGGACAGGGACTCGGCGAGTGGAGATCCACTCGGCGAGTCGGGTCAACTAAAAGTTGACTCCGATTTGACTTAGGGCTAGACCAGGGGTAAAATGGTCTTTTTACCCAAAGGTCAGTTAGCAGTGTATGATTAAGTATATTGTGGGAATTACAACCGGGGAGTTTCCGGAGCAGCAACAGTAGTAGTAGGTGATCAATTCCCACACCGACCAGCAGCTATTTCAAGGTGAGTTTCCTTCCAGTAGTAACGGGTCTAAGGCACTAAGGCCGGCCCGTATAGACGAGACGTTAGTATTAGAGTGTGGGCCGAGCCCGTATCTCTTAGTTGAGTTGATTATGATATATGCCAGTATGATAGAATTATTTACACTTGTTGTCTGTGCGATACTTGTATGATATGAGTTGGCGGTTGAGTGTGGGCAAGGCCCGTATCTCTCCGAGAGTGGAGTGTGGGCTAGGCCCGTATCTCCCAGATAGCGAAGTGTGGGCAGGGCCCGTATCTTCACGAGTGTGGGCGAGGCCCGTATCTCCCAGAAAGCGAAGTGTGGGCGGGGCCCGTATCTTTACGAGTGTGGGCGTGGCCCGTATCTCCTAATTGAATATTGTTTGTTATATGCTTGCATGGTATGGGGTATTATGGGGGAACTCACTAAGCTTTGTGCTTACGGTTTCAGTTTTGGTTTCAGGTACCTCCTCAGCTAGGGGAAAGGAGCCGGCGCGGTAGCAGCATGTCACACACACACACACTCTCCGGTTTCCGCATTTACGAGCTTTTCTGGGATTGATACTCTGATATTCTGATTAGTTGTATGTTTTGGTTTTCAGACATGGTTTAGTTTCTGTTATGGATGATCGAATGATGTTTTAGTTATTAATATTTTCTAAAGTAACGTTTTTAAACAAAAAATTTTTGATGTGAAAATTGGGTCGTTACAAATTAGTTATATGTTTAATGTGCAGTTGTTACAAGCTACATATAACACATACACACAAACCATACACACAAACCACATATCACATATCCTGTTGCTATAAAAGCTACCTATATCATGTTTTCTACTAGCTATAAAAGCTACATATAACACATAAGTGAAGCATACAAAAAACCTGTAAGAATGCTGTGGGCTACCCCACATAGTCTTTACCTAGGACTTCCATGGGCTACCCCAAATGGTCTTACATCCAATGCCATGGGCTACCCCATACGATCTTTAGCTAGGACTGCCATGGGCTACCCCACAAGGTCTTTACCTAGGACTGCCATGGGCTACCCCACATGGTCTTACATCCAATGCCACGGGCTCCCCCTCGGGGGGGGGGGGGGTCTTCCATGCAAGTATCACAAAGACAATTAGCATACCACACAACACATAAATACTAGCATACCACCTAGCATAAAGCTAGCTATCATACCACATAACATAAAATGAGCCAGCCTTGTTGCCTTAGACCCATTGATATGGTGAAGAGACTCACCTCAAATGCAGAAGCTTCATAAAGAAATCCTTAGCTGTAGCCCCCCCCAGCTTCCTGAGCTGCCACTACCAATCAATATACCCAAGTTAGCAATTAGGCTCCATACCATAATTGTAACACTGTAATTTTTCAAACAAAATTTTTAGTTTTAATTTCATAAAACACATGTCATTTTAAATAAACACTATTTAATAGTCAACAAAGTTTTCAAAACATTATCAAAATCCAGGATCCCCATTCGTGACTCTTTTCTATGGTGTGTACAATCAAGCCGCCGCCATCCCGCGATCCTGATAAGAACCTGAAACACATAACATATAACACGGTTAGCAGGAAGCTTAGTGAGTTCCCCAAAATACCACATACAACACATATTAGCCACTCGAGGCTATAACTCTATTTGACCCTCTGGTCAATGTGTCTCAGTGGGACCCTCCAGTCTCATAACTCTATGGACCCTCTAGTCCTAACTCTGTGGACCTTCCGATCCTAACTCTGTAAACTCTGTAACATACATAGCATAAATCACAAAGAAAAAATGTAGTGTATCACATCATATAAATGTCATACAAAATAGTCTGTTACATAACTCTAATTACCACTTTAGGTAAAGTATAGTGAGAAGACTCACCTCGAATGATGATAGGCTCCTACAAATGTCGCCGTTGCGCACCAGCCTCTACCTCTGAGCCATATCTACAATGATCTCAAATTAGGATCTAAGTCTCGACCCTCATTCTCTAGGTCTAAAGGTAGTCCACTAACTAGTCCATAGATAACCCCAAAACCCATTGGGCCCACCAAGGCCCAATAATAAATGGACTCTACCGAGGCCCAACTCTCAAGTCCAAGAGGCAAGTCCAACTCAAGGGCCCAAGGCACATATACATATTCCTATGGTCTAAATTTCTTGCACAACAAGCCCAAACTCCAGGCCCAATATAAGACTTAGCCCAAAAAGTCCACAATGGGGGTTACACGGGGAGTACCTCCCTTGGTACGCTCAGCGTACTCCACCGTACACGAATCCTGATCGGGGACACTAACCTAGTACGCGGGTCGTACTAGATTTACGCTCAGCGTACACCCAAATTTACTTTTTCAACTCTTTTGGTCTTAATCAGGTAAGACCATAACTATACTCTTAGATCTGGATTCCATAAAGTCTCACACTCATAAAAGCTCATGACTTTAAGCCTTCGCATGGCTGATCAAATCCCAAACACAAAAACTCTCACTCTTTACTACCCAAAATTATCATATCTCATGCATGGTTTGATTCCAACATCCAAGGACTCATTTTTATGAATCCTTTCCACTAGAAACACTTAAAGGACATATATTAGGCTATGGAGCTTAACAACTCATAAAGCTTCAATCTTTGGGGCCAAAAAACCCAAAAATGGACCCAAAACAAAACTAGTACAACAATAAGCAAGTTTCAAACTTGATACCTCTGGAAGATGCACCAACAAGAGTAGATCATAGATCCAAAAGCTAGATGCTCAAGCTATTCTCTTTCAAAGCTCCTTCTTCTTCAAAGGCCAAACATAATAAGTCATCACCCTACTAGATCCATATGAGAAAACCACCAAGATTCAAACTTTATGCTTTCTAGAGCTAGATCAACATGATTAGGGCTTGGATCCATAAGCTCCAAATCAAGCAATGCTTCCTCAAGAAACTCCTTCTTCCACAATATGCACCAAAAACTCACTAAATCACCAAAATGATCAAGAATCACTTAAATGGAGGCTTAGGGTCGAATTCTAGGGTTTAGAGGGATGGAGGCTGAAGGTATTAGGGTTAGGTTATGAGATAAGGACCTTAAATAGGGTCCAAAACCCTAAAATAGCGTTCATGTCTGTTTCGCGTACGCCCAACATTCAAATGGTACACCCAGCGTACTCTGAAGAACATTCGTGACCCTCCCTGGTCAGTACGCCCAACGTACTCCAAATTACACCCAGCGTATTGAGTACGCCCATCATACTCTAAATTACGCCCAACTTACTCGACTAAGCCTGAAACCACAAAACTTCTGAAGGCCATAACTTCTTCGTTATAAGTCCGTTTCTGACGATCCTTACATCCATGGAAAGCTAACGAGAAGCCCTACACTTCTATCAACTTTATTCCTCCTGAATCCCACTCTAGCTCAGATCCAAAATTCATGAAAAGCCCGAACCAGCGCCTTAACAATACATTTGGGCTCTAAAGCACAAACCGAACTATTTTATCGCACAACCTACCTCACCGACATCCCAAAAGGGCATAACCTTTATCTTTCAACGCCTCAAAACCTTCTCATATTCGGATTAAGGAACACGAGCCATAAATCACAAAATAATCCATAACAGGGTGTTACAATTCTCCCCCACTTGAAATAGATTTCGCCCTCGAAATCGATCCTTATCAACACATAGGTCGAACCCAATGATTCAGGAAGCACCATTGAAAGAACCCCATATCATACAACAATCTCTTCCAAAAACACCTAAACCCAACAGGAACTCCCGACCCCGAAGAAGGATAGACCCTTCTGCCGCTGCGGTACTCGATCTGCCTCTCTAGAACTTTAAAACTCCACTGGTCTGTCTCCCTGCCAGACCACCCTTGCAATATCATCATGTTAATTGCTCATAAAATAACATACTCTAAGAATAATCTACTAATTCTGATTCTTTAATCGATCCCGGTCGCAACTCAAAAGGGATGGAGAGGTTATATCCCACTAAGGACCCACTGCCTGAACAACTATCATAAATCTTCTGAAGGAATGATCCTTAAAAATCTATCCTCAGACACAAGAAAGCGGTCAAGCCTTCTCGGAACGATCCTCTGGCACACTGAATCATAAGCCCTAGTTCCTCTCAAATGTTCCATCCGACACTGAACACCAGGTCAACTCCCGACCCGACAGTTGGACCTTCAAGGGCTACCCACTACACACCCAATAAAACTACTTATCAGCTTCCTTCTCACAATAACTATCTCGACCCATCGTGACACATAAGTCACAAAGTTCGCTTTACCCCAAGCGAATACTACAATCCCAAATGAAATCGTCTCACCCTCGAACGCTATCGTATACTACTCATTAGCTTCATACATCTCACATTCCGTCTCATACAAACGAACTGATCCACACAGGTCTAAAACGTCAGATGACACACAATACCCCTGAAAACGAACCCACCTCTAAGCTTGGAATCACATCTGGCCTTCACATTACACCACTAGAGCCAAATCAAACTCAAGAGCCTGGCTCGATGCAAAATTGGAATCACTCGTCCCAATGAAGCTCTCAACTCATGACCATGACTCGCAACTTTCGCGTACATCACTACATCCAATTCCTTCTGAATGTGATAACCACACCTTAACTCATAATACAACAACTCCCGACCATTAGGGAGACCCCAGTCTCACCCATGTCTTGTCTACCAGATTCCCATAGACTCACTGATAAGGCTACCCAAGCCTAGGAACTCCTCTGCGTCATGCTCTAGCTAGTGAAAAATATGGCTCCTCGCAGTTCCACAATGCTCTCTCACTGACCAGTGAAAGCTACGGCTCCCCGCAGTTTCACAATGCTCCCTCATTGCTTGGTAAATACTACGGCATCCTGCAGTATTGCCACATCATCTCGCTGGTTGGTAGATACTACGGCTCCCCGCAATATTACCACACTCTCTCGCTAACCAGCGAATACTGCAGCTCCCCGCAGTATCACAACACTCTCTCGCTGACTAGTGAGTACTTCGGCTCCCCATAGTACCCTGATACCCTCTTCCACTGAAGCACTCGGAACCTAGAAATATTCCCATCTCACACATTGAAAAACGGAGGAAATATCACTGACTGAAAACACGTTGACTAAATTTTGAAGCTGCATCCTCTACTAATCACCACCCAAGCGAAACTACTCATTCCGACTCTGAAATTGGTTGACAATTCCACTGCTGCCCTTCCTGAAGTATAAATCACAATCTATACCTATACCTGCAAATCTCAGCTATTGCACCCTGAACTCATCGACCCAATCTCCTCGAACTCAACATTTGCAAACCCGAAAAATCCCTAGCCATAATAAATTCTCTGACAAACGACCAACCGCCGTGGACTCACTCACCCTTTCGTAAGCACATATACATACATCATCTTGCATCGAACCTCACCTCTTTCACCAAATACCCAGGTTTCATGTGTCCGCACTGCAAATCTTCATAACCAATCCTATAACCACAATTTAACGGATTGCTGATCCTCTCAATAGAATACCTAGTTCTCCCCCACTCAGGGTTCGAACCATCACCAATTGGTATACCAACAATCTATTCCATAGACTGTTTCACCAGGTATATCACACTTGACTCTTGGAATGTGTCACGTAATCACTTTAATGATCTTCCTGATGGAAACCAAGAAACTCCACATATCCCAACTTTGACCAAAAATCTCAGAATCCTCCCATCGTGACTGCCTCTATTCATCTCGAAGCCTCAAACCGACACACCGACGGGTACCCCACTGCTTCGAATTAGATCTGACTCTCGGTTCGGAAATGATGCACAATCACACACCTCGACTCTGACTCCTCAACCCGTTTTCCCAAATCAGAGATACTCATAAAAGCAATAGACCTCACTCTCATTGTCGATACACAGCATAGATCACGGGGGTCACCGCCCCGATATACTCCTCTTAGCCACCGAGAACTGCCAAAAAAAATAATACATCACCCACAATAAAGCACCTCTTTGTTCTTATCCATCTTTGTCACACTTATGAATCTCTCATGGGATAAGAATACCTCGCAGCAAACATACTGCCCAAATACCCTGGTGAAAAGGTCACAACCCCTTGCTATCTCACTGCGTCTACCTCCAACTCTGAAACCGGAAGCTTAATATCCCTCATGCTTCTCACAGAAATAGCACAACTCTGGTCACAGAAAGTGGCATCTCTGCTATCGGCCGACTGCTCAGCTTAGACCGCAATCCTAGGAAAAACACCAACTCTACTTATCCTTGAGTCTTGCGACTCCAAATGACATCTCACCAAAAATTCCTTGGGAACTTACTCGATTTCCCTCTCAAGGTCTTGTCCATCGAAATTCATTCAAAATGGCCCTCTGGCCCCATACCCTTTCATATATGATCTCAGTATAACCAAACATAACGGAATAACTGGTAGAACCAGTAACAGTAACCACCCACCACAGTCATGGTAATCGAACCATGTGGCCACCTCTCGGTCTGATATAAATCATGGTGCTCGAACCATATCATCTCTTCTCAATCTGCTATAAAGCATGGTACTAGAACCGTGACATCACTTATCAACCTGCTGCCAATCATGGTACTCGAACCATGACATCACTTCTCAACCTGCCACCAATCATGGTACTCGAACCATGATATCACTTCTCAATCTACTACCAATCATGGTACTCGAACCATGAATTCACCTCTTAATCTGCTACCAACCATGGTACTCGAACCATGACATCACTTCTCAATCTGCTACCAGTCATGGTACTCGAACCATGACTTCACCTCTTAATCTGCTACTTAAAATCTATAGAATACTCTCTGCATCAAGTATGGATCCTCTGCTTTCAATAGTACGGGCCCATACTACCTGCCACATCTACCCATACTTTCCACACGGACCATCCCGGATTTCCTAAGTAGCTGTTGAACTTTATCGTTCGTCCATCCCGTTACATGTGTTCGCTCCCTAGCGAAAAGCTCTACCCTGTCAGCGTACTCATCTAACCACGGTCACCCCTAGGCTCTTCCTAGGTGATCCCACTTCTCTACCATCAGCTGCTGAAGAACTCCTAATGATGTCAGCCGTCTACCTCCTGAATATCATCATATTCACTTAGTAGTTGACTCCTATCATCGAGAGTTCCACAAATCACAAAGCAAGCAACATTCAGGCATCAAAAAATCTCTATCAACACGCATCACCACTATAGGTTACAACTCTACTTGTTACACTCATACTCAAAAGATATCACCAAGCTCAAGCAACTCCACCCCTCGCGGGTATCCGACTACCTTCTTAGTAGGCTCCTCAACTGCTCATCTAGGTATCTCTGCTAGATTACTCCTATACTCAGACCCCTCTCTAAAAAGGATTCCTGCTGGATACTCATACTCCACACATACTCGAAAGCAAATCACAGATAATAGTAACTCCTATAATAAGGCATCACAAATCAGGCCACTCTAGCCCTAAAATATGAAGTACCTAGCTTAATCTCTAGCACGCATAACATATCACATATCTTTCATAACACACAACGTAAGGGTATTTTGGGAAATCACCGTTCAGGCACTGGCTGATTGTACACACTGCTTGTTTCCTCTTTCTCTTAAAATTCTCTTACTTATTTTTAGAAAAACTGTTCCTTTTGAAAACTTTTCTCAAATCCTCAGTTTGAGTCCAGACATACCCGAAGGTGTATTTGAATCCCTCAAACCAAGGCTCTGATACCAACTTGTAACACCCTAAAATTTCAAACAAAATTTATATTTTTAATTTCATAAAACACATGTCACTTTAAATAAACACCATTTAATAGTCAATAATTTTTTCAAAACATTATCAAAATCCAGGATCCCTATTCGCGACTCTTTTCTCTGCTGTGTATAATCGAGCCGTCGCCTTCCCGCGATCCTGATAAGAACCTGAAACACATAACACATAACACGGTAAGCACGGAGCTTAGTGAGTTCCCCAAAATACCACATACAACACATATTAGCCACTCGAGACTATAACTCTGTTTGACCCTCTGGTCAATGTGTCTCAGTGGGACCCTTCAGTCCCATAACTCTGTGGACTCTCTGGTCCTAACTCTATGGACCTTCCGGTCCTAACTCTGTAAACTTTGTAACATACATAGCATAAATCACAAAGAAATAATGCAGTGTATCACATCATATAAATGGCATAAAAAATACTCTGTCACATAACTCTATTTACCACTCTAGGTAAAGTATAGTGAGAAGACTCACCTCGAATGATGAACGGCTCGTACAAATGTCGCCGTTGCGCACCATCCTCTACCTCTGAGCCATATCTATAATGATCTCAAATTAGGATCTAAGTCCCAACCCTCATTCTCTAGGTCTAAAGGTAGTCAACTAACTAGTCCATAAATAACCCCAAAACCCATTGGGCCCACCAAGGCCCAATAATAAATGGACTCTACCGAGGCCCAACTCTCAAGTCCAAGAGCAAGCCCAACTCAAGGGACCAAGGCACATATACATATTCCTCTGGTCTAAATTTCTTGCACAACAAGCCTAAACTCCAGGCCCAACACTTAAGGCCCAATATTAGACTTAGCCCAAAAAGACCACAGTGGGGGTTACACGGGGCGTACCTCCCTTGGTACGCTCAACGTACTCCATCGTACACAAATCCTGATTGGGGACACTAACCTAGTACGCGGGGCGTACTAGATTACGCTCAGCGTACACCTAGATTTACTTTTTCAACTCTTTTGGTCTTAATCAGTTAAGACCATAGCTATACTCTTAGATCTGGATTCCATAAAGGATCACACTCAATAAAGCTCATGACTTTAAGCCTTTGCATGGCTGATCAAGTCCTAAACACAAAAACTCTCACTCTTTACTACCCAAAATTCTCATATCTCATGCATGGTTTGATTCCAACATACAAGGACTCATTTTTATGAATCCATTCCACTAGAAACACTTAAAGGGACATATATTAGGCTATGGAGCTTAACAACTCATAAAGCTTCAATCTTTGGGGCCAAAAACCCCAAAAATGGACCCAAAACAAAACTAGTACATCAATAAGCAAGTTTCAAACTTGATACCTCTGGAAGATGCACCAACAAGAGTAGATCATAGATCCAAAAGCTAGATGCTCAAGCTATTCTCTTTCAAAGCTCCTTCTTCTTCAAAGGCGAAGCGTAATAAGTCATCAACCTACTAGATCCATATGAGAAAACCACCAAGATTCAAAATTTATGCTTTCTGGAGCTAGATCAACATGATTAGCGCTTGGATCCACAAGCTCCAAGCCAAACAATGCTTCCTCAAGAAACTCCTTCTTCCACAATATGCACCAAAAACTCACTAAATCACCAAAATGATCAAGAATCACTCAAATGGAGGCTTTGGGTCGATTTCTAGGGTTTAGAGGGATGAAGGCTGAAGGTATTAGGGTTAGGTTATGAGATAAGGACCTTAAATAGGGTCCAAGACCCTAAAATAGCGTTCAGGTCTGTTTGGCGTACGCCCAGCGTACTCTGAAGAACATTCGTGACCCCCCTGGTCAGTACGCCCAACATACACCAAATTACGCCCAGCGTACTGAGTATGCCCAATGTATTCTGAATTACGCCCAACATACTCGGCTAATCTTGAAACCACAAAACTTCCGAAGGCCATAACTTCTTCGTTATAAGTTCGTTTCCGACGATCCTTATATCCACAGAAAGCTAACGAGAAGCCCTACATTTCTATCAACTTTATTCCTAATGAATCCTGCTCGAGCTTATATCCAAAGTTCATGTAAAGCCCGAACCAAAGCCTTAACAATACATTTGGGCTCTAAAGCACAAACCGAACTCTTTTATCACACAACCTACCTCACCGACATCCCAAAAGGGCATAACCTTTCTCTTTCAACGCCTCAAAACATTCTCATACTCGGATTTTGGCCCACGAGCCTTAAATCACGAAATAATCCAGAACTGGGTGTTACAAAAATCCTTAGTCCACACATGGGGTAAAATGACCATTTTACCCCTGGTCCAATATGATCCACAACTAAGGTCCAAGCCAAAAACAAATGCCCAACATTATAATGTCCATAAAACCATCAATGGCCCAATTTTCCAAATTGGGCTCAAACCTTTCTAATGGACCTTATACTAAAGCTCAATATTCTCCGTAGTTAATAACCCAGACCAAATTGGCCCATGAAGGCCCACAACAACCTATTCCAAGAATTGGCCGAAACTGAGGCCCACAAATTGGAAGTCCATTTCTATATTGGGCCACAAGGCTCAATAGGCCCAACTATTCCAATATTGGCCCAAGATACATTCAAATCCAACAAACCGCAAGTCCAGGCCCAAAACCATTAGGTCCAAAGGTCTGAAGTTCAGTAAGGCCCAAGTCCACCTGAGAGCGTACGCCCAGCGTACCTCTTCAATACGCTTAGCGTACTGAGCAAATGGACTTTATGTACAACATACTACACCGTACGCCCAACGTACAAAAAACTCATGCACAACATCCATTGAGTGCTTAATACTTGATCTAATAAGTCCAAATCACAGATCTGAACTATACTTAATGTCTAAACCCATAAAGTCACTGACTTGGTGACTTTGCATGCCCCAAACAAACCCAAACTCAAAATATGGAATTCTACTTCCCTAAAAGTGACCCTAACTCAAGCATGAACCCATTAAGACCATCAAGACGGCAACTTTCTGCCTTAGGGACTCAAATAGCATCAAGGGTGGCAACCCTAAGCCTAAAAACAAATTTGGAACCATAAAGCTCCATTCTTGGGACCAAAAGATCCAAAAAACTAAACATAATAGATCTAAGCATTCAATGGTCAAGTTCAAAGCATTATACCTTTATCAAGCTGAGAATGAGTCCTAAAAGCCAGATCCATAAGCTCCTCCTTGATTCCCATGTTTGCATCAAACTTCATCTTCTTGAAAATGGGTTAAACACCCCAAAAATGGACTCCATAAGCTCAAAATGCCACCATGGATGATATATGACGATTTCTAGGGCTTAGAGGGGTGGAGGCTAAAGATATTAGGGTTATGTTATAAGATAAGGAGTTTAAATAGGGTCTAAGACCCTAAAATAGGGTTCAGGTCTGATTGGCGTACGCCCAACATTCATATGGTACGCCCAGCGTACTCCGAAGAACATTCGCGACAATCCTGGTCAGTACGCCCATCGTACTCCAAAAGTACACCCAATGTACTGACTTCTTCACTAGTATGCCCAACGTACTCCTTGTGTACGCCCAATGTACTTGACTAAGCCTGAAACTACTAAACTTCTGAAGGTCATAACTTCTCCGTTTTAAATCCGTTTTCGACGATCCTTATATCCATGGAAAGGTAACGAGAAGCCCTACACTTCTATAAACTCATATCTTCCTAAATACCTTCCAAACAAAAGTAAATTTCCATAAAAACACGTACTGCCATTTTACCGAAATACCCTTAGGCTCCAAAACAAGAACGGAACACCCGGATCACTTCTAATACATCACCCGCACCCAAAAGGGCTAGATCTGACCTTCACAATAGCCATAATCCTTATAATGAATGACCTTCGAGCCAACACCTCAAACTAGGAGTTAATTTGGAATAGAGTGTTACAACTCTCCCCCACTTAACTTAGATTTATCCTCTAAATCATGTATCACCGTCCCCGACGTACTAGACAACCTAAGCAACACCGCCACAAACCCGTGAATACCACAACCCACTCAAGGCAGTTGAAACCAATCCTCATAATGTTCTAGAACACGAAGATGAACAAATTCGTTGCAATCCGATCACACCAGCCCCATTTGAAATATGAAGTCTTAAGATGGTCTATCTCCCTGACAGACTGCCCACATCGAATCATCGTCAAACTGATTTCACAAGAAACTAGTCCAGATATAATACTTCCCACTCGTAATACCTTAAGGCTTACTAAAGAACAAAATCATCAGTTAACTGTGACTATCGAATACCCAACAATTCCACATACAAACCCCAAATCACTAAAGTCGCTCCTAGTCCTCTTGCTGCCACCTGGCTGCTTTGCTGGAGAACACACGGGGACCTCCCTAGTCCCAACCCGTCCGCCATCTGTCCTGAACACCAGACGCCTTCCCGATTGCTGCACCGACTAACAACCACACACTCTTCCCACGCGACCTCCTAAAGCGACCTTATCTAGCTGTATTTTCCCTACCGCCACTCTTGACTCTGTCAATTCTTCTGACACATCCAATCATCGTATCCTGACAACCCGCCTCCACTGAATCCAATACAATACTTCATTCTACCTGAATACGGTAGTCTTTCTTCACTCCCAGTCTCCCTCGTTCTGCCATTTCCTAATCCCATCGTGTCGTGGCCCCATTGCTGATGAAACCAACCCGAGACATATCATGATGGCTTAAGCGACCATAGAATCAAACCCATTCATTACTGTGGTATCCTGTATTTGATGACCTTGGCACCATGATGCTCCCAAATCTCATCTCACTGAAATAAAATCATGTACTGAATATGCGTGAACCCCGATTCAGAATCCTTTCCGAAACGAGCCGATACTCCGCTACTACCTCGAGATCCATAATGCACCATAACTTCCGACATTCCTTAAATGACTGATAAATAGATACCCTTAATTAATCTCCCAAGACTACCAGTCCCATACCCGGTCCAACCATCAGGTTCCCGAGAGATCAAATATACGGACTACCCAGCCGTAGCCCTCCTGCATCACGTACCACTTATCCAAAAGATCCTGCGACTCAACAGCCTCTAACAGATCCGTCCTAAATTCCCATAACCATCCGGGCTCGCTCCCGGATAACTGATCAGTTAATCACCTTTGGTCCTGATCCTAACTAAGCTGTGGCTCCCCCCACAACCCTACGAACTAGCCTGACCTAGTCCAAATCACCTTGAAGAATCTGTGAACGCTACGACACCGCCGCAGTCTTACAACACTCTCTACTACTAGTGAATGCTACAACTCCCCCACAGTCTTACAACACTTCTCACACTATCTATCTGATAGTGAATGCTATGGATCCCGTGTAGTCTTACAACACTTTCCACACCACCCGACTGCGAGTGAATGCTATGGCTCCCTCGTAGTCTTACAACACTTTCCACACTATCCGACTGCTAGTGAATGCTACGACTCCCCCGTAGTCTTACAACACTTTCCACACTATCCGACTGCTAGTGAATGCTACGGCTCCCCCATAGTCTTACAACACTTTCACCCTCACATTATGATTGACCATGGCCTTATCGCTCATCTATCAATCTAAACACATCTCAACTTTGAGCGCCCACGTGGTCTATCCTCCCAACTGAACTCAAACACTGACTGCAACTCTACCTGGGTTCCCTCCCCTAAAGCCTGCTATATGACATCAGACGACACTATCCAAATGTTTAGGAGTTTCCCGAACTCCCATCCACGATATCCTATATTCAGTCAGCCCCCAAGGCTGACTTTCCTCCCCCAAAGGGGAATGTGAGATGCATCCTCGTCTTACACTCGCTTCTATCCTGCATATCTGAATAAATCTCCCCCTCTTAGATTTAACTAAGTCCACTCAACATATGAGAATTAAAAGATTCCCAAACCCTCTCTCCTTTCAATGATCAATCTGCTGACAGCCGATGCTTAACAAAGCTTTAACACCATGAATAACCCTTCCAAAACAACACGATTCCAGAAACCATCTAACACTTCTTGAATCCGAAGAATGCTAATGACTCTAGCGGTTCAAACTAATATCACACTCAGATATCAGAGTCTAAAAGTCGGATGCTACCACAACACTTCGACGACCACTTCTCTCTTCCTTTGATAACCCCAAAATCCTTTACGAACCTAATTGCTAAGGTTACCGGAACCTAGTCATAATTCCCTCATTCAAGCCCTTGAACCAACCCTAAAAATCACTGGAGCAGGTGCACCCACTCCTCCTCCCTGATCGTCAGTCAGTCGACCTCCTTGTCGTTCACCTGAACACAACGAAAATATAACGGGCTTGCTCCCTATGGGAAATCCCTGATGATGGGGCCAAACCTGCTACACCTTTAGCAACCCAAATCACTCAACAGATTCCGACAAAAACTTAGAGCAATCACGGTACACGTGGAATCCGCTCCGCAAGATACGTTTGTCTGAAGATTTCTCAAAGATTCCTCGACATGCTGAACGAAATCTGAAAACCCTTGCTAACCCAAACAATAGCAGAAAAACTGACCCGAGATCCAACTTATCACAATTCTAAGGCGATACAATTACTCAATATGGCCGAAGATAGCATATTCACAAACATCTGACGGAATCCTGACCACCTCCTGCTGTGATACCTCTACTACCCTGAAACATGATGTAACACCTCATTCGGATCCCAATAACAATCCAAACCCTTGGGGTGAAAATTCATCGCACAATTTCTGCAAGCGTTGCAATGGATCCAGCCCTGCTAGCTTCTCAAAAGCTGATTCAAACTCTTAGGTCTCCACCTGAGACCCTCCAATAAATTCTCCTGACTTGAACCTCCCACTTTGAGGTATTCCTAATCAATCTTCCATCCTTAACTCTGAGATCCATATCATTCAGGGTCTCGCACCCTGATCCACTTACTAGCTCAATCGTACTGGCTATACTGCAATAGCTTGACTAATCTCTGCTCTAAACCTCGCTAGAAACTATCGCTGAGACTTGGTCTCCAAACCCAAATCTGAAATAGATGGCACAATCAACCCTTGCCACCTGATACAAGAGATCCAAGGAGAACTCGAAATCATGGCAATCCATCCACTAGCTCGCTCACCACCGGAGCCAAGACCAAATCCTGATCCCACTCATGCGTGCTCATCCTCATTCTACAAATCAACTATTCCCACGATCAAGGCATAACCAAGAATTCTCCTTCCCATAAGCTTCTCAGATTCTCTAAGTCGCTTACTCCACTGGTACACTAAATGTCTGCTAAATAGCAAAACAATCTCAACCGTACCCCCTCGTAGGCTCCCCTAGGTTCCGAACTTCACCGAACCGCCCCACTAAGCTCACTAGAGCATATCCTACGATTTCCTAGGTTCCCAACCTCACCCGACCCTCAAATCATGAAAGATTCCCATTAATGTCAACTAGCTACCTCATGAATATAGCCACATGTAGTAGAGATCAGATAATCCTTCAAGTAAAAGACCCATCCCTAGAACGGCTGGACTCATACAAGAGCTGCACAATAGGGTCAAGTCCGTCACTCTGATATTATCCATTATGTGCTACATGTGACTTGACCGTATTGTGCAGCTCTTGTATGAGTCCAGCCGTTCTAGGGATGGGTCTTTTACTTGAAGGATTATCTGATCTCTGCCACTCTGATATTATCCATTATGTGCTACATGTGACTTGGCATATTCCCCCAATTGCTAACTCACATTAATAAGAGTCCTACAAAGCACAAAGCAAGCATCATTAAGGCAATCGGTAAATCTAACAAGCAAACATTACACAAGTTAATCTATCCTCACATCCAATCCGCAAGTAGGTAACACCTGTCACTAATCTCGTCCTAGGCTCTCCCTAGGGTAGTCTCCAACCTGCGATGTTATCATCAGACATTCAGTCCATGTATACCACAACCCATACAGTCTACATCCATCCATCCTCGCCGCCGACTGCCTTTATGCATGCAAATTGTACACAGAACAGGAAACGAGTCCTAACCGTATATAATTTTTAAAACATACAATTAACAGTTACAAATACCAATTATCATTCTAATTCCAGCATGACATCCAATATCCTCATGGCTACAAGCACCACATATCAAGCCAACCTATTGCTGACTACTCAGCACTAGCAAGCAAGTCTACTAGCTCATACAACATATAAAGGCATCTCTCCTAGCCCTAACTAGCATGCGATTCTCATATTCATAAATGAAATCATAACAAATAACAATTGCAGGTATTTTGGGAAACTTACTTGAGCTCGGCTGATTACATGTACCACACCCTTTCTTGTCATAGAAATTCTTTATTCGAAAACTTTTTTTTCTTTTGAAAACTTTACAGATCCTCAGTTTGAGTCCAGACTCACCCGAAAGTATGTCCGAATCCCTCAAACCAAGTCTCTAATACCATCTTGTAACGTCCCAAAAATCCAAGGTACAAATTTCATTTTTAAGATAGATAAAACATTGATACCATTTATTCTAAACAATTCAAATCATCATTAAGTAAAATATTTATGAGAGTTCATCCCAAAATCAGTCATCGCAGAAATCATAGGTGTGTGCACTACAATCAATCCGAGCCCTTCCTTTCCGAAACGATGATACCTGAAACCATAAACAAAACCTGTAAGCACGAAGCTTAGTAAGTTTTCCAGATCATACCATACACACAAACCACATAGCACATATCCTGTTTCTATAAAACCTACCTGTATCACATTTCCTGCTAGCTATAAAAGCTACATATAACACATAAGCCAAGCATACAAAAACCTGTAAGAATGCCGTGGGCTACCCCACATAGTCTTTACCCAGGACTTCCATGGGCTACCCCAGATGGTCTTACATCCAATGCCATGGGCTACCCCATACGGTATTTATCTAGGACTGCCATGGGCTACCCCACAAGGTCTTTACCTTGGACTGCCATGGGCTACCCCACATGGTCTTACATCCAATGCCACAGGCTCCCCCCCGGGGGGGGGGGGGGGGTCTTCCAATGAAGTATCACAAAGATAACTAGCATACCACACCTCACATAATTACTAGCATAAAGCTAACTATCATACCACAGAACATAAAATGGGCCGACCGTAGTGTCTTAGACCCATTGGTATGGTGAGAAGACTCACCTCGAATATAGAAGCTTCCTAAAGAATTCCTTAGCTGCTGCCCTGCCAGCTTCACAGGCCGCCACTACCAATCAATATAGCCAAGTTAACAATTGGGCCCCGTACCATAATCCTTAATCCACACATGGGGTAAAATGACCATTTTACCCCTGGCCCAATATGATCCACAACTAAGGCCCGAGCCCAAAACAAAAGCCCAATAATATAATGTCCATAAAACCATTAAAGGCCTAATTTTCCAAATTGGGCCCAAACCTTTCTAATGGACCTTATACTAAAGCTCAATATTCTCCGTAGTTAATAACCCAGACCAAATTGGCCCACGAAGGCCCACAACAACCTATTCCAAGAATTGGCCGAAACTGAGGCCCACAAATTGGAAGTCCATTTCTATATTGGGCCACAAGGCCCAATAGGCCCAACTATTCCAATATTGGCCCAAGATACATTCAAATCCAACAAAACGCAAGTCCAGGACCAAAACCATTAGGCCCAAAGGTCCGAAGTTCAGTAAGGCCCAAGTCCACCTGAGAGCGTACGCCCAACGTACCTCTTCAATACGCTTAGCGTACTGAGCAAATGGACTTTATGTACAACATACTACACCCTACACCCAGCATACAAACAACTCATGCACAACATCCATTGAGTGCTTAATACTTGATCTAATAAGTCCAAATCACAGATCTGAACTATACTTAATGTCTAAACCCATAAAGTCACTGACTTGGTGACTTTGCATGCCCCAAACAAACCCAAACTCAAAATATGGCATTCTACTTCCATAAAAGTGACCCTAACTCAAGCATGAACCCATTAAGACCATCAAGATAGCAACTTTCTGCCTTAGGGATGTAACAGCCCGGAATTTCAGGTATTTTTATAATATTGTTTTTGGGGTGTTTTAGGAGGGGACTTGGCGAGTTGGAGCCAGAATCGCCGAGTAGGACCACAGAATGGGTCGCGGGTTTGCGACTGGACTCGACGAGTCCATTATGGACTCGGTGAGTCTGCGCTGTTCAGCGGAAACCCTAGCCGTTTGGTTTTGGAACGTATATAATGCACTTATAGGCCGTCATTGTCCGTCTTTAGTCGACTGAGAAGAACCCTAATCGGTTGTGGGCATCTAGAGCAAGATTGAAGGCCATTGGTGACCTTGAAGAAATTGTTGTGCAAGGAAGAGAGGAGTTTTGGCTAAAGGAACAGCAAGGGAATCGAGTTCTGAGGATTGGGGACACAGAGAGTGCATTATTCAGGTAATATTTCGGATCATTTCTGCTATGTTGATGTGTGCATGGATTTAGGGTTTATGGAACCCTTTTGGTGATTGGATTGATTGTTACCTTGTTACCCAAACGACTATAACCATGTATTAGGACCTTTAGAGGTCCAGAAGGTCCCATGCATGTGTATTTAGGGACAATACTTATCTCAGGAAGCAGTTTGATCGACTGCATGGCGTGGACTCGCCGAGTCCAATGAACAGACGATTATCTCAAGGGCCGGAAGGCGATTGTGTTGTGGACCGGAAGGTCAGGGCCTGGAAAGGCGTATATGCGTAAGTAGTATACTGGGGAACTCACTAAGCATTTATGCTTACAGTTGTTATGTATGTGTTTCAGGTACTAGCGAGGACCGTGGGAAGGCGCCGGCATGACGCGTACACACTGTTGATGTTTTGAGATCTTGGGGATTTTATGATTGTATTTTGATATGAAATTTGGAATAATTATATTTGGTTGAAATAATTCACTTATTTTAAATGAAAATTTTTTTTGAAAATTTGCGTTGTTACAATTGGTATCAGAGCCTTGGTTTGAGGGATTCGGGTGTACCTTCGGGTGTAACTGAACTCAAACCGAGGATTTGAGGAAAATCTTTTAAAAATAACAAAGGCATAAACTTTTATAAATGTTAAAGTGGTAAAAAAGAAAGAAGCAGTGTGTACGATCAGCCAGCGCCCGAACGGTAAAGATCCCCAGAATACCTTACAATGTTATGTTATGCACTGAATTATGAATTGTTATGCATGCTAGAAGACTAGGTATTCATGATAGGACTAGAGTGGCCTGATTGGTGATGCCTTAGTCTAGGGAGTTTGCTTATATGAGATATTCGATAGCGTGCAGGTAGATAGGGCATATCAGAAGTAGAGTACTCACTATTCGGGGTTTGGGGAGGAAGATTTGGGACGAATGCTGATACGGTGTGGTCGGTAGTATTGGGCCCGTACTACCGAAGACACCGGGTCGGTGGGAGACCCAAGTAAGAATCCCTGGATATCGGAGACTGAGTAGGGTTGCGTATCAAGTGCAATTGTACTTGATGGAGTCTCTGATAATTTTATGTTGTATTTCAGAGACATCATGGTTACCACACGCCACGGGGCGAGTTCGAGCGGTGTGAGCGACGAGGATATTCGTCAGATGATTCAGGAGGAGGTAGCTGCAGCAATCCGGGCTGAGATCCCGGAGATGTTTGGGTCTATTAAGACCACTCTGATGGAGATGTTCGAAGAGCGGTACACCGCACTGACTGAGACTGCAGCCGCTGCTGCTACCGCAGCCGTGGCCGCTGCCAGGCCACAAGGGGGCGATTCGTTGCTATTTCGGGAATTCAGCAACACGAAACCCCCTGAGTTTGATGGGACGCAGGATCCGATTGCTGCGATGAGGTGGATCGCCGACATTGAGGGGTGCTTCTACACTTGCTCATGCCCGGAGCACCTGAGGGTACGGTTCGCCTTGAACCAGCTCCGTCTGGGAGCGAAGGATTGGTGGAAGTTCGTGACGGCGAACTTCACTTTGGTAGAGATTACAGCGGTGACGTGGGAGAGGTTTACTGACATGTTCAGGGACGAGTACGTTCCCCCAGTGGAGAGGGAATGATTGATTCAGGAGTTCTTGACCCTTAAGCAGGGTACTGATTCCGTTGCGGTGGTCACACGGAAGTTTCACGAGAGGGCGATGTTCTGCCCCGAGCTGGTGTCTTCAGAGCAGTCACGGATGAGCCGGTATTTAGGCGTTTTGAGGAGGGATATCCGGGAGTTTGTGTCAAACTCCACCTATCGTACTTTCACTGAGCTTCAGGCGAATGCCAGGAAGTGCGAGATCGAGTTGGAGACCCAGGCCAGGGAGGAGGCCGAGTCTCGGCAGGTGGACCGGCGGCCGGCTCAGTCTCAACCAGCAGCCAAGCGGATCAAGTCCGCTGATTCGAGGATGGGAGGTCTGAAGGGCCGCACTTGCGGAAAGTGCGGAAAGAGTCATGAGGGGGCGTGCCGAGCTGGTGGTTGCTACAAGTGTGGCAAGGAAGGACACATTGCCAGGGATTGTCCTAAGGGGTTTATGGTTTGTTTTCATTGCAACCAGACAGGCCATCAGAAGGCCGAGTGCCCGCAGCTTCGTCAGGGATCTACACCTACTACCAGGACTACTGAGACTCGACCGGCGAAGGTCGAGGCCCCGAGGGCTCGCGGGAGAGCCTTTCAGCTGACCGCGGAGGAGGTCCGCGCGGCGCCCGATGTTGTGGCAGGTATGCTATAATTCACGTATTTATTTAAAGTCGAAATGTTATGCTTATGTTAATATATGTGTAGGTACTTTTCTTGTGAACTCTATGCCTGCTCTAGTGTTATTTGATTCGGGTGCGAGTAGGTCCTTTGTATCTTTAGCTTTTAGTCAGCATATCAGCATTAGTCGTGAGCCGTTAAGTCGGCCTCTGAGCGTTTCTATAGCGGCCGAGAGGGTGGTTTGTGCCACGGAGGTTCTTCGGGGATGCGTACTAGAGATTTTCGGGGTTGAGTTTCCAATTGACCTAGTTCCTATTGCGATGGGTGATGTCTGTGTCATCGTGGGCATGGACTGGTTGAGCCGATTCAGCGCTGTCATCGACTGTGAGCGCCAGCTGGTGACTATACGAGACCCTAGTGGGGGAGTTCTTACGGTGTATGGCGAGGGTACCCGTTCAGGATCAGCTTTTTGTTCGGCCGCTAGGGCGAGGCAATGTCTACAGCAGGGATGTAAGGGTTTTGTGGCGTATGTGATGGATACGCGGGAGGCTTCCGAGAGACCGAGGTCAGTGGAGGAGGTTCCAGTGGTGCGCGAGTTTCCAGATGTTTTTTCCGAGGAGCTGCCGGGAGTACCTCCTGCGAGGCAAGTAGAGTTTGGTATCGATCTGATTCCGGGGGTTGCGCCTATTACGAAGGTGCCTTATCGTCTCGCACCTCCAGAGATGCAAGAGTTGTCCTCGCAACTCCAGGAGTTGCTGGGGAAGGGATTTATTCGGCCGAGCAGCTCGCCGTGGGGAGCACCGATTCTGTTCGTCAAGAAGAAGGATGGTTCACACCGGATGTGCATTGACTACCGGGAGTTGAACAAGGTGACAGTCAAGAACCGCTATCCATTACCGAGGATCGATGATTTATTCGATCAGTTGCAAGGGGCATCTTGGTTTTCTAAGATCGATCTGAGATCAGGGTACCATCAGGTAAGAGTGCGGGATGAGGACGTCCAGAAGATAGCATTTAGGACGCGATATGGGCATTATGAGTTCGTGGTGATGCCTTTCGGGCTCACCAATGCCCCGGCAGTGTTCATGGACCTCATGAACAGGGTATGCAGGCCGATGCTGGATCGGTCTGTGATTGTATTTATCGACGACATCCTGGTGTATTCACGATCTAGAGAGCAGCATGAGGGACATTTGAGGGAGGTCCTTGGGGTACTGAGGTCGGAGAAGCTATATGCAAAATTCTCCAAATGTGACTTTTGGTTGCGGGAGGTCCAATTTCTTGGACATGTTGTTAATCAGGCGGGGATATTGGTCGATCCGGCCAAGGTCGAGGCAGTGATGAGTTGGGAGGTACCGAAGTCACCTTCCGAGATCAGGACTTTCCTTGGGTTGGCGGGGTACTATCGGAGGTTTATTAGAGACTTCTCCAAGATCGCAGTACCGCTCACCAGACTGACCCGGAAGGGTGTTGCATTCTCATGGGGACCCGAGCAACAGACTTCTTTCGAGACACTTCGCCAAAGATTGTGCGAAGCCCCGGTATTAGCTCTCCCGGAAGGGATGGAAGATTTTGTCGTATATTGCGACGCATCGATTTCAGGACTGGGTGCAGTGTTGATGCAGAGAGGTCATGTGATAGCTTATGCATCGAGGCAGCTAAAGCCTCACGAGGTGAGATATCCCACGCATGACTTAGAGTTGGGGGCAGTAGTGTTCGCTCTCAAGATTTGGCGTCACTACCTGTATGGGGTTCGATGTACGATATATACGGACCATAAGAGTTTGAAGTATTTGATGGACCAACCTAAATATGCGTCAGAGGAGATGGTTGGATGTGGTCAAGGATTATGACTGCGAAATCCTATACCACCTGGGCAACGCTAATGTGGTAGCCGATGCATTGAGCCGCAGGGCGAAGAGCACTCCATTGCGAGATGTATGTCTGAGACTGACGGTGATGACTCCGGTATTGGATGCTATTCGTGGGGCACAGGCCGAGGCTGTGAGATCCGAGATGCAGAAGAAAGAACGGGTCGTTGGGTTAATTTCAGAGTTCGTTAAGGATGGACGAGGACTTCTGACGTTTCAGGGTCGGATTTGGGTACCGTTCGTGGGCGGTACGCGTGTTACTTTGATGGAGGAGGCTCACAGATCGAAATTCTCGATCCATCCCGGTGCTACGAAGATGTATTTGGACTTGAGGAAGGAATACTGGTGGCCCTGTATGAAGAGAGACGTCGCCTGGTTCGTTGAGAGGTGTTTGACCTGCCGTAGAGTTAAGGCCGAGCACCAGAGACCGCATGGTAAGTTGCAGCCTTTGGAGATTCCTGAGTGGAAGTGGGAACAGATTACTATGGATTTCATCACCAAATTGCCGAGAACTGCCAGAGGAGTCGATGCAATTTGGGTGATTGTGGATAGATTGACGAAGAGTGCACACTTTCTTGCTATCAGCGAGAGTTCATCAGCGGAGAAGCTAGCGGAGTTATATGTGAGGGAGGTGGTATCTCAGCATGGAGTGCCGATCTCGATTGTTTCGGACCGTGATGTACGCTTCACTTCCAGGTTCTGGAAGAAATTCCATGAGGAGCTGGGTACTAAACTGCATTTTAGTACCGCATACCATCCCCAGACAGACGGTCAGAGCGAGCGGACGATTCAGACACTGGAGGACATGCTTCGAGCGTGTGTGTTAGACTTCGGGGGTAGATGGGATGCGCATTTACCCTTGGCAGAGTTTTCCTACAACAACAGCCATCATTCGAGCATTGGTATGCCACCTTTTGAGTTGTTGTATGGTAGGAGGTGTCGGACCCCCATTTGCTGGGGAGAGGTGGGACAGAGAGTGATGGGCAGTACAAAGATCGTACTCCAGACGACAGAGCAGATTCAGCAGGTTAGACAGAGGTTATTGACCGCCCAGAGCCGACAGAAGAGTTATGCGGACAGACGCCGGTCCGAGCTTGAATTTCAGGTTGGCGACTTCATTCTCTTGAAGGTTTCTCCTTGGAAAGGAGTGATCCGGTTCAGGAAGAGGGGCAAGTTGGGGCCCCGGGTCATAGGTCCATTTCGTGTGATTGCAAGGGTAGGCCGGGTAGCTTATCGGTTGGAGTTGCCAGCAGAGTTGGGACAGATTCACAATACCTTTCACGTATCACAGTTGAGGAACTGTATAGCCGATGAATCGGCAGTGGTTCAATTAGAGGATATTTAGGTGGATGCGAGCCTGAATTACGCCGAGAGACCAGTAGCCATCAGAGATCGGAAGATCAAGGTTCTGAGGAACAAGGAGGTACCTCTGGTGTTGGTTTAGTGGCAACACCGGAAAGGATCGGAGATGACTTGGGAGCCGGAGCGTGACATGCGGGAGCAACATCCGGAGTTATTTGCAGAGTGAGACTTCGAGGGCGAAGTCTAATCCTAGTGGGGGAGAGTTGTAACAGCCCGGAATTTCAGGTATTTTTATAATATTGTTTTTGGGGTGTTTTAGGAGGGGACTCGGCGAGTTGGAGCCAGACTCGCCGAGTAGGACCACAGACTGGGTCGCGGGTTCGCGACTGGACTCAACGAGTCCATTATGGACTCGGCGAGTCTGCGCTGTTCAGCGGAAACCCTAGCCGTTTGGTTTTGGAACGTATATAATGCACTTATAGGCCGTCATTGTCCGTCTTTAGTCGACTGAGAAGAACCCTAATCGGTTGTGGGCATCTAGAGCAAGATTGAAGGCCATTGGTGACCTTGAAGAAATTGTTGTGCAAGGAGGAGAGGAGTTTTGGCTAAAGGAACAGCAAGGGAATCGAGTTCTGAGGATTGGGGACACAGAGAGTGCATTATTCAGGTAATATTTCAGATCATTTCTGCTATGTTGATGTGTGCATGGATTTAGGGTTTATGGAACCCTTTTGGTGATTAGATTGATTGTTACCTTGTTACCCAAATGACTATAACCATGTATTAGGACCTTTAGAGGTCCAGAAGGTCCCATGCATGTGTATTTCGGGACAATACTTATCTCAGGAAGCAGTTTGATCGACTGTATGGCGTGGACTCGCCGAGTCCAATGAACAGAATCGGCGAGTAGCTTGGAGATTGACTGGGACTCGTCGAGCTGTTCTTCAGACTCGGCGAGTGGAGTCGGGGTGGCCCCGCGATTCTTCCACGAGGATCTCGTCGAGCCAAGAGGGATACTCGACGAGTAGAAAGGGAACATCAGGGAATTGGGGAGGACGTCTAGACTCGCCGAGTCGCCTTTGCACTCGCCGAGTCCGGTCAAGTTGACCGTTGACCGTTGACCAGAGTTGACCTACATGTAATTTCTTAGGGTCAGTTGTCTTGAAAGGTAAAAGTATTAATAAGGGATATATGATATTATAGGGAGTCTGTAGCTCGGCGGATCGAGTGCGAGTGATTTCAGGAGTCGCTAGCTTTCATTACCCGCGAGGTGAGTCTTCTCACTATACTGTACCCGGAAGGGTTTGACTGTGTGACCGGAAGGTCGGATATGATTTGTGTTATACATGCTATAAATGGTAAGGTATTTGCTATGCGTGCTATGTATGTTTATACGGGCCGGAAGGTAATATGTTATGTGACTAAAGGTCGGATATGATATATGATATATGTGCTATATGTGTTAGGATAAATGTATTAATTGCTATGTATGTTTATGGGCTGGAAGGCAATATGTTATGGGCCGGAAGGCAATATGTTATGGGCCGAAAGGCGATTATCTCAAGGGCCGGAAGGCGATTGTGTTATGGACCGGAAGGTCAGGGCCTGGAAAGGCGTATATGCGTAAGTAGTATACTGGGGAACTCACTAAGCATTTATGCTTACAGTTGTTATGTATGTGTTTCAGGTACTAGCGAGGACCGTGGGAAGGCGCCGGCATGACGCGTACACACTGTTGATGTTTTGAGATCTTGGGGATTTTATGATTGTATTTTGATATGAAATTTGGAATAATTATATTTGGTTGAAATAATTCACTTATTTTAAATGAAAAATTTGTTTGAAAATTTGCGTTGTTACAAGGGACTCAAATAGCATCAAGGGTGGCAACCCTAAGCCTAAAAACAGATTTGGAACCATAAAGCTCCATTCTTGGGACCAAAAGATCCAAAAACTAAACATAATAGATCAAAACATTCGATGGTAAAGTTCAAAGCATTATACCTTTATCAAGCTGAGAATGAGTCCTAAAACTCAGATCCATAAACTCCTCCTTGATTCCCTTGTTTCCATCAAACTTCATCTTCTTGAAAATGGGTTAAACACCCCAAAAATGGACTCCATAAGCTCAAAATGCCACCATGGATGATATATGACGATTTCTAAGGTTTAGAGGGGTGGAGGCTGAAGATATTAGGGTTATGTTTTAAGGTAAGGAGTTTAAATAGGGTACAAGACCCTAAAATAGGGTTTAGGTCTAATTGGCGTACGCCCAACGTTCATATGGTACGCCCAACGTACTCCGAAAAACATTCGCGACCATCCTGGTCAGTACGTCCAGCGTACTCCAAAAATATACTCAACTTACTGCCTTCTTCACTAGTACGCCCAACGTACTCCTTGTGTACGCTCAGCGTACTCGACTAAGCCTGAAACTACTAAACTTCCGAAGTCCATAACTTCTTCGTTATAAATGCGTTTTCGACGATCCTTATATGCATGGAAAGGTAACGAGAATACCTACACTTCGATGAAATCATATGTTCCTAAATACCTTCCAAACAAAAGTCCATTTTCCACAAAATCCCAAACTGCCATTTTACCGAAATACCCCTAGGCTCCAAAACACGAACCGAACACCCTGATCACTTCTAATACATCACCCGCACCCAAAAGGGCTAGATCTTACCTTCCCAGGAGCCATAATACTTATAATGAATGACCTTTGAGCCATCACTTCAGACTTGGAGTCAATTCAGAACAGGGCGATTCAACTCTCCCCCTACTAAAGTTATATTTCATCCTCAAAATCATGTATCACCGTCCCCGACATACTAAATAACCTGAGCAACACCCCTAAAAACCCGTGAATACCACAACCCACTCAAGGCAACTGAAACCAATCCTCATAATGTTCTAGAACATAGAGATAAACAAATTCCCTTCAACCCGATCACACCGAATACGGTAGTCTTTCTTCACTCTTAGTCTCCCTCGTTCTGCCATTTCCTAATCCCATCGTGTCATGGCTCTATTACTGATGAAACCAGTGCGAGACATATCATGATGGCTTAAGCAACCATCGAACCAAACCCATTCATTACTGTGGTATCCTGCATTTGATGCGCTTGGCATCCTGATGCTCCCAAATCTCATCTCACCGAAATAAAATCATGTACTGAATATGCGCGAACCCTGATTCAAAATCCTTTCTGAAACGAGCCGATACCCCGCTACTACCTTGAGATCCATAATGCACCATAACTTCCAACATTCCTTACATGACTGATAAATAGATACCCTTAACTGATTTCCCGAGACTACCTGTCCTGTACCCAGTCCAACCAACATGTTCCCGAGAGATCAAATATACGGACTACCTAGCCGTAGCCCTCCTGCGTCACGTACCACTTATCCAAAAGATCCTTCGACTCAACAGCCTCTACCAGATCCGTCCTAAATTCCCATAACCATCCGGGCTCGCTCCCGGATAACTGATCAGTCAATCACCTCTGGTCCTGATCCTAACTAAGTTGTGGCTCCCCCTACAACCCTACGAACTAGCCTGCCCTAGTCCAAATCACCTGGAAGAATCTGTGAACGCTATGGCACCCCCGCAGTCTTATAACACTCTCTACTGCTAGAGAATGATACAACTCCCTCACAGTCTTTCAACACTTCCCACACTATCTGACCGATAGTGAATGCTACAGCTCCCCCATAGTCTTACAACACTTTCCATAATACCCGACTCCTAGTGAATGCTACGACTCCCCCGTAGTCTTACAAAACTTTCCATACTATCTGACCACTAGTGAACGCTACGACTCCCCCATAGTCTTACAACACTTTCACCATCACATTATCACTGAACATAGCCTTATCGCTCATCTATCAATCTAAACACATCTCAACATTGAGCGCCCACGTGGTTTATCCTCCCAACTAAACTCAAACACTGACTGCAACTCTACCTGGTTCCCTCCCCTAAAGCCTGCTATTTGACATCAGAAGACACGATCCAAATGTTTAGGATTTTCCTGAACTCCGATCCACAATATCCTACATTCAGTCAGCCCCTAAGGCCTACTTTCCTCCCCCAAAGGGGAATGTGAGATGCATCCTTGTCTTACACCTGGTTCTATGCTGGATATCTGCATAACTCTCCCCCACTTAGATTAAACTAAGTCCGCTCAACATATGAGAATTGAAGGATTCCCAAACCCTCTCTCGTTCTAATGATCAATCTGCTGACGACCGGTGCTTAGAAAAGCTTTACCACCATGAATAACCCTTCCAAAGCAGCACGATTCGTGAAAACCAGCTAACAGTTCTTGAATCCCAACAATGCCAATGACTCTAGCTGTTGAAACTTATATCACACTCAAATCTCACAGTCCAAAATTTGGATGCTACGACAACACTTTGGCGACCACTTCTCTCTTCCTTTGACAACCCCAAAACCCTTTCCAAACATAATTGCTAAGGTTACTGGAACCTAGTCATAATTCCCTCGTTCAAGCCCTTGAACCAACCCCGAAAATGATTGGAGCAGGTGCACCCACTACTCCTCCCTGATCGTCAGTCTGTCGACGTCCTTGTCGTTCACCTGAACACAACGAAAATATAACGGGCTTGCTCCCTTTGGGAAATCCCTAATGATGGGGCCAAATCTCTTACACCTATAGCAACCCAGATCACTGAACAGATTCCAGCAACGACTCAAAGCAATCATGGTATACATGGAATCTACTCCACAAGATACGTCTGTCTGAAGATCTCTCAAAGATTCCTCGACATGCTGAACGGAATCTGAAAACCCTTGCTAACCTAGAGAATAGCAGAAAAACTGACCCGAGATCCAACTTATCATAATTCCAAAGCGATACAATTACCTAATATGGCTGAAGATAGCATATTCACAAACATCTGAAGGAATCCTGACCACCTCCTCCTGTGATTCCTCGACTACCCTGAGAACATGATGTAACACCTCATTTCGATCCCAATAACAATCCAAACCCTTGGGGTGAAACTTCATCGCCCAGTTTCTGCAAGCGTTGCACTGGATCCGGCCCTACTGGCTTCTCAAAAGTCGATCCAAACTCGTGGGTCTCCGCCCGAGACCCTCCAGTAAATTCTCTTGACCTGAACCTCCCTCGTTAAGGTATTCCTAATCAATGTTCCGTCCTCAACTCTGAGATCCATATCATTCAGGGTCTCGCACCCTAATCCACTTACTAGCTCAATCATCCTGGCTATACTGCAATAGCTTGAGCAATCTCTACTCTAAACCTGGATACAAACTATCCCTGAGACTTGGTCTCCAAACCCGAATGTGAAATAGATCGCACAATCAACCCTTGCCGCCAGATACAAGAAATCCAAGGCGAATTCGAAATCCTGGCAGTCCTTCCACTAGCTGGCTCACCACTAGAGCCGAGACCAAATCCTGATCCTACTCATGTGTGCTCATCCTCATTCTGCAAAGCAACTATTCCCATGATCAATGCATAACCAAGAATTCTCCTTCCCGTAAGCTTCTCAGATTCTCCAAGACTCTCACCGATTCAAGTATGGATCATGTGCTTTTAGTAGTATGGGCCCAATAGTACCTTCCACACCCATGGATAGTTTCCTCAGCAATCCTCCTGATTTCTCTAAGTCTCTTACTCCACCGGTACACTAAATGTCTGCTAAACAGTAAGACAATCTCTACCGTACCCCCTCTTAGGCTCCCCCTAGGTTCCCAACTTCACTGAACTACCCCCACTAAGCTCACTAGAGCATATCCTAGGATTTAATAGGTTCCCAACCTCACCCGACCCTCAACTGCTGAAAGATTCCCATTAACGTCAACTAGATACCTCATGAATATATCCACATGTAGCAGAGATTAGATAATCCTTCAAGTAAAAGACCCATCCCTAGAACGGTTGGACTCGAGCTGCACAATAGGGTCAAGTCCATCACTCTGATATTATCCATTATGTGCTACACGTGACTTGGCATATTCCCCCAATAGCTAACTCACATTAATAAGAGTCCTACAAAGCACAAAGCAAGCAACATTCAGGTAATCGGTAAATCTAACAAGCATACATTACACAAGTCAGTCTATCCTCACATCCAATCCGTAAGTAGGTAACACCTGTCACTAATCTCGTCCTAGGCTCTCCCTAGGGTAGTCTCCAACCTGCGATGCTATCATCAGACATTCAGTCCATGTATACCACAAACGATGCAGTCTACATCCATCCATCCTCCCCATCGGCTGCCTTTATGCATGCAAATTGTACACTGAACAGGAAACGAGTCCTAACCGTATACAGTTTTTAAAACATACACTTAAAAGTTACAAATACCAATTATCATTCTAATTCCAGCATAACATCCAATATCCTCATGGCTACAAGCACCACATATCAAGCCAACCTAGTCCTGACTACTCAGCACTAGCACGCAAGTCTACCAGCTCATATAACATATAAAGGCATCTCTCCTAGCCCTAACTAGCCTGCGATTCTTAGATTCATAAGTGAAATCATAACAAATAACAACTGCAAGTATTATGGGAAACTTACTTGAGCTCGGCCGATTGCATGCACCACACCCTTTCTTGTCTTAGAAATTCTTTACTCGAAAACTTTTTTTTTCTTTTGAAAACTTTACAGATCCTCAGTTTGAGTCTAGACTCCCCCGAAAGTATGTCCGAATCCCTCAAACCAAGTCCTTGATACCAACTTGTAACGTCCCAAAAATCCAAGGTACAAATTTCATTTTCAATATAGCTAAAACATTGATACCATTTATTCTAAACAATTCAAATCATCATTAAGTAAAACATTTATCAGAGTTCATCCGAAAATCAGTCATTGCAGAAATCATAGGTGTGTGCACTACGATCAATCCGAGCCCTTCCTTTCCTAAACGATGATACCTGAATCCATAAACAAAACCTATAAGCACTAAGCTTAGTAAGTTTGCCAGAGCATACCATACACACAAACCACATATCACATATCCTGTTGCTATAAAAGCTACATGTATCACATTTCCTGCTAGCTATAAAAGCTACATATAACACATATGCCAAGTATACAAAAACCTTTAAGAATGCCTTGGGCTACCCCACATAGTCTTTACCTAGGACTTCCATCAGCTACCCCACATGGTCTTACATCCAATGCCATGGGCTACCCCACATGGTCTTTACCTAGGACTGTCATGGGCTACCCCACATGGTCTTACATCTAATGCCATGAGCTACCCCACATGGTCTTTAACTAGGACTGCCATGGGCTATCCCACATGGTCTTACATCCAATGCCACGGCCCCTCCCTGGGGTTTTCCATGCAAATATTACAAAGACAACTAGCATACCTCACATCACATAATTACTTGCAGACCACCTAGAACAAAGCTAACTATCATACCACATAGCATAAAATGGGCCAGCCTCTGTGCCTTAGACCCATTGGTATGGTGAGAGGACTCACCTCGAATGCAGAAGCTTCTTGAAGAAATCCTTAGCTGCTGCCCCGCCAGCTTCCCTAGCTGCCACTACCAATCAATATACCCGAGTTAGCAATTGGGCCCCATACCATAATCCAACATCCATGCATGGGGTAAAATGACCATTTTACCCCTGGCCCAATATGATCCACAACTAAGGCCTAAGCCCAAAACAAAAGTCCAACATTATAATGTCCATAAAACCATCAATGGCCCAATTTTCCAAATTGGGCCCAAACCTTTCTAATGGACCTTATACTAAAGCTCAATATTCTCCTTAGTTAATAATCTTTACCAAATTGGTTCACGAAGGCCTACAACAACCTATTCCAAGAATTGGCCCAAACCGAGGTCCACAAATGTGAAGTCCATTTCTATATTGGGCAACAAGGCCCAGTAGGCCCAACTATTCCAATATTGGCCCAAGATACATGCAAATACAACAAAACACAAGTCCACGCCCAAAACCATTAGGGCCGAAAGGTTCGAAGTTCACTAAGGCCCAAGTCCTCCTGAGAGCGTACGCCCAGCGTACCTGTTCAATATGCTTAGCGTACTGAGCAAATTGACTGTATGTGCAACATACTACACAGTACGCCCAACGTACAAAAAACTCATGCACAACATCCACTGAGTGCTTAATACTTGATCCAATAAGTCCAAATCACAGATCTGAACTATACTTAACGTCTAAACCCATAAAGTCACTGACTTGGTGACTTTGCATACCCCAAACAAACCCAAACTCCAAAAATGGCATTCTACTTTCTTAAAAGTGACCCTAACTCAAGCATGAACCCATTAAGACCATCAAGATTGCAACTTTCTTCCTTAGGGACTCAAATAGCATCAAGGGTGGCAACCCTAAGCCTAAAAACGGATTTGGAACCATAAAGCTCCATTCTTGGGACCAAAAGATCCAAAAACTAAACATAATAAATATAAGCATTCAATGGTCAAGTTCAAAGCATTATACCTTTACTAAGCTGAGAATGAGTCCTAAAAGCCAGATCCATAAACTCCTCCATGATTCCCATGTTTGCATCAAACTTCATCTTCTTGAAAATGGGTTAAACACCCCAAAAATGGACTCCATAAGCTCAAAATGCCACCATGGATGATATATGATGATTTCTAGGGTTTAGAGGGGTGGAGGATGAATATATTAGGGTTAGGTTATGAGATAAGGAGTTTAGATAGGGTCTAAGACCCTAAAATAGGGTTCAGGTCTGATTAACATACGCCCAACGTTCATATGGTACGCCCAACGTACTCCGATGAACATTCGCGACCATCCTGGTCAGTACGCCTAGCGTACTACAAAAGTATTCCCAATGTACTACCTTCTTCATTAGTACGCCCATCGTACTCCTTGTGTACGCCCAACGTACTCGGCTAAGCCTGAAACTACTAAACTTCCGAAGGTCATAAGTTCTTCGTTATAAGTCTGTTTTCGACGATCCTTATATCCATGGAAAGGTAATGAGAAGCCCTACACTTCTATCAGTTCATATCTTCCTAAATACCTTCCGGAAAAAAGTACATTTTCCATAAAAACACGTACTGCCATTTTACCGAAACATCCGGATCACTTCTAATACATCATCCGCACCCAAAAGGGCTAGATCTGACCTTCACAAGAGCCATAATCCTTATAATGACCGACCTTCGTGCCACCACCTCAGACTAGGATTCAATTCGGAATAGAGCGTTACATTTAGTTTCATCAAAATCTTTGTGTACAGTCCATCCATGTAATCTGATTGTGATGAAATCTTGGCGCTTAATGTCTCCGTCGAAACCATTGGCTTTACCACTTCTGTTTACAGCCACCACCGGACATCAACTTATTCTTTCAGATCTGTAAAAAAATAAAGGAAAATAGAGATCTACATACGAAGACTTTGTTTGAAAGGTTTCAAAAAAAGGAACTAAAGAGGGATCTACATCCACCACTAAACATCATCTTTTTTTTCGTTTTTGTTTTGATACAATATACAGATCAGAAAAACTCAAGAGGCAAAAGAAACTTTCATTTGAAATGTTTCATTTTAAGGTTAGTTTCTTAGAATGTCTTCATTTTAGAAAATCTTCTTTGGATTTAAAAGGAGTAAAAGATAAAAAAATGTGACTTATTTTTTATGAACTTTTTAGGTTCAGTAATGCTAATGCTGTCTTTTCTAGGATTTTAGAGCATACAAAACATAGACACAAGCTTAAAAAATAGAGAATCTGGCTTCAAAAAATGTTGATAACGGATCTGGTAGGACTTCTCTTGCGCTAGGTTTTTTATTTTTCTGGATTTCATCTTATATGTTACTTAGTTTTGTGCTTCAGTTCACCATATTTTATGTTTTTTATGAGGTAAACACGAGGTCAATGTTAAGCTTGGATCTAACTACACACACCACATAAAAATGTAGATCTAACAATAAACATATTTTTGTTTCTTCCTCCTTTTAAAACTCAAATATCTATTTGTACATGTTTTTAATTTTAGGGAGAACTACCTACAATCCATCATTGATTGGTAAGATCCGTTGAGCATTTTTCAATAACAACTTTTGGTTTGATTAAAAAACTTTAAACACAATATTTTTTTTTTGTTTAAGCTTGTAATGGTATTGCTCAACAGATTAAGTTAAGATTGATGAAAATTGAAAAAAATGCCAAATATGCTAAAATGAAGTCAGAGTTGGAGATACACAAGGTGAAACTTATTGCTTATTACTTTGAATTCTTCCAATTAATTATGATAAGAACGTTAAATTGTCAAATCACATGTATACACAAGGTGTGGTGGTAGGCTGCTAGATTTTTTTTTATTTCATTGTCATGTATATAGATATTTTTAAACTTAATGGTTAAGAGACTGAACTTCTATGATTTTAATAGTTGTAGTCGTTATTTTTTGTAATATGCTTTTAATTAAATGCTATTGTCTTATTATATTGATTATTTGATTTAGTTGGAACTTTATATTTTGGGTAGTATTAGGTATCCGTAAGTTGAATCACCTTGTGACAACCCGTTATTCCCTATCTTGTAAAAGTCAATAAAAGTCAAGCATATCAAATAAAAGTCAAACTTACTGATTTATTAATTTAATAAAATTGAATTAATGTTTTTGATACATATAAAAACTTAGTAAAAATGTTGTAGAAATAAGAAGGTGAAACCTAAGGAAAACTGAGGATTCTCGCCTAAACCGAAAACCCTCGCATATCCCTTCTTTCTTTAGACCGCAAACCGAAGGCAGCAAATCGTTTGCAGCCGTGAACCTCAGACTGCAAAAGTGTGAGGCCAAGAACTACCTGAAGTAGAAAACCACCCCGGAGGGTTTCCTCTTCGGACCGAGAACCTCACATGCTTACCTTCTCGGGTAGAGATCCCAACCGGGAACCCTTCCTCCGTTTGTGTTTTCGGCCGAGAACCACTAACAACCACACTTTATGCTTATTATATACATGATGTCTGAAAACACTCCTCATTTATACACGATTCAGCCTAAAACTTCTCTTTTCTCACAAGTATCATCCAACCGAAAACACCTCTCACCTCTCAAGAACATGCAAAGCCTCTTATTTTCTTGAATCATCATACGAAAATCACTTGATTCTTCTTAGAATCTTACAAGTATCAACTATTGATCTTGTTTTCATTGCAAAAACACTTTCCAATCTTCAAGTATTGGGCCGAAAACTCATAAAATCACTAGCTTTCTTCAAGAGCACGAAGAACCCGAAAAACACCTACATACTATTCTAAGGATTATTGTAAGTATTTTTACAATAATGAAGTATTGTTTAACACTTTAAACTTCATTAGATTATCTAATTTATACTTAATATAGTGTTAATATAAATTAGGATTCGGTTTTTATCGCGGGTTCTAACTTGTGGAATTAACGCGACTACACTGTATCTTCAACCGGAAACTCACAAAATGTGAGTTCATACCCCTGTGTTTTTACTATTTTTCACTGTTTTAGGGGGGGGGGGGGGGATACAATTCTAACACAAGAATATTGTGTTTACTATCAAATGATTTCTAAATATTTCTAAAACGACTATAAATTACTGAAAGTCTTTTAAATATTGTCAAACTCTTTTAAATGTTTTAAAAACTCTTTTAAAGTTATATTTTGCCAAAATCATATATATATATATATATATATATATATATATATATATATATATATATATATATATATATAAGATTTAAAGGACTTAGGACTAACAATTCGTTTGATTTCTCTTTCCTTGTTTGGATGTGGGCTTAGGGTACAGTTATTTGTCCAGATATCGTTTCATTTTTAATTGTATATATATATATATATATATATATATATATATATATATATATATATATATATATATATATATATATATATATATATATGAATATAAAAGTTATTTCAATCAGATTTATATTCCCTTTGTAATATGTCGAGCAAAGGGGATACTTTCATTAATATTACATATCAAACAGAACACAAATATAAATTATAATAGGTATAATTTATGGAACTCTCATACTATTTTTACTAATCGGTTATACAAAGTTTGTCGGTATACTCTCGTAAAAATACTTTACATTCATGTATACTAGAAAAGGACATACTATCGGTTCATTTATTTCAAAATGACTTTTCATCATTATTATATACGTAATCGTCAATATGGTTTTTATGAGACAATGTTCAGTTCCTTATTCATTTAGGAAATACTATTAAAGTCCTGATGTTTTAACCAAAATCTCTCGACAGAGAGCGAAACGAATGTGTATAGATCTATATGGGATTGACAATCCTGCACTCAGACTGTTCGCTACAGTTGGGCTGGTATGCCTATGAGTGACAAATGTCGTTACAGTTCTGGCGCCTACAAAGCGTCATATCAGCCCATCTAGTCATAGCATGGTTATAAAAACTCACAAAAAGATATGAACAAATACGATTAGTGTATAAATAATTAAACCAAAGAGTACAAATACAAAGTACTGGTTTTACAATAATACAATTTACAGTATTACATTACGATTTACAATTACAGCTGGTGGATCTAGGCATACTCACTTTTACAGGGTTTTTCAAAGAGTACAATTACAAAACTTGGAAAACATAAACAATACACAACACATTCTTTTTATAGTTTTATTGTGAATTAAAAGTATGTTACATTACTTTATAGTTCAACAACACTTATACAAAACGGTTTTATGACATTATAACTACTTTTCAATTATATTAGAAAATATTGGATTTTCTTGAACAATAAACATGATTACTATTTCAAGAAACAAACAGTAAACTTCTAAACATAAATACTTATGCACTCACCAACTTAAATGTTGATACTCTCTTTTTCCAAACACTTGTATTCTCAGGAAACCAGTAGATAGGTACATCCCCAAGATTTTGAGAAGATGGAGCAGTATAGAGTCATGCCTTCTATCTTTTGTTATATAACTTTTGATGTCATATATACAATGACTTGAATACATATGTAAAACTTATACTTTATTAATGAAATGGTTGTTGTACTTTGATTACTATGATGCATGTGTTGTGATACTTAACATGAAGTCATCCACCCCCGAACGTTTCCGCCGCTCCGGTTTGAGGGTGTGACACACCTATTAAAGAGGATAAAGGAGAAAAAGATAAGAGATGAAATCGCCTGCATTTGGCTCAACAAGAGTAAAGTATGGAGCTATTTTCACCTTTCATTTGGTAGCAAGAGTAAAATAATGTGCTATTTCTCTTAATTTTGCCTAGATCTTGTGTGGGTTTTGACATAATTTTGTATCTAATATTTATATAATTGATCTTATTGCTACATCAGATTGACTACATACTTATTTTAGAAGATGAAATCAATGTACCCTGTGTATGGTGTTGGGTTTAGATACGAAATAAAAGTTTGTTTTTCACAAAAATCGAAACCATCATGTATCCATTTGTAGAGGTTAGAATGAAATAAAACCAACCATAGGATGTTTTAGAGATAACGTTTTAAGCCTTGAACCTACTTGATTTTGGGGTGTTGATGAAGATAAAATAAGATAAAAATGTATGATCTTCTCTACAAGTATCCACAATCAAGAGTAAGGCACTTGGAATGCTAGTTCCTTCTTGTATTCTTATGTGCCTAAAGCCTTTAAGTGCTTAATTCAATTAAGCACTAAAAGGAACAACTCAAGAGGTCTTCTAAGCCACCAAACTAACTTCAAGAGAGAGAGAGAGAGAGAGAGAGGGAGAGGAGTATAAAACCCACATTTTTAGAGAGAAAGAAAGGAAGAAGAAGAGCTTCACTCTTGCAAAAATGCAAGCCTCATGCATCACTTATATAGCGCATTAAAAGTAAGGCCTAACCATTAAAATAATATAAAGTAATGGTATCCTTTAGAAGCATGAGAGACAAAATGTGGAAGGTTGAAAAAACAACCTCCTGCACCATCATTATGCCTTCTAAAAAGTATGATTCTTTATTTTGTTTATAAACTCCAAGTTTATAAAATATAAATTGTGTCTTTAGGTAAAAGACAAAAGACTCAAACTAGTCCAAAATGTGGTGCATGGCTTATTAATTCATACAATAGGAAATAATAACTAGTAGTACTCTTTTATAATTATTATTTTCACAAAACAATAATTATTCCCTAATTAAAATACAAGAATCAATATTATTTATTAATAATCATATTAATAATAAATACATAAAATGTGCCAACTTGATAAAGGTGTGACCCTATAGGATTATATATTATTAGCAATATCACTCCATAGTGATTTTCGGGCATATAGATTCAACAATCTCCCACTTGCACAAGATTCGTTATAGACTGACATTGACAGAAGCTGACGTCTTGCAATGGGCTACTACCCCTAACAACATATGAAGGGTGCCATTTCATCAATAGCCAATTCCAGGAGCTCTAAGTTACAATTGTTACTATGGTGTAGTATCAATTATTCCGTTGTCTCAATCATCATGTCGAACATGAGACATGGATCACGATCAATCTCATTTACTGTTCAACTTTAACTAAGGCCTTAGATGTCATGCTCTCAATGAATAAGAGGGACAAATCCCATCTTGACTACATATGCCCATCAATGTAGTTCATGTCATACCCAACAATGGACCTTATAATTGCCTTTTACGAAACAACATTAAACCATGTTCAAGCACAACATTTCCTACACTTCAAGTCCCAAATATGCATCTCAGGTCTAATAATACAAAGATCATCTTAACTACATATGCCCATCAATGCAGTTCATGTCATACCCAATGATGGCCCTTATGACTGCTTTTTACGAAACAATGTTAAACCATGTCTAAGCACAACAATCCCTACACTTTAAAAAGATATGTATCTCAGGTCTATGATTAAAAAGATACAACGTTAATCAAAACATCACTCTTGACTACGATCCATAAAGTGGTTTTGATGTGGGTCAAGTCCAATTCTTATTCTCCTAATCAAGTACCTATGAAGTTGGTAGCAGCTCTTTGCCATTCTCATCTCTATGAGAATCCACCAATCCAATCATATTATTCGTACCTCATAGATGCTCCCACAACTATGAACGACTATGGACATTTAGAATAACCTAGTTATTCAAGGATTTAAACATGCTAATATAGAACATAACAATTATTTAATGAAAGACTCATATCCAATATATCATTCATTAGAATATATGTTGCTTTATTGTTCCAATATCCAAATACTAAATTTCAATCAAATAGGTCTACTTGTATCAACAATGCTCTATAACACCAGCTTGACTTTCATGCTTTAGCTAATGAAGCAGTTTCGTTAAGTAGATTTAAGAAACTTGATGTGTGTAAACTTTGCGAATACAATCCTTTTCAGTTTTATATATATAACTCATATATAAAGAAAAACTATTGAGAATGAATTATGTGTTTGAATATGACTTAGATACCAATACTTGCGTAATGGGATTATTCATAGTGATAATAAACTATACATTAAGCATCTTTGTATGTGGTTCTCCAAACCACGAGGTACTGTAATTAAAATCTACATGGAATCACTATCCATGTAACTATCTCTTCATTCATAATGAGGACACGCCCGATTGTAACTGAGAGTCAGCTTAATCTATTTGAAAATTTTGCACATGTATAGCAACTTTAAACATAGCTTTCTTTCAAATACTCTGTAGACTAGGAATATTTCTCTAGTTCTCGCTAGTACTTTGGAATATTACTATAAGTCACACAATGACTTATTATATGATTATATTGGTATCATTCATCATGCTCTAAGCATACGACTTTTTTGGCCTTTATGGATAATCACGACATATATGATTAATCAAATTGCATCAACATACGGAATACAATCATATTATCTAGTTCAAAAACATTTGCACTAGGATTTTGCTCAAAATCATGTCATATGGTATTTGACAAGATGACTCTCTTAGAGTCCTTTATCTTATGCTCCTTTAAGATCCTTGACAATTAATGCAATTTTACTTAATCCTTTAAGTTGCCATGATCTATCTATATAGATCCTTATTCCATGAATTAACATGTCGACTACATATAACATTAGGAATGCTACTGCGCTCCCACTAGCTTTGTAGAAAAAGACAAAAGTCATCTAGATTCATAATTAAATCACACTATGTAATTATCTTATAAGAAAGAAGATTCTTAATTTGAGATGTTAATTTAAATCTGAAAAGATTTTCAATCATGTATGTTTTCTCTATTGAAAACTCACTTACTCTTTATAGTCAAACTATATCGAGGAAGATTAATCAAGCCCATACTTGATAATCATACATGAGTGCATCTCTATGTGTTTTATTAGTTTCTGATAAATTTATTGATCAGATTCAACAATAGTTGAAAACTTGCTGGTACTAAACTATAATGCATTTATCTTATGGAGCTTTAGCTCTTAAAGTTCCAAATTGCTCCCACTTAGAAAAAGAACTTTCTAAGTACTTGTATTATGGAATGACAATTAGTGGGGTTAGTAGAGACTTCATCCTAAACAATCATTTAGGATAGTCTACATAAATGCAATTTGTAGATGCTAGAGTAGTTAAGATTATTGTCTAACATAAGCTTTACAACTTCATACATTTTAGATAAGGATAAACCATTACATCTATATTCTAATGTAAGTATTCAATCCATTTTTTTGGTTGGAAAATATATATTCAATATATATTTGTTGTAGTGAGCATAATTCCAAAAACTTATAAAGTAAATAGTTCCTTTAAAACATCAAATAACAGATTGCAAGGTCTATGTTTTATCCTCTCTAAAAACTTGTACTATCGACATTCAACTAGTGGCTAGGTGACCCTATCCCACTAGAGAATATGAAGGCTACCTCGAATATCAAAAGATAGATCCAAGTGACCAGGTGATCCTATGCCACAAGAACCATACTAATGACAAGTGGGTGTTTTTGTCAGAATGAGTTGTGAATAAATTTCACAAATCCTAAGATGTTCCAAGAAAACTTGGTCTACATTGACTCATTTTCTTTATCACAACGAAAAGTTAATGATGATCTCATTAAGTTTTATTTCAATCTTCACTATGAAAATTTGATCAAATCAAAAGGTTTCATCAACGATGAATAAAAGTCGTCAGTGAAATTGAATAAACATATATCAACAAATCTATTCATGGATTTAAAACGATTACATACATCACTTTTGTATAACTCTTTTTCAAGCCTTTTATTCTTTAACTACTAATAGATAAAGACACTTGTGAATCATCTTCCCATATAAATAGGATTCACATATATCAAATGAATCAAGCTCGTCTGCCTTCGAAAATTCCATCATTTTGAAGTTGGGATATGTATTTCTTATTTATATTGTCATGATGATTATGATATAGATAAGTTCCAATCAAATATCATTTGATTATATAGGTGTTATGATTAGAACTATTTATTTAATGAAAGATTATAGATTTACTTCATAAATAACATTATGAGAAAATATTCTTTAACATAAAATACATCTTTTCAGAACATGAATGTGAACATCCATTGAACGATAAGTAAATCTAGATTTATTCATGAATTAGAATTGTTACATGTCCCTATAATGATAGGTACAATACATCTATTTTTAAAATAAAAGACTATAACAACACTTGTTATATATTCTACACGAAATGCCATTCGTTTATAATCAGTTGATTATTTCTTCCAATCATCAATATATAATATCAATTGTTAGTGTCACATGAAGTATTACATACTCAAGTGAATGATGGAAAATAAATAGTTCTATCATATAGATATCTGAAGTCTTGTCCAAGTAAGACTTTTCGGCTTGATTAGATGAGATGAGAGGAGCAATTCATCCTTTAGTGTCTAGTTTCTTCCACAATAGAAACAACACTAATCATTTAGTCCTTTCTCTATTTCTGGGTTTATGCTGTATTTACCTTAACTGAACTATTAGTCTATATGAGTGCACAATCTCTTACACTTCCTTTTACTCAATTATTGAATAGACTTGAAGCTATTTCTAGTGTTCTGATTGAATATATGCTTTACTTGATGAGAGATCTGATATGTTTCATAATTATCCAAGACTTTCTGCAAGTCATGGTTAATCACTCTAGTATGATGTGAGACACATCAACATCATCACAATAATACTTCCACCAAAGTATCATGATCAGACTAACTGGTTGCAAGGGTTACTTAGGTATGGGATCTTTCAGTATATATAACATCTATTTATCTTAAAGGTAGAACCTCAAGATATTATACCACTTATAGAAATTATAACCATGAAATGTTACTGTCTCTTGAAGCTTAACAAGAGGGAGGTTTTGCAAGGTGTAAAATTATTAACAGTTATCAATAGAATTTAACAAAGTTTCATTTAGTATTTTCAATATTTAGTCTTTAAAAATCAATACCTTATATTTGTTGGATCTATATGCCCAAGAGTCATTATGGGGTGATATTGCTAATAATTTATGATCCTATAGGGTCACACCTTTATCAAATTGACACATTTTGTATATTTATTATTAATATGATTATTAATAAATAATATCAATTCTTTTATAATAATTAGGGAATAATTATTGTTTTAAGAAACTAATAATTATAAGAGAGTATTACTAGTTATTATATCATATGGTATGATATATAAGTCATGTACAAAGTTTTGGAAACTTTCACAAAAGATTAACAAACTAGCTAGTTAATTAAGTGACTAAACAACAAACTAGAAAATACAATGGACCTTTTTTTGTCCTTAAAACCGTGGGTTATCAAGGCAAGGAGGTTAAAAGTCAACCTCCAACATTCTTGTCCCCACCATGTTGGATGATGTCCCATGTTTGTTCCTTACCTTGCATGTAATAACCAACATGATCATATTATATAAGGCTAGTTGTTTTTGAAGGGTTTTGAGCATTCTAACACTCCTAAGGTGTACATGCAACTCAGGGGCTCCAACTCGTCGAGTGTATCAACTCGACGAGCTGGTCAGGATTGTGAAGGGACTCGGCGAGTCCATCGGTGGACTCAGCGAGTGCACTATCCAGACAACAATTTTTTTTTTATTTTTAATGCACTTCCAAGCGTGTAGCATCAAGTATAATTGAAAACAAGCCTAGGATTTGATACCACTGAAAGGTTTTGAGCATTCTAACACTCCTAAGGTGTACATGCAGCCATAAATACCTTGGATCTATGTTTTCTCTATTATACATGCAAACTTTCATTTTCCAAGGTATTACCCTAGCTAGCATACAAAACTTTGATACTTAGGGTAATAAAACAAGTTAGATAAAATACCTTTTATTGTAGCTTGTTGCTTGGAGCTTTAAGAGCCTAGCACCAATAGTGTGAATACCTCAAGTGGAATCACAAATCACCACTAACACTTGAAAACTTGGAAGAGGACTCTCTAGCTCACAAAAATTACACTCTTGTGTAGACTCTAGGTGCCAATTTCTTGAACCAAAGGGCTTCTTATATAGTGCGATTACATTAGGGTTAAACCATGTAAACTCTAATGTGCATGACTTTCCACATTCCTCATGATCCATGGGTTTTAACCTCCGTGGAGTATCCATGGGTCACAACATGGGTTAAGCCTAACATAAGGAATCATGGATCATTAGCCCACATTATAAGAATGAATGATTTACACAATCAATCCCTATATATTTAATAAGTCTCTTTTGACCACAAAATTAATTCTTGATCAATACTAATTAAATAATATGATTTCATATTAATATATTATAACTTATAATATATTAATAAATCATAATTATCTTCTTCTCAAAAGTCCAAATTGTTCTGGTGAAGTGCAACCCAAATGGACCATGCTAAACCGGGTCAAGTACATACCAAATATAGTTATGGACTTAGACACCTTATCCAACAGTCTCCCACTTGGATAAGTCTAATAACTATAGTTGCAAATACGACTTCAGGAACCGACCAACAATCGTAGCTCTAAAAACTTGATGAACTAAGATGCGCCATTTTAGACAAGTGATCATATAATCCTTTGTTACCAAGATATCAGCCAGGGAAATACATGGGACAACATCATACTTATTGTCCAACAATTTATTTCCCGATTTCTGATTTGTTTGACATAGAACTTAATCGAACAAATCAATTGAGTTTTGACCGGGCCCGAAACATAAGTCAAAAAAAAAATCATTGAGGGGCCCAAGATATCACTTTTCATCTTCTGAGGACTGAAAGGAACATATAAACTTTGACGCATATGCTTGTACTAACTATTCGCCAAATCATACACAACAACACGTTTTATAACATCAAGTTACTGATGCGTTTTCGTACTATCAATTCACAACCAACTCAAAGTCAATAACTCATATATCTTGTTTTGAAGACTTACATGATATTATCGTCTCATGATCACTCGAGATAAATTCCATGAAGTGATACAAGTGAGTGTGGGTTTAATCCAATACTCAAAAACTTATGTGCACTCATGAATGTCATAGCAATGTCTAACCATTTCAGACAATCTACAAGCCAATTTTTTATGACAGTCTTGATTCAATACCTACTTCCAAAGTATGATCAATTGTGGACAGTTTGAATAATCTTATTATTCTGGAAGTCAAAACATGCAAAATTAAAACAATAGTAAATAATTGACACAAGATAGTAACTTTACTCATAAGTAAACAACAACTTCTATTTAATCATCAAATGTTAATTACATTTTATCTATTACAAGTTTCATAAATAACTATCTAATCATTAAAACTAATATCGTCTTTCAGCCCGATGCGCCTCGCATGCTGCAAATGCCTAACCCTATTCAGTCCCTTTGCAAGGGGATCTGCTGGGTTCTCTTCTGACGATACCCTCTTTGCTACGAGTAGTCCTTCTATCTTGTGTCTTATAAGGTGATATTTTCTGTCAATGTGCCTGGATCTGCCATGATCCCTTGGTTCCTTGGCTAAGGCAACCACACTGTTGCTGTCACAGAAAATCTCCATAGGCTCCTTTATAGCTCGTACAACTCCAAGGTCTCCAATGAAGTTCTTCATCCATATCGCCTCCTTTGCCGCTACGCTTGCTACTATGTACTCTGATTCGCACGTTGAATCAACTACAATCTCCTGCTTGGAACTTTTCCAAGTAACTGCTCCTCCCTTCAGGGTAAATACCTAGCCCGACTGAGAGCGGAAATGTAACACCGTAAATTTTTAAACCAAAATTTTCATTCTAATACACACAAAATTTATATATTATATTTCATAAAACCATAAGTGTCTCAATGTCAACATAAATTCCCAACAAAAGTCAAATCCCAGAATCCTCAATATAATCATGAACAAGTGTGTACAATCACGTCGGCACCTTCCCGTGATCATGAGAAATACCTGAAACACATAACACATATCGTGGTAAGCATAAAGTTTAGTGAGTTCCCCAAAATACCACACACAAATCATTAGCTACTCTAGGCCGTAACTCAGTAAGACCCTCCGGTCGATGTGTCTTAGTGGGACCCTTCGGTCCCATCTCAGTAACTCATAACAACAATATTCAACATAAATCACAAAGACATAATGCCGAATACTACAATACATAGATAAGCACATAAGACATCTCAATCACATAAGGATACCACTCTTGGTAAGTATAGTGAGAAGACTCACCTCGTAAGTAAGCTAAGTGAATGAATACTTCTCGCACACGAATCACCAAATCTAGCCTCCACCTAATCACATAAGATAATTATATCTAATTAACTATTTAAATCACACATTTACTAAGTTATCTCTCCCTCTATCTCTTGAAGCGGGAAAAAGACCATTTTACCCATCCATGGTTTCCCAAAGACAAGGTTAACCAAACACTAAGTCAACAGAAGTGGAACTCAAGTCAAATGTCCATGTTAACCCTGGGACTCGATGAGTTTTCTCACCATTCATAGAAATACTCAAAAGTCCGACTCAACTCGTCGAGTTGACCCGTCAACTCGCCGAGTTGACCCGTCAACTCGCCGAGTTGCTGCTCGATTAAAACCCTCGGGACAACCCTATCCGAATCGTTGAGTCCGCTCTTGACACGATGAGTCCATTCAGAATCATATCTCATTCAGTCGATTTCAAGGCAGAGAACCTTCCCAAACTCTAGATCTACACTCCTAAGGCTCATCTATCACGTAAAGTCACATGCTTTACGTTTATGCATGGAATTTTGAGCTTGAAATGCCATAACACACCTTAAAAATGGTTTTTCACTCAAGATCACTATTATGGTTGGATAAAACAGGTACTTTTGGACTCTAGGGACCTCACATGGTCCAGATCTGAAGTTCAACCCTCTCAAAGAACATGAAACACTCAAGATTCTCATACTTGGGTGGAAAAACCCTAGATTCACAAAATAATGATAAATGTGCAAGATTTATACCTTTCCCAGAAGCTCTGAAGTGAAACAACCTCTGATCTAGTAGCACCTTCTTGTCCCTTGGCTTGGAATTCTTCTCTTCTCTTCACAAGATGCACCAAACACTCATAATTAGCAAATAACTCTCTCTCGCTAGGCTTAATGAATGTTTAGGGTTTTCTCTTAGGGAAGGGTGGCCGCAAATGAGGCTATAAGTGCCTTTAAATAGGACATAAACCCAAGGATACAAGGTTTCTCATCCCAACGCCTACTCGACGAGTTGGGTCTCGGACTCGTCGAGTAGGTCATTAATTCATGTGGCACATCGCGACTCTAATTGACGAGTTGGAGCACAGACTCGTCGAGTAGCTCAAGAGATAGTTAAATAAATAAATAACAAATAATATATCTGGAAGTCCTGATGTTACAATTCTCCGCCACTAGAATCAGACTTTGCCCTCAAAGTGATGAGCTGAAAATAACTCTGGATACTGATCTCGCATCTCGGATTCCGGCTCCCACATTAACTCGGACCCTTTCCGATGTTGCCATTGGACCTGAACCAGGGGTACCTATTTGTTCCTCAGAACTTTCACCTTTCAATCCATGATCAAAATCGGTCTCTTAATGTAAGTTAGACTCACATCCACCTGAATGTCCTCTAGCGGTACCACTGCCGTCTCATCGGTTACACACTTCCTCAACTGAGACACATGGAAGGTGTTATGAATCTGACTTAACTCCGCAGGTAGCTCCATACGATATGCTACCCTACCCACTTTGGCGGTCACTCTGAAAGGACCGATGTATCGAAGCCCCAACTTGCCCCACTTCCTGAATCAGATCACTCCTTTCCAAGGAGATACCTTTAGGAGTATAAAATCTCCAACCTGGAACTCCAGCTCGGATCGCCGCCTATCTGCATAACTCTTCTGGCAACTCTGGGCTGTCGGTAACCTTTGTATAACCTATTGTATATGCTCAGTCATCTTCAACACTATCTCAGTGCCACCCATCACTCGCTGCCCCACTTCTCCCCAACAAATGGGAGTCCGACACTTTCTCCCATAAAGAAGCTCAAGGGGCGGGATATCAATACTCGAATGATAGCTATTGTTGTAAGAAAACTCAGCCAAAGGAAAATAAGTGTCCCAACTTCCCCCGAAACCCATAACACATGAACGTAGCATGTCCTCAAGCGTTTGAATCATCCACTCATCTTACCTTTCTGTCTGCGAATGGTATGCGGTACTGAAGTGTAACCGGGTACCCAAATCCTCATGAAATTTCTTACAGAATCTAGAAGTAAAACGCATGTCTCGATCTGAAACTATCGAGGTCAACACTCCATGTCGAGCTACCACTTCCCTCACATAAATCTCGGCCAATCTCTCTGCAGAAGAACTCTCACTGATGGTGAGGAAGTAGGTGCTTTTTGTCAGTCCGTCCAAAATCACCCATATCGCGTCAACTCCACGCACAGTCCTCGACAGCTTGGTGATAAAATCCATGGAAATATGTGTTGGATAAGGTGTCTAAGTCCATAACTATTTCTGGTATGTACTTGACCTGACTCGACATGGTCCATTTGGGTTGCATGGCACCATACAATTGGATAGACTAAATGAGAGAAATAACACTTGTGGTTTATTAATATATTATAAGTTCTAATATATTAATAGTATTATTTAATTAGTTTGATCAAGAATTAATTTAGAATTAATTAAGTGATCAAAAGATAACTAATTAAATATATGGATTGCTTGTGTAAATCATCCATAACTTGTATAGTGGGCTAAGAGGCTCCATGGATTATCAAGTTGGGTTAAACCCATAGGATGCTCCATGGATGCTCCATGGGAGTTACAAACCCATGGGTCATGGAAATGAAGAGTCATGACACATTAGGGTTTACATGGTGTAACCCTAGATGTGTCACACTATATAAGGAACATACTATCCACCAAAAATCGGCTACACAGAAAGAGAAGTAAGGGCTAGGTTGATTTTAGAGTGTGTGCATTCTCTCTAAAGTCATTCCAAAGGAATTTGGTATTGTGTGAAGCATTTGAGGCATCACACTTGGGGTGCTAGGCTCACAAGGTTTCAAGGAATTAAAATCAACTACAAGGTATGTATTTCTAGCTATCCTTTTAGGATTAAAGTTCCCATGTATGCTAGATAGGATTATGAACCTTGGAAACCAAATTTTTGCATGTATTTAGACAAACATAGATCCAAGGTTTATTAGGGTTGCATGTACACTAAGGAAGTGTTAGAATGCTCAAAACCCATCAGTGGTATCAGAGCCTAGGCTTGTTTGTTAAATACTTGATGCAAGCTTGTTTTTTTAAAGCTAAAAACTGTCCATACAGGAAAACTCGACGAGTTCTGGCCAAAAACTCGCCGAGTTTGTGTGTTATAGAATGAACTCGACGAGTTCCCAGGTGAACTCGACGAGTTTGTCACCCTGTGAGCAGTTTTTGGAGCTTGGATACTGGAAATGGACTAGAAACATTACCCTAAACAGTTTTGGTGTTATAAAACTTGTTTTAAATGGTGTAATGGTTGTTCTAATCCATTTACAATGGCTAATATATATTTTTTTATGATTATATGTGTTCATATGTTCTTGAAATTTTGATATGCATGTTGATGTTCTTATGAGTTCTTGATAGATCATAGGAATTACTTGTTGATATGATTAATTCATGATCTTTATGTGTTTTAATGGAGTCCATAACTTATCCTCAAGTTATGGATAACCAAAAGTCTCTTTGTGTTAAAAGCCATTAAAAGAACACATAAGTTATAAAGTGAAGAGTCTTTATTTTAATGACACATAAGTTATGAATGTGAAAGGTTTTGTAAAGTTACAAAACTTGCCCTCAAGTTTTGGAACATGTAAAGTCACTTACTAAACTTTAGTTCCAATCCTTAGAATTTTAAAAGTTAAAATTCAACCCTTATACTTTATATTATAAGTTAATAATATATATATATATATATATATATATATATATATATATATATATATATATATATATATATATATATATAAAAGATTAAGTCGTCTTACCGCTAGTACACCTCATTCACGAAGCCGGTCTATAAGGGGGCTATAAGGTTGTTGCCTATAAAATGGCAACTTAATGGGTGTCCACTCTCACCCACCGCTTCCTTGATCGGTGGAGGGTCGTTAGCCGAACGGGTAGGACAAGGACTTATAAATTCCCATTAAAAGAATGATGAATAATCTAAAGTAACTAAATGCTTTTATTAAATTCCCAATCTTAGTTACTTTAGGAAAAATGTGAATAAGGTGCTAATCCATGAAATTACACTTTACACTTTGTTTAAGTCGTTGGTGGAGCGTGTGTGGTTAACCGGTACACTAACTTGGACTTAACAAGGTAGGTAAAGGGTAACTTAGGGTTTATCATAGTATCGGTGGAGCGTGTGTGGTTTACCGGCACATTGATTAAGTGATAAACTTTAAGGGTACCAAGTGATTTGCATAGTCACTTCACACCTCGTTTTGTGATCCTCGGTATCCCAGTCACAAAACTTGGAGGGCACACTCGAGATTGAAACATGGCATTGAAAAAGTTCAATGAATCTCAAAGAATCTTGTAATTTCTAATAACCAATTAAAAACCTAATAATTATATTTCGTTTTTCATGGTGGAAATTGGTAAATCGCCATTTACCTACCTTTCAAATATGTTATAGCTTGGATTACGGCATACCTCTTCTAAGTTATAATATATTGTGATTGGATCCTAGCCTTAATATTACATTTGAGTGTTTTATTAAGGACTCTCTTAATATCTAAACTAATCTTGTTCTCTTCATTCAGATGTCTTCAAACAACACTACTTCTAGCTCTAATCCTAATAGCTCCTTTACCCTTATGAACTTGTTTGGGAAAGTCACTTTTGATGGATCCAACTTCAATGAATGGTTAAGAAACATCAGGATGATTACCCGCTACGAGGAAAAAGAATATATCCTCGATAAGGAGATTAAGGAGATTGATGAGACCACTGCAACTATCTAGGAGATCGCTGACTTCTAGGCACATGAAAGGGATGCTACCAAAGTAGCATGCATCATGATGGCCACGATGACAGCAGAACTCCAAAAGTCCTATGAGGACTTCTACCCTTTTGAAATGCACCAAGATTTTAATGAAAATATACCATCAAAGTGCACGAAAAGAGAGGTATGAAATCATCTGCTCCATGATAACAACCATGATGAACAACGGAGACTCCGTCATGAGCCACATGCAGAAAATTCAAAGGTATGTAGATCGGTTGCTGAAGCTTAATGTGAACTTCCTGAGGAGCTTGCAATAGATATCATATTGCACTCCTTACCATTGTGCTATGATCAATTCCACATGACATATCACATAAATAAGGAAGAGGCCACACTTAACAAACTTCAGGGATTCCTCAAGACTGCAGAAACAGGTCTTAAGGGTAAGTCGGTTGTTAAAATTCCTACTCCAAACTCCGCCCCGGTTTTGGCAATCGGGAAAAGTAGAGGGAAGAAGAGAAAGAGCTCTTCGAGGGGTACCAAGGCTAGGACCCTTGATGGTTCTTCTTCAAGTGGAACCAAGAAAGGTTTTGTCACTCCCTCTTCTGACCCAAAAGAGGCTGAATGCTTCTATTGCCATGAAAAGTCACATTGGAAGCGGAACTACCCAAAATACCAGCAAGATGTGAAGGATGGGAAAGTTAAACCCAACCATGCAGGTATTTACACTATCTTATCTAATAAATCACCCCATTCTAACTCTTGGATCCTCTATACCGGTTGTGGTATTCATATTTGTTCTGATTTGCAGGGACTAAGAAGAAGTGAGAATGTGGAGCATGGAAGAATAAACTTAATCATGGGGAATAAGAAAGTTTCACCTGTCACCAAGATTGGAGTTTATACTTTATCGCTAAGTAGTGGGTTTAGTTCAGATTTGAATAAATGTTGTTATTCGCCAGAAATGGAAATAATATTATTTCCTTTCATGCATTGTATAAACAAGGTTTCACCTTTTCATTTGATAATGAACTTGGTTTGATTAATGCTTTCTTTAATAATTTTCTTTATATTAAAGCATTACCTTGTGATGGTGTGTATGAAACTGTATCTGTGGTTGATAACTTAGGAAGTAATGTATTGTGTATTGATTTTGTTAATGATAATAACTTGGGTAAAGTGTCATTAATTCATTGTCGTCTTGGACATATAAGCAAGAAACGCATAGGTCCACTCCAAAAGGATGGAGTCTTGGAGTCATTTAACCTAAGTTCAGATGATAGTTGCGAAAGGAAAAATGACAAAGTCACCCTTCACAGGTTCGTGTAAGAGGGGTGAAGGTTTGTTGGATCTCGTACACATGGATGTGTGTGGACCCTTCAAACATGCCACAAGGGATGCTAATCGTTATCATTTGACTTTTACTGATGATTACAGTAGATATGGATATGTCTACTTTATTGAGCATAAGTCATAGACTTTCAAAATGTTTAAAGAGTTTAAACAGGAAGTCGAGAATCAATTGGGCATGAAAATTAAGATGCTTTGATCCGATCGAGGTGGTAAGTATCTTAGTTCAGAGTTCCTCGACTTTCGTAGGGAATGTGGGATTGTCTCACAATTGATACCTCCCAGGACACCGCAGTTGAATGGTGTGGATGAAAGGCGTAATCGAACCTTGTTGGACATGGTTCGTTCCATGATGAGTCAAGCTTCGCTACAAATCTCATTTTGGGGGTATGCCTTAGAGACTGCCGCCCATAATCTTAATCTGGTCCCTACAAATAATGTTGCCAAAACTCCTCATGAGATGTGGACTGGTAAAGTTCCCAAACTAGACCACATCAATATTTAGGGTTTCGAGGCTTTCGTGAGACGCGAGACTCATGATAAGCTCGAACCTCGAAGCGAGAGGTGTATTTTCATCAGCTACCCACAACAATCCTTTGGTTACTTCTTCTATAGACCTAGTGAAAATGTGGTCTTTGTAGCAAGAAGGTCCCTCTTTCGAGAGAGAGAGTTCATAAGCCAAGGAAACAGTGGGAGGCAAGTTGACCTTGAAAAAATTCAAGAGTCAAGTGGTGAAGGAACTTCAAACCCTAGCACTCAACTTGAGGAGGAAACTCCTGTTGAGCCAATTGACATGTCTGTACCTCTGAGGCGTTCCACAAGGGTTAGGAATGCACCTGAGCATTACTATGGATTCCATATTACTGCAGAAGGTGATTCACTTATCAGTGATGAGATACTGATCGGTCTGGATGAACCTAACAGTTACTCGGAAGCCATGGCAGGCCCTGAGTTAGCCAAGTGGAAAGAGGCAATGGATAGCGAGATACAATCCATGTATGACAATCAAGTTTGGAACTTGGTTGAGAATGTACCAGGTCGTAAGACTGTAGGGTGCAAATGGATCTTCAAGAAGAAGACCGACATGGATGGTAATGTAGACACTTATAAGGCATGACTGGTTGCAAAGGGTTTCTTACAAACTCCGGGAGTTGATTATGATGAGACCTTTTCTCCAGTGGACAAGATTAAGTCTATTAGGGTTCTGTTAGCCATAGCTGCATTTCATGATTATGAAATATGGAAAATGGATGTCAAAACCGCTTTCCTTAATGGAAAGTTGGCTGAGGATGTTTACATGAGTCAGCCAGAGGGTTTTGTCAATACAAAAAGTCAAAGAGTTTGGATTTTCTTTTATGGATTAAAGCAAGCACCTCGCAGATGGAATCTTTTCTTTGATGAGAAAGTCAAAGAGTTTGGCTTTTCTAGGAGTGAAGATGAATCTTGTGCGTATGTCAAAGCTAGTGGGAGTATAGTTAGCTTTTTGGTATTGTATGTGGATGACATACTACTCATAGGAAATAACATTCCAACTTTGAAGGAAGTTAAGTCCTGGCTTGGGAAGTGGTTCTCTATGAATGACCTAGGAGAAGCTGCCTATATTCTAGGGATAAGGATCTTGAGAGACTGGAGTAAAAGACTAATTGGACTTAGTTAGAGTACCTATGTGGATAAGGTGCTGAAGAGATTCGGCATGCAGGACTCCAAGAAAGGAGAGTTACCCATCCAGAGTAACGCCAGATTGAGTAAGACACAAAGCCCTAGTATTGAGGCTGAGATAGTAGAACTGAGTCGAATACCTTATGCGTCGGCTGTAGGATCGCTCAGGTATGCTATGACGTGTACTCGACCTAATGTAGCCTTTGGCTTGAGCATGGTTAGCAGGTATCAGGGGAACCCTGGCAAGGCACACTGGACTGAGGTAAAAAATATTCTCAAGTACCTACGGAGGACTAAGGACTGGGTCCTTACCCTCGGTGGGAGTGAAGACTTGAGAGTTGTAGGTTATAGTGATGCTAGCTTCCAGACTGATAGGGATAATTTCCGCTATCAGTCAGGCTGGGTCTTTACCTTAAACAGAGGAGCAATTTCTTGGAAGAGTTCCAAGCAAGAAATAGTGGCTGATTCAACTTGCGAATCAGAGTATATAGCAACGAGCGAGGCAGCAAAAGAGGCGATATGGCTGAAGAACTTCATTGGAGACCTTGGAGTTATACCAACTATTAAGGAGCCAATGGAAATTTTCTGTGATAGTGAAAGTGTTATTGCCTTAGCAAAGGAACCAAGGGATCACAGGAGATCCAGACACATCGACAAAAAATACCATTTCATCAGACATCGAATAGAAGAAGGACTCCTCGTGGCAAAGAGGGTATCATCGGATAAGAATCCAGCAGATCCCCTCACGAAGGGATTGACTCGGGGTTAAGCATCTCCAGCATGCTCGGAGCATAGGGCTGAAGGATGATAGTAGATTTAGTAGTTAGATAACCTCAAAATTTGTAAAGTGTAATTGACATTAGATGATGAATAAAAGGTGTTTTCTTTATGAGTAAAGTGTTGCTATCTGTTGTCAATCGTTTACTATATTTCTTTTGCATGTTTTGACTTCCAGAATAATTATGTTTGGTATATCATATTATTCGAACCTCCACAGTCGGTCATATGTCAGAAGTAGGTATGAGTCAAGACTGTCATGATTGGTTGCAGAGGTCTAAAGTGTTGGACATGGCTACAACAATCATGAGTGCTCATAAGGTCTGAGCATTGGACTCAACCCATGCTCACTAGAATCACTTCATGGAATTTATCTCGAGTGATCATGAGACAGTAATATCATGTAAGTCTTCAAACCTAGAGATATGATTTGTTACTTATGAGTTGGTTATGCATTGATGGTATGTAAATGCATTGGTAACTCCATGTTATAAAACGTGCCTTTGTGTGTAATTCAATGAGTGGTAGAACAAACATATGAGTTGAAGTTTATCTATTCCTTCTTGGATTAGAAGCTGATGATTTTGTTTTGACCTATGTACTGGGCCTGGTCAGAACTAAGTTGATGTGCTCAATTAAGTTCTTTGTCAAACAAATCGGAAATCGGGAAACAAACTGCTGGACAATAAGAAAGACATTGTTCCATGTATTTATCTGGCTGATATCTCGAACAGCGGATTATATGATCACTTATCTTAAATGGCGTATCATCATCTTCTTAGTTCCGAGAAACCTTGTAAGAGCTACGATTGCTGATCGGTTCCTGAAGTCATACTTGCAGTTATAGTTATTAGACTTATCCAAGTGGGAGACTGTTGGATAAGGTGTATAACTCCATAACTATTTATAATATGTACTTGACCCGACTCGGCATGGTCCATTTGGGTTGTATGGCACCATGTATTGGATAGACTAAATGAGAGAAATAACACTTGTGGTTTATTAATATATTATAAGTTCTAATATATTAATAGTATTATGTAATTAGTTTGATCAAGAATTAATTTAGAATTAATTAAGTGATCAAAAGATAACTAATTAAATATATGGATTGATTGTGTAAATCATCCATAATTTTTATAGTGGGCTAAGAGGCTCCATGGATTATCAAGTTGGGTTAAACCCATAGGATGCTCCATGGATGCTCCATGGGTGTTACAAAACCCATGGGTCATGGAAATGAATATTCATGACACATTAGGGTTTACATGGTGTAACCCTAGATGTGTCACACTATATAAGGAACATACTATCCACCAAAAATTGGCTACACAGAAAGAGAAGTGAGGGCTAGGTCGATTTTAGAGTGTGTGCATTCTCTCTAAAGTCATTCCAAAGGAATTTGGTGTTGTGTGAAGCATTTGAGGCATCACACTTGGGGTGCTAGGCTCATAAGGTTTCAAGGAATCAAAATCAACTACAACGTATGTATTTCTAGCTATCCTTTTAGGATCAAAGTTCCCATGTATGCTAGATAGGATTATGAACCTTGGAAACCAAATTTTTGCATGTATTTAGACAAACATAGATCCAAGGTTTATTGGAGTTACATGTACACTTAGGAAGTGTTAGAATACTCAAAACGTAACACCGATTTTTTCAAAACATTTTTTTTTTCAAATTTTGTAATTCATAATAAAAATAAAAATGTATCTCAAATCATAGACATGCATCTCAAAATATAGAGTAAATTACTGAAATCGTCCCTATGGTTTGGTTAAAATTGCACGTTTGGTCCCTAACTTTCTTTTTGCACTCGGATAGTCCATATGGTTTGATTTTGTTGCGTTTTTCATCCCTATGGTTTGGTAAAAGTTGCATGTTTGGTCCCTATGTAAGGGACGAAATATGTAACAAAATCAAACCATAGGGACGAAAACCGCAAAAAAATCAAACCACAGGGACGATCCGAGTGCAAAAAAAAGTTAGGGACCAAACGTGCAAATTTAACCAAACTGATGTGTGTAGAATGCACTTGTTTTATCCCTACTTTAATTAATAAATTGAACACACAAAGGCACTGAACCTGTCTTTTAGTGGTATAGATTAGTAAGTAAGGTGTCGAACTCAGGGAACGGAAAATTAAACTAATAACTAATTTTAACTAAAACAACTAATAAAAGTAAAGGGTTTTCTCTAGTTTTGCAAGACTAGAAACTTAGACACACTAAATTAACTAATTAACTAAAGCAACAACTATTCACCAAATTTGATAAAGATGTTTCTATTTAGGTTCAACCAATTCGCTCATATGGTTATTTGTATTTATGGTAGATTAATTGCTATTGGTTACCAATTAAAATAGTTAGGTTCATGTTCATTACTCCTAACCCTTAGACAATTAACTAATTTAAGCGGTGATCAAGTGTTTAAACTAATTAATTCCCTAGATTAATGATTTGGATTAAATAAGATTTGTAATGGTCAATTAAGTTATTAATTCAATTAACCTCTTGTTTGATGGTTTCTCAAACAAGCTGACACATTAATCTTCCTATTTTCTTATTAATCTTAGTTTCATAATCATTACTTCTAAGCATATGGTTTAGTGTTCACATAGACATATGAGGTTAACAATTAAGAGATGTTCATGCAACCTAATTGCCTTCCAATTAACAGAAAATACTAGTGATTAATAAATAAGGTTCTTTAACAGACTTAATTTAATATATCACCAATAGAAAATTAAGCAAAAATTAATAATTAAACCATAGAAGTTCCTTGGTATTCCCCAAACAGAAACAAAAACGAATTTAGTTCATAATTGCAGTAGAAACAAACATAAAAACAAGGTTTACTAAAGCAAACATATTCAATTCCTAAATCTAAGTGGTAGAATTAACCTAATTGCTTGAATTCTTCAAAAGATTGAAGCTTAGGGTTCCTTAGCGTCTTCTAGGGCTCTTAGTCACAGCTTAACCTTCAAAAATCGCCAGGAATGTTGTCCCATTAGATAAGGATTCGTCTTTTATAGATATCCCCAAACAGGGTGTACTCGGCGAGTAGCAGAACCAACTCGCCGAGTAGGTGCATAGTTATCCGTCTTGAATCAGGAGTCGTAGCTATCTTCTGGAACATCCTCGTGTACTCGCCGAGTAGAGTCGTCTACTCACCGAGTAGATGGTCTTTTTCACTCTTTGATCTTCAATTGCTTCCCTTTGCTCCCTTTTACTTCCAAGCATATCTTCTGGACTGAAAACAAAATTCACAACATTTTAAGTACCTTTTGTCCACATTATTCACATAATTAATTAAAAATAACTAAGAATATATGCTAAATAATTAACTAATTATGCACATATCAAAATACCCCACACTTGACTTTTGCTTGCCCCCAAGCAAAACCAAATTTTAAACATATTAGAATCACGTATAATAACTCCAATCCAACCCAGCCATTATGCCAAAACCGCAATGCATGCATTTGTGTCTAAAATTCCCTAAAAACCCCCCATACTTCAAATACTCACAATACTCATAAACATTCGCCCACTCACCCCGAACTATGCTCATTTTATGCAACCCTCCGAATCCATCCTCAGAAAATCTCTTTACCCTCAAGGTATTTTTAATTGAGCAACCCAAGCATACATATTCTAGAATTTCAACTTTTCGATACCACTATGGAGCTCTTTGAATTCTTCACTTCCTTGATAATTTGATCTTTGATATCTTTGAATTCACCACCTTGTATTGATTGATTTTTGGTATCTTCAACTTTTTTGGATTTCTTGGATTTTTGATCTTTAGATCTTCACTTCATTTGCTCCAAAATTCTTATAACTTTTCTAGTAATTCTCTCTTCTTTTTTTTTTACATGTATTCCTTACTTTTACTTTTTTTTTCTTTCTTTTCCCTACATGCTTAAGCAGGGGCGCTCAATCTCAACCTTTATTGGCTAACGATAAAAATTTTCCTGGATAGATTTCAGGTTTAGGCTGCTAAACATATTGCATCCCTCAGCTGAGCAAGGTTGTGTTTTTGTCTCATGATTTCACTGAAATAAGGAAGCCACAAATGCACTAGAACGTATATAGGCTCAACTAAACATTTGGGTTTTCATGCAATTATCAACACAATTCTAACATGGAATCCTAATTTTTTACCAAAATTTTCTAAATTAAATCCTAAGCGTGTTTTGGTATGCAACAATTTTTAAAATTAGCCTAAATTAAGATTCTAAGTATTCTAAGTTTTCTAATATATGACTAACCCCCTACCCCACACTTATTTTATGCAATGCCCTCATTGCATATTATGCAAAATAAACATGCAAATATAGGGAAAGTTGGAACAAACTCCCCTGGGGTAGCAGTCGCTAGGTTGACACTCTCCTCTTCAGCTCCTTCTTCTATTGAATTTAGCCATGGGAACAGCTCATCCATGGCATGGGTGTCATACGTCTCGTGTGGAAGATAGCTCGAAAATTCCATGGAACAGGATAGTTAGACAATCTCCAGTAGTAATCCTTCATAAAGAGTGTATGAATATTGCATTGAAAATAGCTAAAGCAATTCAGAAACTCTACAAGCAGCAGACTACTCGGCGAGTAAGCTCGTGAAATCGGCGAGTAGGACTTGATGCGAAACCAGATCGTGTAAAATCATATGTACTTGCCGAGTAGAGTTAGTGCACTCGGCGAGTAGTGAGTGTTTTTCCAAAACTCTTCTAGTTGCTGCATCTCTCGACCTTGGTGTTGAAACGGAAATGTAAATTTACTCTCACTCGAATTTCCTAAGCAGCAACACTCCATATACTCTCGACTCGCACGAACTCAATCCTAAGGACAAGACTCCATAATTGCTTAAAAGTCTCTCATTCCTCTCTTGACCCTTACTAGTTAGCATGCTTCCCTATCTTCAATCCCTGAAAAGAAAACTAACAGTGACGCTAATAATCCAACCACCATAAACAAAATCCAAAGTGTCAACAATTGTTTTAGAACAAATCATCATAAATAAAAAAAAACAAAGTCTTTAATCTTCCTCATCCATTCCAGCTCCTCCTGCTCCACTTCCTCCCTCTCCATCTCTTCTTCGCATCCTCTCATCCCAATTCATGATATAGGGGTAGCCGGGTCCAGGTCTAGGGGAAATTTGCATTTGTTGAAAGAGATACTCGAAAGATTGATTAGTATAGTTCACCCCTCGCCCAATATCATCCAAGTAGTGTCGGTACTCTACTTGGTTCCAACCATCATTATCCTCCACCGGAATAACCGGTGGATCTTCCCGCACCCGTTCGCTCCTTTGTCGGACCCGCCTTCCCGGCTCCTCGGAGACCGCCAGTTCATCTTCATTCGGAATAGTGAAGGAATCACCAAACTTTTCAACTATCCGTGCCCTCCTATAAAGTGCAATGTTGAATGGAAGAGGGTGGATAACCGTTAGTGCTTGAGCTTGTGGCAAATCCAAGATCCCAAATGACTTGGCAAGTCGGGTAATAAACATGCCTCCATTTATTTTTGAATTTATCTTCTCCTTGACCGCCCCCTTCGCAAGAAATTTGGCAATACAGTAAGGAAGGTTGCAGAAAACGTCTAGAGTGATGATGCTCCACAAGTAGAAGATGTCAAGGGTGGGAACTTTGTCCCCATCCTTCCGCATGTTTATCGTGCTTGCTACAAACCGGTGAATGAGTCGGTGGATCGGAGAACGAATGTGACCTTCTTGCGCGGTGGAAGGAATGTAGACTCGGTTGGCAATTGTGTTCCACCATGTAGACGCCACCACCTCCTCGGGAAGTTCTTTGTAGCAATTTTCCAAGAAGGCTTCAAAATAATCCGTCATCACCATGTCTTGGTCATAAACACCCAACCTCCATGAGAACTCCACCATGCTGCATTGTCGCAGCTCCCCGCCCAAAGCGAAAGAGATTGTGTTAGAATTGTAAAACTCACTACCACCTCGAAATGAGATGGTAGCAAAGAATTCCTAGCACAACTCAGCGTAAACCGGCTCTTGGATTTTGAACAACTGTAACCAACCATCACAAGTGATGTTGGCATATCCCAAATTGCAATCTTTTACCAAGTACGGGGTGAGTTCTTCTTCCAAACCAACATTTCCCATCCACCCCCAATCCACTGCATTTGGAAGGTGAATTTCCTTCTGCGTCAGTGCCTCCAATCTGTTTAGAGCTTGTGTTTTTGATGATTTGGAGGTAATTTGTTGAAAAGATAGCCATGGCATATCACCATGGCTTCCCCCACATGAAGATTGTCCCTTTCTTGCCATGCTACCTATATACACATATCAAGAACACAGCAACAAACAACACACAGTAATTAAAACAAAAAATATGTCATCTGACTGTGACCTACTCGCCGAGTACACGACCCTACTCGGCGAGTAGTATGAACTCCATGACAGATCGAGATCGGATCTGTGTAATCTGTGAAAAAGTCCAAATTGTTCATAGGGTTTTGTTGTAATTACTTATCTAACCATAGATCTTGAAGAAAATACTCCTAACATCATCTAATTCATGACTAAATCAAAACCCTAGAGTTTGAGGAAAACTCCCCAAATCCGAAATTACTTCAAATCTGGGCAAATCTGTGATAAAAATTGAACCTTTCATGAAATTAAAGGGTAAAGATGTTACCTTGTTGCTTGAATGAAGAGAATTAAGTAGAAAATTGGAGAGATCTTGAAAACTTCTTTGAAAGACGGCTGAGAGAGAGTACACGGCGAGTAATGGGATGAAATGGTGAAAAATAACATTTTTTACAGATTATATTTCACTTGTTTTGAATTGTCTACTCGCTGAGTAGAATGGGGCTACTCGCCGAGTAGACGCGCTTATGATTGACTTTTTGACTGAATCGGGCATCTACTCGCCGAGTACACGATTTTACTCGGCGAGTATATGTCACAGGTTGAAAAAAAATTGTATTTTAGAAAAATTAATGTATTAATCCATGTTTTTAGCCCATCCACCCCACACTCTAAGCATAGCTTGTCCTCAAGCAGTTATAGGCATAAAATAGATGGACAAGAATGAAAAAAATGTGAAAAATAAAGAAAAGGAAAGAAAATGCAAACTTGAGACTCGGGTTGCCTCCCGAGAAGCGCTTCTTTTTATGGAGTCATTAGTTGGACTCCTCCCCGTCTACGTAGTTGTAATCCCGCCCAGCAGCAACTCCTCCAATCCTTCATTCCGGGGGACTCCTTCTTCATATTTTTTTACTCTATGACCATTGACTTTGAATGGCGTGCCGTCTCTTGATAACAACTCTATAGCCCCATGTGGAAACACTGTCTTGACCAGAAAAGGACCAACCCACCTCGATTTGAGTTTGCCCGAGAAAAGTTTTAATCGGGAATTGAAAAGCAATACTTTTTGGCCTTCATGAATGTCTTTATTCTTGATCCTTTTATCATGTCATTTCTTGGTCTTTTCTTTATAAAGCCAAGAACTAGAATATGCATCATTCCTTAGCTCTTCAAGGGCATTCATTTGCATCAACCGGTTGCTCTTTAGTTCTTCCATGTCGAAGTTGCACCTCTTTAAAGCCCAATACGCCTTATGCTCGATCTCGACCGGTAAATGGCATTGCTTTCCATAAACTAACCTATATGGTGTAGTACCAATAGGTGTTTTGAAAACTGTACAAAATGCCCATAACGTATCATCCAGTTTATCCGACCATTCCTTGCGGTTGCTTCCCACCGATTTCTCTAAAATTCGCTTCAAGGCTCGATTGGTCACTTTGGTTTGTCCACTAGTTTGTGGATGGTATGATGTGGAGAACTTATGGGTAACCCCATATTTCTTGATCACCTTTTCCAATTGATCATTGGCAAAATGTGTGCCTCGGTCACTGATTAAAGCCTTCGGAACACCAAACAGTAAGAATAGCTTCTTCAAGAATCGCACCACTACCCGTCCGTCATTGGTTGGTAAAGCTTGTGCCTCCACCCATTTTGAGACATAATCGACCGCTACTAGTATGTACCTGTTTCCTTTGGATATGGGAAAATGTCCCATGAAGTCAATGCCCTACACGTCAAACACCTCGCACACTTGGATACTATGTTGTGGCATTTCATTTCGAGATGAAATGTTTCCCACTCTTTGACAAGCATCACATTCTTTGACAAATTGGGTTGCGTCTTTAAAGATTGTAGGCCAATAAAACCCTATGTCAAAGATCTTCTTTGCAGTGTAGTGTGCTCCATGATGTCCTCCCGTGGGCCCGCTATGGCAATGGTCTAATATTCTTCGGCTTTCCTTCCCGAACACACATCTTCGTATGATACCATCCGCACAGCTTCGGAAGAGGTATGGGTCGTCCCAAAAGTAATATTTGATTTCCGCAAAGAATTTCTTCTTTTGTTGACTACTATAATCCTTCGGGATGTAATTTTTAGCTAAATAGTTAGCTATGTCTGCGAACCATGGTTCTTCTCCCACTGACACCATAATGTATTCGTCCGGAAAGTCATCTCCATCTTTGTCTTCTTACAATTGCGGGTTCTCTAGTCTGGATAAGTGATCAGCCGCTACATTCTCCATTCCTTTCTTGTCTCATATTTCTATGTCGAATTCTTGAAGAAGCAGCACCCATCGTATCAGTCTTGGCTTAGCATCCTGTTTGGAAAACAAATACTTGATAGCCGAGTGCTCAATAAAAATAGTAGTTTTTGATAAAACCAATTAAGGGCGAAATTTGTCAAAAGCATAAACCACAGCTAACAATTCTTTTTCAGTGGTGGTGTAATTCTCTTGGGCTGGGTTTAAAGTCTTGCTAGCATAGTAGATGGGTTGAAAGTGCTTATCAACCCTTTGACCAAGGATCGCTCCTAATGCATAGTCACTAGCATCACACATGATCTCAAAGGGTAAGTTCGAATTTGGTGCAATAATGATCGGGGCATTAGTTAATTTTTCCTTTAAAAATTCAAATGCGTCTAAACACTCTTTAGTAAAATTAAATGGTGCATCTTTGAGTAATAATTGTGTTAGAGGTTTCGTTATTTTGGAAAAATCCTTTATAAAACGCCGGTAAAAACCTGCGTGTCCTAAAAAACTCCTAATGCCCTTCACATTAGTTGGTGGGGGTAATTTGGAAATGGTGTCAATCTTTGCCCGATCCACCTCAATTCCCTTTTTGGAAACTTTGTGTCCCAAAACTATACCCTCCTTGACCATGAAGTGACACTTTTACCAATTTAGGACCAAGTCGGTTTTCTCACACCTAGCAAGCATTGAGTCAAGATTTGTGAGACAGTCATTGAAAGAGGATCCGAAAACAGAAAAGTCATCCATAAAGACTTCCATGAATTTTTCCACCATATCGCGGAATATGGCGATCATACACCTTTGAAACGTCGTAGGTGCATTGCATAGCCCAAAAGGCATGCGTCTATAGGTGAAAGTCCCACTTGGGCATGTGAATGTGGTCTTTTCTTGGTCCATTGGGTCTATGGGTATTTGAAAATAACCCGAAAACCCATCTAGAAAGCAATAATAGCTATGGCCCGATAGTCTCTCTAACATTTGGTCTATAAAAGGTAGGGGAAAATGGTCTTTACGAGTGGCATCGTTTAGCTTTCGATAATCGATGCACACTCTCGAACCAGTTATCGTTTGCATCGGGATTAGCTTGTTCTTTTCGTTGGTTATGACCGTCATTCCTCCTTTCTTGGGCACCACTTGGACTGGACTCACCCATGGACTATCGGAAATGGAGTAAATGATTCTTGCATCTAAGAGTTTGAGCACCTCCTTCTTGACGACTTCTTGCATGTTCGGGTTCAACCTTCTTTGGTGTTGCACCACTGGCTTTGCTCCTTCTTCTAGATTGATTTTGTGAGAGCAATAGGATGGGCTTATTCCTTTGATGTCGGTGATGCTACATGCTATGGCTCGTTTCCATTTCTTCAACACGTGTACTAGTTCCTCCTTTTCCGATTTGGATAGATCCGAGGCTATGATTACTGGCTTTTGATTGCCTTCTTCCAGAAAAGCATACTCCAGATAGTCGGGTAACGTTTTAAGCTCATTTTGGTGCTTCTTAGTGACGGACTCACCGAGTGCAGGTATGGTACTCGGCGAGTTTTCGGCTGCATTCACGAATTCTGTCTTCTCTTCAGATATACCCAGCGAGTAGATCGGCCCTACTCGGCGAGTAGGGCTGTCAGATTGCTTCATTATTTCTTCATACTCCGCTTCTTCCAACAGTCTTTCAGTTTCTAATAAATCCTTTTCTGGATCAAATACTTCATCTAAAGCTGCAAACTTGCTGGAATTTTCAGGTATGTCTTCCTCCAATAGTTCGTCAAGCATGTCGATTGAGAACGCCGTGTCATCACTGCTCCTAGAGTACTTCATAGCTTGGTCTACCCCGAATGTTACTGAATCATCCCCGACCCGCAAGGTGAGCTTGGAGTCTCTCATGTCTACTATAGCGCTGGCTGTGTTGAGGAAAGGCCTTCCAAGGATAATTGGTACTTGCGGATCCGCCTCCATGTCTAGAATGATGAAATCAGCCGGAAAGACAAATTTATCCACTTTCACTAGAAAATCTTCGCATATGCCTCTTGGGAAGGTGACTGTCTTGTTTTCCAAATGAATTGCCATGCGAATTGGCCTTGGCTCCGGGAGGTCTAGCTTCTTATAGAATGAGTATGGCATAAGATTCACACTTTCTCCAAAATCAACTAAGGCATGAATTGCAGCCAAATTGCCAAATTGGAAAGGTAAAGTTAAGCTCCCCGGATCACCCTTCTTCTTTGGTAGCTTATTTAGCATTGCGGCGGAGCAGTTCTCATTAAGCACTACCTTTTGCACTTCTTCCATCTTTCTTCTATTGGTGAGGAGTTCCTTAAGGAACTTTGCATACTTGGGCATTTGCATGACGGCTTCAATGAATGGAATGTTGATTTGAAGAGTCTTAATGTGGTCTAGAAACTTCTGATATTCCTCTTCGTGCTTCTCTTTCTTGGCTCGGGCTGGGTATGGCATTGGAGGCTGGTAAGGCTTTTCAGGAGACTGTTCACTTGTTTTTGATGGGGTACTCGCCGAGTTCATCAGCCCTACTCGGCGAGTAGGACTCTCAGATTGTAATTTTTGGTTTTATGCTTGTTCTTCCGCTCCTACCTTCTGTGAGTCCTTGGTTGCTTCGGTTCGAATGGGGGCCAGGGGAGTGATGATCTTCCCATTTCTTGTTGTGACAATGTTTATTTGCGCGCCTCGTGGGTTGTTTTCGGTTTTGCTAGGATGTTCACCCGGTGACCTTTGGTTAAGTTGTTGAGCAAGTTGCCCAAGCTGCATTTCTATATTGTGGATGGATGCTTGCTGGTTCCTGAGCATGGTTCTTGTTTCTTGGATAGCAGCATCATGATCACTATGCCTTTTTTCGGAAGCAGCTACAAATTTAGTAAGCATATCTTCCAAGATTGGCTTTCTTTCTTGCACCGGCTCCTCCTTTTGGTAGAACCCTCTCCCTTTTTGTCTATACTTTTCCTCCTTGGCCTTCTTGTACTCTTCGTAAGGAAGCCACTCTTTCTTTTGTTTGCGCTAATCTTCATCATATCGGTCTCCACTCGAGTAACACGCTTGCGCCTTCTTATTGCCATTCTCATCCAAATTGCAGTCTCTAGTGAGGTAAGGTCCATTGCAGTTTTCACAACCCACTCGTATAGCATGGATCGTTTGATCCATTCTCCTATCCATGGTTTTTAGCATAGCCATGACCGCAGATAAGTCTTCAGTAGCAGCATAAGCGGCTCCCCTCGTGACATCATGTCTAGGGTTATGGTATTCTCTAGAGTGTTTTGAGAATTCTTCAATCAATTCTTTAATCACCGGGGGTGACTTCTTTGTAAGTGGGCCTTGCGAGTCTAGTAACTGTCGGGTTGTGACATTGACTCCATCATAGAAGATGGAAACTTCTTGCTGGCTGTTTAGATCATGGTGTGGGCAATTTCTTAGCAGACTCTTGTACCTCTCCCATGCTTCATATAGCGACTCTCCAGCTTGTTGTTCAAAGTTTGCAATGGCCTTCTTCAACTTGGCGATCTTGGAAGGTGGGAAAAAGTGATCAATGAATTCTTCCTTCATCTTGGCCCAAGTAGTGACTGATCCGGGGGGAAGTGACTTAAGCCAGTCTTTAGCAGCACCCTTGAAGGTTACCGGAAGCATACGAAGTAGTTGAGTTTCGCGGGTTACATTTGGAATATTGAAGTAATCAGCTACATCATTGACTTCATCCAAATGTTTGTAGGCATCTTCATGATCTTTCCCATAAAAAGGTATTTCTTTGAGTGAAGCTAGGATATGACCTTTTAGCTCGAAGGTAGCAGTCGCGGGAATTGTGGGTTGCACAAGTCCCGGGCCATTGTCGTCGCACATCCTCTTCTTCCATTCTCCCATGGGGATTTAATCAATGTTAGCCATTATGAACGCTAACTCTTCCTTCAACTCGGTTTCTTGCTCGTACGTTGCCTCCTCTTCTTCCTCGGTCTCATACCCGATATCTTCTTGAATTCGTTCTTCGATTATCAAAGCAGCGCTAGAAGCTCCTGATTTACTGCTCTTCTTTTTCCTAAAAACGGTCTTCAAGTTGGACAAAGGTGATTTCTTTGGTGTACTTGAACTCTCCACGTCCTTTCGTTTGTTCCTTTTCAATGCGGATTCGGGATCTTCAAACGGGGGTACCAGTGGTGTGTTAGTGTTGGATTAGTGTCTAAGTCCATAACTATTTTGGTATGTACTTGACCCGATGGTGCATGGTCCTTTTGGGTTGCCTTCACCAAAGCAACTTGATTGGAGAAATGAATAAAAAGAGAGAGGATAATATGATTTATTAATATGTTATAAGAATCATATATTAAAGGAGAAATCATACTTGTTTAATTAATATTGGTCAATAATTAATTAAGAATTAGTTTTGTGATCAAATGTAATTAATTAAACTAGAGGGGCTGATTTGTAATTATGTGATAGTTACAAGATAAGGTAAAGATTATCCTATTTATATGGTGGACGAATTTAAGGTTGGAAAGCCTTAGAATTCGAGTATGATAAGGATTCAAGGATTATCTTATTGGTTGCTTAATGGATAATCAACTAGATAAGGATAATGACTGAAACCCTATCTCTACACCTATATAAACACCCCTAGGGTCATGAATTCGTGTATCCCTTCCCAAGAGGTCCTAGATACGAATTCTAACCTCTCACCTCTCTCTCTTTATACCTTCTCCATTTTCTTATGGTGTTTGTGAGCCATTAGAGGAGTGACACTTGTGACTCTAAGCCTTCCAAAGTCAATCCAAGGTGGAGTTGTGATTGTTATTGCTATATAACAATCAAGGTATGTTCTTAAACCTAATTATATGTTAATGTCGATTCCCATATGCTAGAATTAGGTTTTGTAGTCTTGGATTCAAAGCATGTACAATAGAGAAACCTAGATCCGAGCGTTAGGGTTTGTATGAGCACATAGGATGTCTTATGACCAAAACCCATCAGTGGTATCAGAGCCTAGCTTGGTTTCAATTGTATTGATGCTTGTATATCTGAAAAATTAGATTTTTTGAAGTTTGGGAGGATGGACTCGCCGAGTCCATGGCCGAACTCGCCGAGTCCATGCAGACTCGACGAGTCCAACGCCTGACTCGACGAGTCGAATCGTCAGATGGAGGTTTTCTCGGATTTTCTTGCTGTATTTGCTTATGGATAGTTTCCTTATCATGTTAGATCATTATTAATCCGATTATATGATATATTTGACTATATTTGTGATCTAAATAAAGACAATTATCAATTAACAAGATAATTGTTTCCTTATAAGATAATTGATTAATTATTTTGAGTAAATTGATAAATTGTTTTGCAAGAAATCATTAAATAAATCAAATATGGATAATTATGTGATTAAATGTTAATTTAAAATTATTTGTTATTTGATCCTTGTTGTTATGAAAGGTTTCATATTTTCCCTTTTAGGTTTTATAGTTTAAATTTGAACCCAAAAGTTTTGGAGTTTTGAAATTTAAATAGTTAAAACCCTAATGTTTTGAAAAAGGTTTCAAAACTTGCCCTCAAGTTTTGGAATTTAAAAGTTGATTAAAGGTTTAATTAGAAATGTTAAATTCTAAAACCCTAGTAATGTTTTGAAAAGTTCAAATCACACCCTTATGGTTTTATTAATTAATTAAGGAGTATAATTAAAAGAGGTTTAATAAATCCATAAAAGTTTAGGTTAACCATTTAATTGAATTAAAAGTGTAATTGTTAAAGTTAACCATATAGTATTTTAAAAGTGTGAAATACACCCTATACTATATATATATATATATATATATATATATATATATATATATATATATATATATAACATTAAAGTTCTAACATTATATATATGTATGAGTAAAAGTCAGTCTTACCGTTAGTAGGCCTCATTCATGAAGCTGGTTTATAAGGGGTGTTTAAGGAAATTGCCTATAAAATGGCGATTGAATGGGTATCCACTCTTACCCACCACACTCTTGACTAGTGGAGGGTCGTTAGCCGAACGGGTAGGATAGGACGAAACCTTACATTATAAGTATAATGAAATATAAAGTAACTAAATGTTTTTCAAATTCCCAATCTTAGTTACTTAGGCAAAAGTGAATTGATGCAATTCCATGAAATTACACTTTGTGCCCTTGCGAAGACGTTAATGGAGCGTGTGTGGTTTACCAGCACACTAAATGGTTCTAAGCAAAGGTAGCAAAGGGTGACTCAATGTTTGTCATAGTTCGGTGGAGTGTGTGTAGTTTACCGGCACATCGAATAGGTGATTGTAACATGTGAGGGCACCATGTAGTTTGCATGGTTATTCACACCCACTTTGTGATCCTCGGCATCCCAGTCACAAACTAGAGGGGCATATCGAGATTTAAACATGCCATTGAAATGTTCAATGAATCTCAAAGGATCTAGGAGTTTTCATAGATTTAAAACTTAAATTTCTTTTTCGCTCTTCATGGTGGAAACTAGTGAATCGTCATTCACTTACCTTCAAATGTTCTGCAATTTGGGTTACGGCATCCCTCTCCCGAGTTGTAGGATATTGTGTTGGGTCCTAGCCTTGGAATTTCATTTGGGTGATTTACCAAGGACTCAATCAATCAACTAACTTGAATTCGTTTTTCTCCCGATGTCAAAATTCGACAACTATGGTCTTCTCAAGTCCCGTGGAACAAGCATTCCACATGAAGATGATATTCCACGATTCGATCGAGGAACAAGAAATCATGCTTCACTTCCTCCTCCTCCTCCAATTATTCTCCCTAACCCACAAGATTGTAAAATTGAAAGGTTCAATATCACTCAAGCCCTTTTGGCAAGTGAACATAAAGAGGGCAAGTCGGTGTGTGCACACGTCTTAGGGATGAAGTCACACATTGATAGATTAAGAATGATGGGATCCATTGTCGGTAAAGCGATGGCTGTTGATTGGGTTCTTTAGTGACTTCCTAACTCGTATAGTGAGTTCATAAGAGAGTACTATATGATGAACCACGACGTGACACTTATAGATCTCACCTACATGCTTATTGCTGCTGAATCAACAATGGTTTAGCGCAATAGAAAAGCAAAGTTGATTGGTGAATCTGCCTTCAAGACCTCTATGGATATAGACAATGGCAATGAAAGACATGCAATGATCGAAAAGTTTGATCATAAGAGAAAGGCGATGTCTGAAGTAGTTCCATGTGTTGTTCCAAAGGAGTCAATTTGCTTTTATTGCCAAGAGAAGGGGCATTGGAGACGAAGTTGCCCTATTTACCTAAGAGATCTAAGAGATGGGAGAGTCAAAAGTATGACTACGCTTTGGGTAAGAATCCACTATCTAACTCCATTAAGTTCCTATTCATTGACTCTTAATACATGATGTGATAAGATTGCATTTGAATGTTTTGAAGGATCGGTGAAAAGAAAGGAAGCTTGATAAGAGAGCAAGATGAATCTAATCACAAGAGATGGATCTCGATCTCATGGACTTAAAGATTGGATTTTGAGCTTAGATAGTTATGATAAAGTTGTTAGAAATTTTCTTTTTTACATAGTTTTCAATAGATTTTGCATTGTAAGGACAAATGTTTTTCCGCTGCTTTTATAAATAAAATAAATTTTGTTTGACTTATTTATTTATTTGTTTACTTCCTTGCAATGAAATCGTTATGTGAAAATTGATGTTTGCATATTTCTACAACGAATGGATATGATTCTTAGTTATGTTATTTATGGAAATGTCGAGAATTTACCAAATAGGGAGAGTTTCTCATCGCCCAAGTTTCAATTGGACAGAAACTTGGAATCATGCAACGTGGATGCACAATGAATGAGAAATTACGTATTTGGAAATTAGACTAACTCATTGACAAAGTGTCAAGTGAAGGACTAGGAGATCGAGTACACAAAGTTGTGTGTTGATCAAGTTCACCATAAGAGTAACAAAGATATTCATCATGATTTACTAAAGGCTTAGTAAATATGATTACACTTACAAGATTAAGTGTAATTTTGAATTGATTAAAGGGTTTAGATCAATAGCAAAACGAATAAGAAGAATCAAGTAGGCAGAAAGATAAGAGTTTCTCCATTCTAAGAAGAAGGGAGAGTAGCTTTTATGCGTTATGATAGGTCTTAATGATTAAGAACCATATCTCAATTGATCCTCTAAGTGAGTCTTGGTACAATTGTATGTCCAAGAAGAGGAATCAAAGATTGAAGAAATGGTCAAATCAAGAAGTCAATCATACTTCATTCCAAAACAAGTCTTAAAGTCAAGATTATGACATTGAGTGAATAGTATTAAGAAGGTTTATAACATTCATCAATTGTGGAAAGTTGTGATGTCTTGGATAAGACAAAGACCAACTAAGACCAAAATTATGAAGTGTTTTGTTTTGATATAAGCTACACTAACTCTTGAATATTTGTTTGTCAAGAAATGTTTTGATAAGAGAATAGTATATGTCAAGGAGTCAGTGGGAGTCTTAATAGTCTTGAAAAGTTTCAAGAACAAATCAAATAAACCTTATCGATCATCACTAGCACACGAGTTGAGGTTTACAACCTATCGTGAAGACATTATTTTGTTTTTGTGCCAATCCAATCGAGTTAATTATGCATATGAGTCCTATGAGTTCTCATTTGAATGCATAAAAGGCAAGGACCTTGATCAATGGAAAGTACATTGATAGGAAAAGGTGAGCTACTTAACTACTTGGAAGACGTGGTGGGCAGCTGTGCTACCATAAGGCAAGAAATCAAGATTAATAAAGTTCGATCCATATGAGTTTGAATTTGTCGTAAACTTTGGTTTTTAACAAATTCACATGGATAGGAACACATACACCGTTTAAATCTAAGTGTCGTAAGATTTCCTCCTTCATGAAAATGATTATGAGAAAATGCTTTCATTAAGAAAGATTTTAAAAGATAGTGATTGTAAAATTGCATTCTCGAATTCGATCATGGTTACGACAATTAGTCTTAATTGTTAAGACACACATATGAACTATCTAAGGCAAAAGTGTATAAGTTCAAGAAGTCTTGATAAAAGATTATCAAAGCACTAAGTATTAGAAACATGAACTTAAGAAATTCAATAAGTATTGTTTTTTCTGAAAGTTAAGATGTTTATGAATACATGTCGAAGCTAGTGGGAGCATAAGTGTTATGTTTTATAATAATCATCATGATAGTGGGAGCATAAATGTTATGATTGTATGATTATTAAGGCAAGTATTGCATAGTTGGCAATATTAATTATAGAAAACAAGAGTCATACTTTGCAAAGTTGTAAGAGTTGAAAGGTTGTTTTGCTATAATTAAGGGAGAGAATATTATGCTTCATTTCAAATCTAAAGGATTAGATTGAGAAATGTTAATAAACTTAGTCAAGGGTACATAGTGTGTTCTTAAAATTTCGATTATGATTACGGCATTCCTCTTCACAATTCGAATTTTGAGAACATAGTAAATAAAACATTATGCGTCGTGTCCCATACGCTTCCGGTATAGGATCGATTGCAAATGCTTTAATGTTATGACCATTCTAAAATTTTCCAAATGTCTAGCGCATTGAGAGGGAAAAGGGACTAGAATCACTTTTGACTAAAATAATTAAACAACTATCAAAGGACAATCCAAAGTTCGACGAGGATTGGTCGCTTGTGAGGAGTTGGAAGTATAGTATTGGAAATTATGGAAATGTTTCCATATTGGATGGACAATATCGACATCATTACGAATAGATAAGATTCTATTAAGAAATTAGTTGTCAAAGGAAAACATGGAAGCGTGTCCATATTGGGTAGTAAATATTGAAAATCTATGACTAGATTAGAAACCTTTATGCAAAAGGATGTTCAAAGGAATGTGCTTTGAGTGAGAGACATCGTATCTAAGGAATTGTCTTGTAACAATCTCCGATAGAGGACTTTGTAATATCATTGGCAATAGTCTTTCTGACTTTGGTGCAGTGACATTACGAAAGGATCGTTGCATAAAGTGTTAGAATCTAGCATATTCTATAAGTAGCGAGAATTTGATATTCTTGCACTTAAGAAAATGGATTTGGAGTTGTAAAATGAGAATGATTGGAAATGCGTTCAATTTGTCTATTTCACAAAAGTAAGAACCATAGGTAAACATTGTGTGCATGCTAGGAGCATGGGACAAGTGTAATAATTCAAGTAAGAAGTTGATTACCCGAAACGACAAATAATGAGTAATCGATACGGTGATAAATAAAACGTGTTTTGTTTATACTCAAAGGTTTGAGGCCATATGGGATTAGTATTATTCTTGTGTTTCACCTTGCATGTTTTGACTTCCAGAATAATTGAGTTTATTAAGAATAATCGAATTATTCAAACGGGCCACAATCGTTCATATGTTGGAAGTAGATATGAATGAAGAATGTCATGAATTGGTGTGTGGATTGTCTAAAAAAGTATTAGACATAAGCAAATGTTTGCTGCAACGTTCATGAGTGCTTATGAATATGATTTGAGTATTGGATTAAACCCACGCTCACTTGGATCACTATCTCGAGTGATTAGTGAGACGATAACATCTTATATTCTTGAAACCGAGATGTGTGAGTTGTATCTTGCTAATCGGTTGCACATTGATAATATGTAAACGCACTAGTAACTTGGTGTTATAAAACATATTGTTGTGTGTAATTCGGTGAGTGAGTGCAAGCGAGCATTGTATCAAAGTTTATCCGTTCCTTTTATCCAAAGTAGGATAAAAGCGATATCTTTGGGCCCCTCGATGGTTTAGTGATGACATACGTAAACGTTCGGCCGAGCTAGGGCTAATTTGATTTGTTCAGTTAGTCTGTCGTCATAAATCGGAAATCGAGATATAGTACAAAGAGAATGATTTGAAATCATATCTCATACGATATCTAGAATTGAGGAATATATGATCCCTTATCTAAGGACACGCGTATCTGATATGATCAGAGTTGACAGCGGCTTTGGAAAGCTACGATTGCAGATTAGGATCTGAAGTCATACGCAGAATAGTTGTTAGACTTATCCAAGTGGGAGACTGTTGGATTAGTGTCTAAGTCCATAACTATTTTGGTATGTACTTGACCCGATGGTGCATGGTCCTTTTGGGTTGCCTTCACCAATGCAACTTGATTGGAGAAATCAATAAAGAGAGAGAGGATAATATGATTTATTAATATGTTATAAGAATAATATATTAAAGGAGAAATCATATTTGTTTAATTAATATTGGTCAATAATTAATTAAGAATTAGTTTTGTGATCAAATGTAATTAATTAAACTAGAGGGGCTGATTTGTAATGATGTGATAGTTACAAGATAAGGTAAGGATTATCTTATTTATATGGTGGACGAATTTAGGGTTGGAAAGCCTTAGAATTCGAGTATGATAAGGATTCAAGGATTATCTTATTGGTTGCTTAATGGATAATCAACTAGATAAGGATAATGACTGAAACCCTATCTCTACACCTATATAAACACCCCTAGGGTCATGAATTCGTGTATCCCTACCCAAGAGGTCCTAGATACGAATTCTAACCTCTCACCTCTCTCTTTATACCTTCTCCATTTTCTTATGGTGTTTGTGAGCCATTAGAGGAGTGACACTTGTGACTCTAAGCCTTCCAAAGTCAATCCAAGGTGGAGTTGTGATTGTTATTGCTATATAACAATCAAGGTATGTTCTTAAACCTAATTATATGTTAATGTCGATTCCCATATGCTAGAATTAGGGTTTGTAGTCTTGGATTCAAAGCATGTACAATAGAGAAACCTAGATCCGAGCGTTAGGGTTTGTATGAGCACATAGGATGTCTTATGACCAAAACCCATCAGTTAGATCCTCTGGTCATGAAAGTCTTGAAATAAATAGAATAAAAGCATAAAAAGAACAAAAAAATGTACTAAAAAATTAAAATTTACTGTTAAATAAACTGCTACTCGCCGAGTAGGTGCGATTGCACTCGGCGAGTATCAGTGAGATTTTGAAAAAAATTCTAAATTTAATACTAAACTAAAACAGATACTAAAACTTAATTACTAATTACTAAATTGCAATAAATGAACTCTATGCAAGTAAACTCACACAAAGGATCGAAAAAAATTAGGAATTAGCTTAATTATTTAGAACCGTTCCCCGGCAACGGCGCCAAAAACTTGATGTGTATAGAATGCACTTGTTTTATCCCTACTTTTAATTAATAAACTGAACGCACAAAGGCAGTGAACCTGTCTTTTAGTGGTATAGATTAGTAAGGTGTCGAACTCAGGGAACGGAAAATTAAACTAATAACTAATTTTAACTAAAACAACTAATAAAAGTAGAGGGTTTTCTCTAGTTTTGCAAGACTAGATACTTAGACACACTAAATTAACTAATTAACTAAAGCAACAACTATTCACCAAATTTGATAAAGATGTTTCTATTTAGGTTCAACCAATTCACTCCTACGGTTATTTGTATTTATGGTAGATTAATTGCTATTGGTTACCAATTAAAATAGTTAGGTTCATGTTCATTACTCCTAACCCTTAGACAATTAACTAATTTAAGCGGTGATCAAGTGTTTAAACTAATTAATTCCCTAGATTAATGATTTGGATTAAATAAGATTTGTAATGGTCATTTAAGTTATTAATTCAATTAACCTCTTGTTTGATGGTTTCTCAAACAAGCTCACACATTAATCTTCCTATTTTCTTATTAATCTTAGTTTCATAATCATTACTTCTAAGCATATGGTTTAGTGTTCACATAGACATATGAGGTTAACAATTAAGAGATGTTCATGCAACCTAATTGCCTTCCAATTAACAGAAAATAGTAGTGATTAATACATAAGGTTCTTTAACAAACTTAATTTAATATATCACCAATAGACAATTAAGCAAAAATTAATAATTAAACCATAGAAGTTCCTTGGTATTCCCCAAACAGAAACAAAAATGAATTTAGTTCATAATTGTAGTAGAAACAAACATAAAAACAAGGTTTACTAAAGCAAACATATTCAATTCCTAAATCTAAGTGGTAGAATTAACCTAATTGCTTGAATTCTTCAAAAGATTGAAGCTTAGGGTTCCTTAGCGTCTTCTAGGGCTCTTAGTCGCAACTTAACCTTCAAAAATCGCCAGGAATGTTGTCCCATTAGATAAGGATTCGTCTTTTATAGATATCCCAAAACAGGGTGTACTCGGCGAGTAGCAGAACCAACTCGCCGAGTAGGTGCATAGTTATCCGTCTTGAATCAGGAGTCGTAGCCATCTTTTGGAACATCCTCGTGTACTCGCCGAGTAGAGTCGTCTACTCGCCGAGTAGATGGTCTTTTTCACTCTTTGATCTTCAATTGCTTCCCCTTGCTCCCTTTTACTTCCAAGCATATCTTCTGGACTGAAAACAAAATTCACAACATTTTAAGTACCTTTTGTCCACATTATTCACATAATTAATTAAAAATAACTAAGAATATATGCTAAATAATTAACTAATTATGCACATATCACAAACCACAGGGACGATCTCAATAATTTACTCCAAAATATAAGTATCCAAAAATATCTCCCTTGAATCTCATCAAAATACTCCAACAATGTGTACAATCAAGCTGGCGCCTTCCCGCGATCCTCGCTGGTACCTGAAACACATTTCACACAACACGGTAACCATAAATGCTTAGTGAGTTCCCCAAAATACCACATACAACACATACGCCACTCAAGGCTACAATACAGCCCTCCGGTTGATGTGTCTCAGCAGAACCCTCCAGTTCCGTATCGTTGGGCCCTCCGACCCGGTCTGTCTCGTTGGACCCTCCGTCCCGGTCTATATCATTGGACCCTCTGGTCCGGTCTATATTACATAGCATACATATGTCACAAACACATATACACAAATAGCACATAACATATAAGACCCTCCGGTCTGCTCATGGTTACCACACTAGGTAATGTATAGTGAAAAGAATCACCTCGGGAATGTCTCATAAAATCACAACTCAATATCTCTGAAACTCGAAACAATGACCTAACCCCGCCTAATCACATAAAGTAATTATTTCAATCATTAACGGCTCTCAAGGCTAGACTACACCCCTTTCTACAATTCCACAGAAGGGTAAAAGACCATTTACCCCTTCCTGATCCAAAAGTACAATTGTTCACCAAAACTCTAAAATCAACGAAGTCAACGATCAACCTTGACCAGAATCGTCGAGTTGTCTCAACGACTCGGCGAGTCCAGTCGTGAACTCTACTCCTCTGATTCTCTTTTGACTCACCGAGTCACTCACTTAACTCGGCGGGTTACTTTCTAGACTCACAGTCTCGGGACAACTCGACTCGACTCGTCGAGTCTGTTCATGGACTTGGCAAGTCCAATCCATGCTCACTTCAAATGGCTTCCCGAGGTTAGATCTAATGCTCTACTCAATAGATCTATCCTTTCTATTCCCAATAATCACGTAAAGTTCGAAGCTTGATGCCCATGCAAAGGCTCCAAGGTTCTATTTGAAGAAACGACCTCTAATATGGAATCCTAAGTTCATATTCACCAACAATCCTCATAAAGATCAAAGGAGTAAGGTCTCTGGACCTCTATGGATCCAGATCCAAGACCATAATACGAAAAGGAACCATATACTCAACAAAACCATCTACCAAAGGGTCTAGAAAACCCTAACTCTATAAACAATCACCAAAATAGAAGATGGATCGAGATTATATCTCAAATAAGTACTTCTGAGCTCAGAATTCCTCCAAATAGCACCTCCTTCAGTCTCCTCTTGATCTTGATCACCTTCTTCTTGCTAAACCAATGATAGAAAGATCAAATATGGCCTCTCTTTCCTCACAAACGATTTAGCTCACTTAGGGTTTCTCTCAAGGGACTGGTAGCCGCAATGGGAGGGTATGAGTGCCCTTAAATAGGCTCCAAAACCCGGGATTTAGGGTTTCAATTGCCAGTGCAGACTCGGAGAGTCATATTCCTGAGTCGTCGAGTCTGGTCGCGAAGATTCACGGAAACTTCCTCACCTACTCGACGAGTCGTGGCACCAACTCGTCGAGTCCCTCCTTTTTTTGAATAAATAATTAAAATTAAATCATACCCGAAACTCTGGATGTTACAATTCTCCCCCACTAGAATCAGACTTTGCCCTCGAAGTCTTGCACTGCAAACATCTTGGGGTAATGCTCAATCATCTCTAACTCCACTTCCCACGTCAGCTCAGATTCTTTTCTGTGCTGCCACTGGACCGGAACCAGAGGCACTTCCTGGTTCCTCAGAACCTTTACCCTCCGATCTCGAATCGCAATTGGCTTCTCAATATAATTCAGACCTGTATCCACCTGAATATCCTCTAATGGAACCACTACCGACTCATCCGCGACACACTTCCTCAACTGGGACACGTGGAAGGTATCGTGAATCTGACTCAACTCTGCAGGCAGCTCTAAGCGGTACGCTACCCTGCCACCCTGGCGGTCACCCTAAAAGGGCCAATATACTGAGGCCTCAACTTGCCTCTCTTCCTGAATCAGATCACTCCTTTCCAAGGAGATACCTTCAGGAGTACGAAGTCACCGACCTGGAACTTGACCTCTGACCGTCGTCTATCCGTATAACTCTTCTGACTGCTCTGGTTCATCAGTAACCTCTGTCTGACCTGTTGAATCTGCTCGGTTCTCTGAAGCACAATCTCGGTACTACCCATCACACGTTGCCCTACTTCTCCCCAGCAAATGGGGTCCGACACCTCCTCCCATACAACAGCTAAAAGGGTGGCATACTGATGCTCGAATGATGGCTGTTGTTATAGGAAAACTCAGCCAAGGGTAAGTAGGTGTCCCAACCTCCTCCGAAGTCCAATACACATGCCCGAAGCATGTCCTCGAGCGTCTGAATCATCTGCTCGCTCTACCCATCAGTCTGTGGGTGGTATGCGATACTAAAATGCAACCTCGTACCCAATTCCTCATGAAACTTTTACAAGAACCTGGAAGTGAAACACACATCTCGATATGAAACAATCGAGACCAGTACTCCATGCCATGATACCACATCTCCCATGTACATCTCTACTAGCCTCTCCACAGGTCCCCGGGTGTGTGAAATCCTACCATGTCGTCTGCACGAGAAACGGAGGGGGGGGGGTTAAGAAGCACATATCGGATAATAATAATAACATGGCGCTATAGCAATGTACAAATACTCCTATAGTATTTTAAATGTTTATATTTGGTTCTTAGAGTATTCTTTTTAGAGTGAAGTTAGGTTATTAGATTCGTCGCCTATTACAACTATCCCCCGGTATGCGTAAGTCACTTCTCGGATGTATATAGTTGATCAGGCTATATCCTTCCCAGAACTGATTACACATGCTAAGGCATACTCGTATTGTTCAACTCCTCCTCTTTCACTTTATGTTCTCTTTAGTTATGACACTACGCGAGTATATAATGCATGTAGGTATACTTTTAAACAAGAAACTATTCGTTTTCTAAAAGTATAACCCGTTAAAATGTTTTAAGAATCAGAGACCTTTAGTCCCAAATGTGTTTATAGTTTGTATATCTTATGTGGTTTGACATACTTAATTCACTATAAACCATGCTCTGATACCAATCTGTCACACCCCAAACCAAGGATGGCGGAAACGTCCAAGGGAGGACTTCATGTATAGTATCATAACCACAATTGCAATAGTAATTTAAGCAAACACAACCAACATATATATAATTTAAAATTTTACATCAGTGTATGAGTTACATGTTTCCAAATCAATTACAATATGTTAACAAAAACATGATATGTTGACGCCTTAACGTCCCATCCTCAAAATGCACTTTGGTACCTGTTTAGTGATTTCCTGAGAATACAAGTTGTTTGAAAAAGTTTCAACACAAAGGTTGGTGAGTTCATAAGTTTTTGTTTTTGAACTTGATAAAAGTCTTTCTCTTGTAAATGTCACGTTTATTTCAGAAAAATCCGATATTTTCCTTAAAATCTGTGCAATGTAGTCTTATAACCAAAGACCAAAATGTATAAGTAACATCTCTTACTAATAGAAAATGATATGTGTTTAAATCGACATAAACGCGTTTGAATTAAATGAAATTCCTGTAAATTCTTATGTTTGTTAATACTTTCTGTGAGTTTATTATAACCATGCTATGACCTAGTTGGCTTGAAACGACGTTGTTCAGCCGTCGGAATTGTTTATGACATTTGTCACCCCAGACCTGCCGGTCTAACTGTTGCAAGCAGTTAAGGTGTGGGTTTGTCAAACCCAATATAGATCTATATACAACTATCACGCTCTCCCTCCAGGAGACTCTGGTTACAATACAAGACTTAATGGTAAGTGTGAAGCGAATGTCTCACAAAATCCTTAACGAATTTACATGTAACGTAATGAAAATCCCTTATCGTATAAATGTACAATTCTTGTATGAGTGTGTTATGTAGTGTATCATAAACCATACCTATTATAGTTTATCAAAAATAAGGGTAGTAATGGTAACATACGTAATCTATATTCAACGTAGTTCGTTCAATTGTTTGAGTAAAATGGATGTACTCTGATTATAACAATCGTGTTGTCCTTTATATTTCATATGTATATCTATATCAAAATCCATTTATTAATTGTTTCATGTTCATATACCAAGATAAAATATCGTTCTTTTGTAATAACATACATTCACATAAGGATATATACCTTGCTCAACATGATACAAGGTGATAATAATATGTTAGCATTTTTCTGTTTGTAATAGCTTCGATCACTGTTATTATAAAATTTATAAAAACTTAATAAAGATCCAAATCAGAATCAGTAAATTCTGGGAGTTTGGTTAATGAGTCTAGTTTGTTCATAAATGTTTCCATGATTTTTAGTGACCTCCAACTTAAGTGAAAACATCCATAAACAGAGACTGGTCCAGTTTGGTTCTTGAAATGATAGGCAGTTTTGAAAAAATCACCATAAATTGTAGAAAAATCGTATGGAGATGTGCAAGTAGTCATTTTAAAGCTAAGAAATTGAACTACTTGCACCTTGTACAGTTTTGAAAACAAAAATGTTTATTTGACCAAAACAGTCCGTGAATGGAGTCCAACTTTTCTGATGTAAGCTGTTAGAAATATTTAGTTGTGTTCTTGATGATTTGACTTGTATTCTCCCCCTTAAAACATAATAAAATATGAAAATGTAGGGGTATGAACTCACCTTATGTGATTTTAGTAGATGGTTGTTGAAAAATGGAAGTGATCAACCCAAGAACACTTGAAGATGCCTTGAAGATTTTCGAGAATCTAACATCGAAGTGATGGAGTTTGTGTAAGCAATCAATGATTTGAGTAGAATGAAGTGCAATAATCATAAGGAGGGTGAATTATACTTACCAAGAGTGCGAGATAGCTTGATAATCAGCCTTGAATCTCGAATTTGAGGGAGGAAGTTTGAGAGGAAAAGTGGAGTTGGATCCTTAGTGAAATGAGAGCAAATGAGAGAAGTGATGAGAGAAGATGGGTTGTTCCAGCTCTAAGAACGTGGGGAGGGCTGGTAAATGAGTGGAAAGGACATTGAAGTGACCTAGGTAAGGTGGGAAGGTGTGGCTGGTCATAGAGTGGGTATGGGGGTGGTTGCTTGTGTCATAAGGTAAAGCAAAGTCAACACTCCACCTCAATTATTCACCCACTAGATTTTATTATTTAAATAAGGATTTTCATGAAAATATGATTAAATTATGAATATTTAGGGTTTATTATGTTAAAATACGAGTTTGAGTGAAAATCCCGTGTTAAAATCATGAAAAACGAAGCTAAAATGAAGTCGTAGTCGATAACCGGAAAGAATTGGTCTTCCAGCGAGACCTCTCGGTCCTAGCCGGAGGTTCGGTCCTCCTGAGGCTGGCCGAGAGGCGAAACGAAGAGAAACAGTAAGGAGTGAAACGCCAAGAAGCGAAGCAGCCAGAAGCGAAGGTAGGTTCGGTCCGAGCACAGCCGAAGCGAAATGGGCCAAGAGAGCGAAATGAACCGAAATGAACAATAACTTCGTGTTCGGGTGTGTACGAGGTTCGGTTCTGAGAGCATCCTTTGGGTTCGGCCAAGAGGGTTCGGTTCTTTGCTGCTTTCGGTCCAAGGAGTTCGGTTCTTTGATGCTTTCGGTCCAAGGAGTTCGGCCCTAAGAGGTTTCGGCCCTATAAAGGGTTTTTCGGTTCTTTTAGGGTATTTTACTCGTTTTAACCCCGTTTTAAGCGGTTTTTGACCTGGTTAAAGGTCGGAATGACCCGAATGACTTCAAAAAGTTACGAGAACCATTGAGAGAGATTTGGGAGAGATTTCAAATAGAAAGAGATATAGTGAAAACGATTGAGAGAGGTTTTGTATGTGCCCTTTTTGAGTGTCCGACTTCGCAACGCAAGGTCCGTAAACCTCATTAAGCCATGTTTTAGTGTCTTACACACTCCCGATGAGTGTGTATTTGTGGTTTATCGCTTTGGTTCATTGTTTACCGCATTTAAGGCTTAGGAAGAATTTAATCACATGGATTTTTCAAATGATGCTTTCTCATTAAAATAGCGGATTGTTTAGTAAATACACCATGTAAACCCTAATATGCTAGAGCTAATTGAGTCGTTCGGTTTAACTTATTGACTCTGTTTGACATTGACTTGACCCGAATTTGACTATTGTCACAATGAGTCCTGAACACTGTCTTCTGGATGTCCTCATCTCGCACCCTCACCTGATGATATCTAGATCTCTAATCGATGTTGGAGAACCAAGATGCTCCTTGTAACTGATCGAACAAATCGTCGATCCTCGGCAACTGGTAACGGTTCTTGACTGTTAGCTTATTCAATTCTCTGTAATCAATGCACATTCGATGTAAGCCATCCTTTTTCTTAACAAAAAGGATAGGTGCTCCCCATGGCGAACTACTCGGCCGAATAAACCCCTTCCCCAGCAGCTCTTGAAGCTGTGAGGATAACTCTTGCATCTCTAGAGGCGTAAGGCGATAGGGCGCCTTGGCAACAAACGAAGTCCCTGGAACCAAATCGATACTAAACTCAACCTGCCTCTCAGTTGGCACACCCGATACCTCCTCCGGAAATACATCTGAGAATTCACGCACTATCATAACCTCGTTAAATGACCTCGGTCTCTCTGAATCAACCCTCGTATCCATCACATACACTACAAATCCCTTACAGCCCTGCTGTAGACTCTGTCTCGCTCTAGTGGCTGAACAAAATGCCAACCTAGAACACGTACCCTCGCCGTACACCATAAGAACTCCCCCACTAGGGTTTCGTATGGTCACCAGCTGTCTTCCGCAGCCGATAACCGCTCCGAATTTGCTCAACCAGTCCATGCCTACGATAACACAGACATCTCCCATCGCAGTAGGAACTAAATCAGTTGGAAACTCAACGCCGAAGATCTCATGTACACACCCACAGATCACATCAGTAGCATACGCCGCTCACTCATCTGCTATGGAAACTCGTAGAGGTCGACTCAACACCTGTCTCTGAATACTGATATGCTGACTAAAAGCTAAAGATACAAAGCACCGACTTGCACCCGAGTCAAACAATACAAAGGCAGGTACAGAACTCACAAGAAAAGTACCTACGCATATCATAAAATAAGCACAATACCATAATCTCAACATAAATAAATGAAAGAATACATACCAGCCACGACGTCAGGCACTGGGCGGACCTCCTCCGCAATCTTCGCTGGCCGGGTCTCAGTAACTCTAGTAGTAGGTGTAGATCTATGCACTGATCTCTGAAGCTGGGGGCACTCGGCCTTCTGATGGCCGGTCTGGTTGCAACGCATAGAGATCTTCCTCCCACACTTGTAACACACCCTCGTTCTGCACACCCCATCATGGTTCTTGCCGCACTTCCCACAAGTGTGGCCCTTCGGACCACCAGACCTCGAATCAGCGAGCTTCGCCCGCTTGGCGGACGGCTGCGACTGCGTCGGTTGCCGATCACCCCTCTGAGACTCAGTCTCCTCCCTCGCCTGAGTCTCTAGCTCGATCTCCCTCTTCCGGGCATTTTCCTGGTGCTCAGTAAATGTCCGGTAAGTCGAGTTCGCCACGAACTCACGAATATCCCTCCTTAGTATGCTCAGATAATGGCTCATATGAGCCTGCTCGGTAGACACCTGCTCAGGGCAAAATAACGCCCACTCATGGAACATCCTCGTAATCACTGTCACCGACTCAGTCCCCTGCTTGAGGGTCAGAAACACCTGGGCTAGACGTTCCCTCTCAACCGGGGGAACATACTCATCACGGAACATTGCAGTAAACCTCTCCCACCTCACTACAGTTAGCTCAGTCATCGAAAAGTATGGCGTCACAAACTTCCACCAGTCCTTTGCCCCCAAGCGAAGTCGGTTCAGCGCAAACCGAACCCTTAAGTGCTTTGGACACGAACACATATAGAAACATCCCTCGATTTCTGAAATCCACCTCATCTCAACGATCGGATCCTGCGTACCATCGAACTCTGGTGGTTTCGTGTTGCTGAACTCTCGGTACAACAACGAATCACTACCCTAGGGTGTCGCAGTAGCAACAGCTGCAGTGGTTGCGGCAACAACAGCATCAGTCAAAGCAGCATAACGCTCGTCAAACGTCTCAATCAATGTGGTCTTAATAGACCCAAACATCTCGGGAATCTCCGCCCGAATAACCGGAGCTACCTACTCCTGAATGATCCTACGAATCTCCTTATCACTGGTACCACTGCCCCCATCATGTCGTCTCGTAACTACCATGCTGTCTCTGAAATAAAATCACAAAACAATTAGAGACTCAAGCGAGATCACTCACACTCGATCACTCACCCTACTTGATTCTTTGGTTTCCTAAGGAATCTTACTCAGACTGATTACCAATCCGATGTTTCCAGCAGTACGGGCCCTATACTACCTTCCACATCGTATCAGTACTCACTCCTAGTCTTCTTCCCAGAATTCCAAATCACAAGCATATCACATACAGGCTATACCCCAATCAGCCACTCATAAGCTCCTCACTGCTACCTACTCACTCACAAGTACTCTCTTAGTAGCAGAATTCTCCTACGCTAAGGCATCACAAATCAGGCCACTCTAGTCTTATCATGATTACCAAGCCTACTCAAGCATGTATAAATCGTCACATAATATCTCATAATACAAAATATAAGGGTATTTTGGGAAATCACCGTTCGGGCGCTTGCTGATTGTAGACACTGCTGCTTTCCATCTCTTTCATATTCCTTTAATTTTAGAAAATTGTTTGTTTTATAAAATTTTCTCAAATCCTCAGTTTGAGTTCAAATACACCCGAAGGTGAATCAAAATCCCTCAAACCAAGGCTCTGATACCAACTTGTAACACCGATTTTTTCAAAACAATTTTTTTTTTCAAATTCTGTAATTCAAATAAAAATGAAAATGTATCTCAAATCATAGACATCCATCTCAAAATATAAGTATCCAAAAACATCTCCCCAGAATCTCATCAAAATACTCCAACAATGTGTACATTCAAGCTGGCACCTTCCCGCGATCCTCGTTGGTACCTGAAACACATTTCACACAACACAGTAAGCATAAATGCTTAGTGAGTTCCCCAAAATACCACATACAACACATACGCCACTCAAGGCTACAATATGACCCTCCGGTCGATGTGTCTCAGCGGAACCCTCCAGTTTCGTATCGTTGGGCCCTCCGACCCAGTCTGTCTCGTTGGACCCTCCGGTTGGTCTATATCATTGGACCCTCCGGTCTGGTCTATATCACATAGCATACATATATCACAAACACATATACAAAAATAGCACATAACATATAAGACCCTCCGGTCTGCTCATGGTTACCACACTAGGTAATGTATAGTGAGAAGACTTACCTCGGCAATGTCTCAGAAAATCACAACTCGGTATCTCTGAACCTCGAAACAATGACCTAACCCCGCTTAATCACATAAAGTAATTATTTCAATCATTAACGACTCTCAAGGCTAGACTACACCCCTTTCTACAATTCCTCAAAAGGGAAAAAGACCATTTTACCCCTTCCTGATCCAAAAGTACCATTATTGACCAAAACCCTAAAAGTCAACGAAGTCAACGATCAACCTTGACCAGACTCATCGAGTTGTCTCAATGACTCGGTGAGTCCAGTCGTGAACTCTACTCCTCTGATTCTCTTTTGACTCACTGAGTCACTCACTTAACTCAGCGGGTCACTTTCTAGACTCACAGTCTCGGGACAACTCGACTCGACTCGTCGAGTCTGTTCATGGACTCGGCGAGTCCAATCCATGCTCACTTCAAATGGCTTCTTGAGGTCAGATCTGATGCTCTACACAATAGATCTATCCTTTCTAGTCCCAATAATCACGTAAAGTTCGAAGCTTGATGCCCATGCAAAGGCTCCAAGGTTCTATTTGAAGAAACGACCTCTAAAGATCAAAGGAGTAAGGTCTCTGGACCTCTATGGATCCAGATCCAAGACCATAATACGAAAAGGAACCATATACTCAACAAAACCATCTACCAAAGGGTCTAGAAAACCCTAACTCTATAAACAATCACAAAAACAGAAGATGGATCGAGATTATACCTCAAATAAGCACTTCTAAGCTCAGAATTCCTCCAAATAGCACCTCCTTCAGTCTCCTCTTGATCTTGATCACCTTCTTCTTGCTAAACCAATGATAGAAAGATCAAATATGGCCTCTCTTTCCTCACAAACGATTTAGCTCACTTAGGGTTTCTCTCAAGGGACTGGTAGCCACAATGGGAGGCTATGAGTGCCCTTAATAGGCTCTAAAACTCGGGATTTAAGGTTTCAATTGCCAGTGCAGACTCAGCGAGTCATATTCCCGACTCGTCGAGTCTGGTCGCGAAGATTTGTGGAAACTTCGTCACCTACTCGACGAGTCGTGGCACCAACTCGTCGAGTCCCTTTGTTTTCTTGAATAAATTATTAAAAATTAAATCATACCCGAAACTCTGGATGTTACACAAAACCCATCAATATGTTCCCACTTCCACTGGGGAATCTCCAGAGGCTGCAATGGACCATGAGGATGTTGGCGCTCGACCTTAACCTGACGATAGGTCAAGCACCTCTCGACTACCCAAGCCACGTCCCTCTTCATGCAGGGCCACCAATAATCTCTCTTGAGGTCCAAGTACATCTTAGTGGCTCCTAGATGGATCGAGAATCTTCATCTATACGCTTCCTACATCAAAAGACGGTGAGCTCCGCCGGTATAGGGCACCCAAATCCACTCTCGTAAAGTCATAAGCCCTCGACTATCTGCCAAAAACTCAGACACCTGCCCAATCACCTGCTCCCTTTTCTAGTTTTCCGGTTTCATGGCCTCTACCTGGGCCTCTCGGATGGTATCTAAGACTGGAGTCATCACTATCATCCTCATGCACACATCTCGGATTGGAGCACTCTTTGCTCTACGACGCAAGGCGTCAGCTACCACTTTAGCCTTTCCCAGATGGTACACAATCTCATAGTCATAATCCTTCACCACATCTAACCATCTCCTCTGTCTCATAATTAGTTTGGTCTGATCGATGAGATACTTTAGGCTTTTGTGGTCCGTATGTAAGGTACACCTAACACCATAAAGATAGTGGCGCCAAATCTTAAGGGCAAACACCACTGCCCCTAACTCCAAATCATGTGTGGGATACCTTGTCTCTTGAGGCTTCAACTACCTCGATGCATATGCAATCACGTAACCCCTATGCATAAACACTACACCTATCCTTGAGATAGACATGTCACAATAGACCATAAAGTCCTCCACTCCCTCCGTAAGGGCTAACACCAGAGCTTCGCACAATCTCTGGTGAAGGGTCTCGAAAGATGCCTGCTGTTCAAGCCCCCAAACAAAAGTAACGCCCTTCTGGGTCAATCTGGTGAGAGGAATCACAATTTTGGAGAAATCCATGATAAATATATCTGATAGTAGCTGGCCAAACCCAGAAAACTCTAGATCTCGGATGGGGATCTCGGCACCTCCCATCGCATAACAACCTCAATCTTGTCCAGATCGACCAATATGCCGCTCTGATTAATGAGATGTCCCAGAAACTCGACCTCTCGTAGCTAGAAATCACCCTTAGAGAATTTGGCATACAGCCTCACCAACCACAAAACCCCAAGAACCTCTTGCAGATGCTCCAAGTGATGCTCCCTGCATCTTGAATACACTAAGATATTATCAATGAACATGATCACCGATCGGTCCAACATATGCCTACACACCCGGGTCATGAGATCCATGAACACCACCAGTGCGTTGGTGAGTACAAAAGGCATCACCACAAACTCGTAATTCCCATAACGAGTTCTAAAGGCCGTCTTCTGAATATCCTCCTCACACACTCTCATCTGATGATATGCGGATCTCAAATCAAACTTGGAGAACTAGGATGCCCCCTATAGCTGCTCGAATAGATCATCAATCCTCGGAAGTTGGTAACGGTTCTTGACCTTTAACTTGTTCAACTCCCAGTAATCAATACACATCCGGTGAGAACCATCCTTTTTCTTGACAAAAAGGATCGGCGCTCCCGAAGGTGAGCTATTCGGTCGAATAAATCGCTTCCCCAGCAGCTACTGAAGCTATGGGGATAACTCGTGCATCTCTGGCAGTGCAAGGTGATAAGGTTCCTTGGCGATAGGTGCCACTCCCGAAACCAAATCAATCCGAAACTCCCCCTGCCTCCCAGGAGGCACACCCGATAACTCCTCAGGGAAAACATCAGGGAACTCGCATACTATCAGAACCTCGAAGACAGAACTCGTCCTTTCCAACACAGTCCGTGAATCCATCACATACACCAGGAATCCCGTACAACCTTGCTGTAAACTTTGCCTAGCCCTGGCGGTAGACAAGAAAGTTGGCCCAGATCTGGTACCCTCGCCATATAATGTAAGATATCCCCCACTAGGGTCTCATATAGTCACCAACTAGCGCTCTTTGTCGATCACTGATCCAAAGCGGCTCAACAAATCCATGCCCATGATGACACAGACATCACCCATCGCGATCAGTACCAGGTCAATCAGAAACTCGACACCAAAAATCTCCAGTACACATCCTTGGAATACCTCAGTAGCAAAAACCGCACGCTCATCTGCTATAGAAACCCTCAGAGGTCGACTCAACGCCTCACGCCAGATACTGATGTGATGACTAAAGGCTAGAGACGCAAAGGATCGTCTTGCACCCAAGTCAAATAACACTAAAGCAGGTACAGAACTCACAAGAAATGTACCTAAGCATAGCCCAGAATAATCATCAAAAGAGAATCTTCGAATAAATAAATAAATAAGGAAATACGTACCAGCCACGACATCAGGTGTTGCGCCGACCTCCTCTGTTGTCAGCTAAAAAGCTCTCCCACGATCCTTCGGAACATCGACCTTCACTGGTTGAACATCAGTAGCACGCAATGCAGCAGGAGTGGAACCCTGGGCTGATCCCTGAACAAGATGAGGGCACTCGGCCTTCCGATGGCCGATCTGATTGCAGTGGAAACAGACTGCAAAACCCTTGGGGAAATCCTTCGCCATGTGCCCCTCTTTGCCACATTTATAGCAAATCCCCACCTGAAAAGGTCCCTCATGACTCTTGCCGCACTTGCCACAAATGCAGCCATTCTGGCCTCCTGATCTCGAATAAGCGGGCTTAGCCCACTTGGCTGTCGGCTTCGACTACACTGGCCGCCGGTCTCTCCACTGAGACTCCGCGTCCTCGCTCGCCTGAGTCTCCAGCTCGATCTCCCTCCTCTTGGCATTTTCCTGAAGCTCAGAAAATGTATGGTAAGACGAGTTCGCCACGAACTCCCGAATATCCCTCCTTATAATGCTCAAGTACCGACTCATGCATGCCTGCTCAGTCGCCACATGCTCAGGGAAAAACAACGCCCTCTCATGAAACATCTGCATAATCAAAGTCATCGACACTGTCTTCTGTCTAAGAGATAGAAACTCCTGGGCCAACCGTTCCCTCTCCACTAGGGGAACATACTCATCTCAGAACATTGCAACAAACCTCTCCCAAGTAACTACAACATGCTCTGTAAGAGTAAAACTGGCCGTCACAAACTTCCACCAATCCTGCGCTCCCAAGCGAAGCTGGTTCAGCGCGAACCACACCCTCCAATGTTTTGGGCATGAGCAAGTGTAGAAACATCCTAAACATTAGAGATCTATCTCATTGCAGCAATCGGATCTTGAGTCCCATAAAACTCTGGTTCCTGCATGTTGTTGAATTCCCGGTACAACAACGAGTCACCCCCCTGTGGTCTGGTAGCAGTAGCCGCCTCAGAAACAGTAGCATATCACTCGTCAAATGTCTCGATCAAAGTGGTATTAATAGACCCAAACATCTTCAGAATAGCCTCATGTATGGCTGCGACCACCTCGTCATGAATCATCCTGCAAATCTCATCATCGCTAGCTCAACTTCTCTCTGGGGCGTGACACATACCTACCATGATGTATCTGAAACACAACACAAAATCATCAGAAACTCACTCGAGCATACTCACACTCAACTACTCATCCCTGCTTGCTCCTTAGCATCCCAAAGATTCTTACTTGGATTGCATACAAATCGGGTGCTTTCAGTAGTACGGGCCCAATACTACCTTCCATACGCAATCTGTAGTCACCCCAAGTCCTCCTCCTAGGATTCTAATTCACAAATAATCTACGTCTCTCGAATCTCCAACTACTATCTTAGTAGACCCCTCTTTTAAGTTTATCTAAGTATGTATTCCTAGATCATCTCCCGACTCAAAACTCAGCTCATACTCAAGCAAATAACATATAACACTGATCAAAGCATCTCCTAGACTAAGGCATCAGGAATCAGGCAACTCTAGCCCTAGAATATGGAATACCTAGCCTAACCTCTAGCATGAAATCTTAACAAAATATCTCATAATTATCTTACAACACAAATGTAAGGGTATTTTGGGAAATCACCGTTCGGGCTCTGGCTGATTGTCCACACCGCTTCCACTTGTTTTCTCTTAAAACTCTTTCTCGTTTTTGAAAAATTTCTTTTCTTTTGAAAAGTCTTCTCAAATCCTCAGTTTGAGTCCAAACACACCTGGAGGTGCATCCGAATCCCTCAAACCAAGGCTCTGATACCAACTGGTAACACCGTAAATTTTTAAACCAAAATTTTCATTTTAAAACACACAAAATTTATATATTATATTTCATAAAACCATAAGTGTTTCAATGTCAACATAAATTCCCAACAAAAGTCAAATCCCAAAATCCTCAACATAATCATGAACAAGTGTGTACACTCACACTGGCGCCTTCCCGTGATCCTGAGAAGTACCTGAAACACATAACACATAACACGGTAAGCAAAAAGCTTAGTGAGTTCCCTAAAATACCACACACAACTCATTATCCACTCTAGGCCATAACTCAGTAAGACCTGTCGGTCGATGTGTCTCAGTGGGACCCTCCGGTCCCAACTCAGTAACTCATAACAATAATATTCAGCATAAATCACAAAGACATAATGCATAATACTACAATACACAGATAAGCACACAAGACATCTTAATCACATAAGGATACCACTCTTGGTAAGTATAGTGAGAAGACTCACCTCGTAAGTAAGCTAAGTGAATGAATACTTCTCGCACATGAATCACCAAATCTAGCCTCCGCCTAATCACATCAGATAATTATATCTAATTAACTCTTTAAATCACACATTTACTAAGTTATCTCTCCCTCTCTCTCTCTCTCTATCTTGAAGTGGGAAAAAGACCATTTTAACCCTCCATGGTTTCCTAAAGACAAGGTTGACCAAACCCTAAGTCAACAGATGTCGAACTCAAGTCAACAATCCATGTTGACCCTACTCGTTGAGTGCACTTATAGGACTCGACGAGTTTGCTCGCCATTCACAGAAATACTCAACAGTCCGACTCAACTCGCCGATTTGACCCGTCAACTCGTCAAGTTGCTGCTCGATCAAAACCCTCGGGACAACCCTATCCGACTCGTCGAGTCGGCTCTTGACACAACGAGTCCATTCAGAATCATATCTCATTCATTCGATTTCAAGGTAGAGAACCTTCCCAAACTCTAGATCTACACTCTTAAGGCTCATCTATCACGTATAGTCACAAGCTTTACGTTTATGCATGGAATTTCGAGCTTAAAATGCCAAAACACACCTCAAAAAAAGGGTTTTCACTCAAGATGACTATTATGGTTGGATAAAGCAGGTACTTTTGGACACTAGGGACCTCACATGGTCCAGATCAGAAGTTTAACTCGCTCAAAGAACATGAAACACTCAAGGTACATATATTTGGGTGGAAAAACCCTAGATTCACAAAATCATGAGATCTATACAAAATAATGAGAAAGGTGCAACCTTTATACCATTCCCAGAAGCTCTGAAGTGAAACAGCCTCAGATCTAGCAGCACGTTCTTGTCCCTTGGCTTGGAATTCTTCTCTTCTCTTCACAAGATGCACCAAACACTCACAATTAGCAAAGCACTCTCTCTCTCTATCTCTCTCTCTCTCTCTCTCTCTATCTTTCTCTCTCTCTCTAAGCTTAATGGCCGTTTAGGGTTTGCTCTCAGGGAAGGGTAGCTACAAATGAGGCTATAAGTGCCTTTAAATAGGCCCAAACCCAAGGATTTAGAGTTTCTCATCCCAGCGCCTACTCGACGAGTTGGCTCATGGACTCGTCGGGTAGGTCATTAATCCAAGTGGCACATTGCGACTCTACTCGACGAGTTGGAGCACCGACTCATCGAGTAGTGAAGAGAGAATTAAATAAATAAATAACAAATACTATACCTGGAAGTCTAGATGTTACGGGAAATTATCTTTGTCGGTCTAAAAGCCGGAATTACTATACCCTGTCACTCTCAAGTCATCGCTCCTACCGAGGACAAGAACCCAGTCCTTAGTCCTTCTTTGGTACTTGAGAATATTCTTTAACACAATCCAGTGAGCCTTACCAGGGTTCCGCCGATATCTGTTGACCTTGCTCAAAGCAAAGGCCATATCAGGGTGAGTACATGTCATTGCATACATGATCGAGCCAACATCGGAAGCATATGGTAATCAACTCATCTCAGATATCTCAGCCTCTATACACGTACTCTGAGTTTTACTCAGTTTGACATTGCTCTGGATTGGTAAATCACCTTTCTTGGAATTCTGCATTATGAACCTCTTCAACACCTTGTCCAAGTAGGTACTTTGACTAAGTCCAATTAGTCTCTTACTCCTGTCTCTGAATATCCTTATCCCTAGGATATAGGCAGCTTCTCCAAGGTCCTTGTAGCGAAACACTTCCCAAGCCAGGATTTCACCTCCTGCAAGGTTGGGATGTCATTTCCTATGAGTAGTATATCATCCACATACAGTACCAAAATGCTAAATATACTCCAACTAGCTCTGACACATACACAAGACTCATCCTCGCTTCTTGAAAAGCCAAACTCTTTGACTTTCTCATCAAAACAAAATTCCATCTATGAGATGCTTGTTTCAATCCATAAATGGATTTTGCAAGCTTACACACTCTATTAGGGTACTCTGCACTTACAAAACCCTCAGGATGATTCATGTAAACATCCTCAGCCAACTTTCCATTAAGGAAAGCGGTTTTGACATCCATTTTCCATATTTCATAGTCATGAAATGCAGCTATCGCTAGCATAACCCTAATAGTCTTAATCTAAGCTACTGGTGAGAAGGTCTCATCATAGTCAACTTTCGGAGTTTGAGTAAAGCCCTTCACAACTCTTCGCGCTTTATAAGTGTGTACTTTCCCATCCATGCCGGTCTTCTTCTTGAAGATCCATTTGTACCTGACAGTCTTATGACCTGGTACATTGTCAACCAAGTTCCAAACATGATTGTCATACATGGACTAAATCTCGTTGTCCATAGCCTCTTTCCACTTTGTAGACTCGGGGCCCGCCATGGCTTCCTTGTAACTGTTAGTAATATGGAAATTATGAAACTCATGTGTATTCCTAACTCTTGTGGAACACCTCATAGGTACAGACTCGTCAATCGCCTCAACAGGAGTTTCCTCCTCAGGTTGATCGCTAGTATTTGAGGTTCCCTCACTACTTGAATCTTGAAGCTCTTGAAGGTCAATTTGCCTCCCACTATTTTCTTGGATTATGAATTCTCTCTCACAAAAGACTCCTCTCCTTGCAACGAAGACATCATTGTCACTAGGTCTGTAGAAGAGATAACCAAAGGATTTATGTAGGTAGCCGATGAAAATACATCGCTCACTCTGAGATTTGAGCTTGTCATGAGTCTCGCGTCTCATAAAAGCCTCTCAACCCCAAAACTTGATGTGTGCTAACGAGGGAACCTTCCTTATCCACATCTCGTGAGGTGTATTGGTAACCTTCTTGGTATGGACTATATTAAGGATATGGGCGGCAGTCTCCAAGGCATAACTCCAGAATGAGATTGGTAAAAAAGCTTGACTCATCATGGAATAAACCATGTCCAACAAGGTCCGATTGCGCCTCTTAGCCACACCATTAGGCTGTGGTGTCCTAGGAGGTGTCATTTGTGAAACAATTACATATTCCTTAAGATAGTCTAGGAACTCGATACTAAGGTTCTCACCACCTTGGTCGGATCGAAACATCTTTATCTTCCCGCCCAGCTGATTCCCCGTTTCTTACTTAAACTCTTTGAATCTTTCAAAGGTTTCAGACTTATACTTGATTAATTAGACATAGCTATATCTACTATAATCATCAGTAAAAGTCACATAAAAGCGGCTAGCATCCCTTGTGGCGGTTCTGAAGGGTCCACACACATCTGTGTGTATGAGGTCCAAAAGAACCAGTGAAGGGTGATTTAGTCATCTTTCCAAGCAAACAAGATTCACAACTATCATCTGATTTTAAGTCAAATTATTCCAAGAATCCAGCCTTTTGGAGTTGGCCTATGCGCTTCTTGTTGACATGTCCAAGATGACAATGCCACAAGGATGCTTTATCCAAACTAGTGGAAGAATCAATATGCAATACATTATTTCCTAAGTTGTCTACAACCATCACAGTTTCATATACAACACTGAAAGGTAATTCTCTAAAATAAAAAACACCATTATAATAATCATTTAATGCACCAATTTCATTAGGAAATGAAAATGTGAAACCTTGTTTGTACAAACCATGAAAAGAAATAATATTTCTCACCATTTCAGATGACTAACAAAAATTATTCAAATCTAATTTTAACCCAATACAGAGCAATAAAGAATAAACTCCAATATTGGTGACATGTGAAGCTTTCCTATTCCCCATTATTAAGTTTGTCTTCCTGTGCTCCACATCCTCACTTCTTTTTAGTCCCTGCAAATCAAAACACATGTGAATACCACAACCTGTATCAAGGACCCAAGAAATAGTATGCAGTGAGTTATTAGAGAATATAATGTAAATACCTGCATGGTTGGCTTTTACTTTCCTATTCTTAACATCCTGCAAGTACTTTAGGCACCTTCACTTCCAGTGCCCCTTATCATGAAAATAGAAGCACTCTGCTTCTTTTGGGTTGGAGGAGGGAGTAGAAGGACCGAATTTAGTCTTGCTTGAAGAGGACCCATCAAGAGACTTTCCCTTGTAACCCTTGGAAGAGGCCTTCCTCTTCATTCCCTTGGCTTGCTCAATTGCCAGGACTGGGGCAGTAACAGTAGGAGCGGTTACAACAGATTTACCTTTGAGACCACTTTCGGCAGTCCATAAAAGGCCCTGAAGCTTGCTCAAGGTGACTTCCTCCTTGTTCATATGATAAGCATGCATAACTGATCATAACATGGAGGTAAGGAGTGTAGAATAATATCTATAGCCAACTCCTCGTCAAATTTCACATTCAATTTGAGCAGACGGTCCACAAACCTTTGCATTTTTTTGCAAGTGGCCTGTGATGGGTTCACCATCCTTCATCTTTGTTGTAATAATGGAGCAGATTATTTCATACCGCTCTTGACGAGCACTATGATGGTATCTTTCCATCAGGTCCTAGTGAATCTTAAAAGGGTAGAAGTCCTCATAGGACTTTTGGAGTTCAAGACACATGGTGGCAAGCATTATACAAGCTACCTTGGTGGCATGTTTCTCATGTGCCCTGAAATCAGCAATCTCATGTGGACTGGAAGCAGACTCATCGATTCCATAAGCTCCTTGTCGAGGACATATTCCTTGTCCTCATAGCGAGTGACCATCCTGATGTTCCTAGTCTAATCATTGAAATTAGTCCCATCAAAGATGACTCTCCCACAAAGGTTCATGAGCAAGAATGAGCCGGTAGGGTTTGAGCCAAAAGCAGTGCTGGAAGACATCTGAAAAGAAATAAAGGTCATGTTTAGATTAGATAGAGTCCTTAATATAACACCCAAAATGAAATATTATGGCTGAGACCCAACATAATATTTTACAAATTGGAAGAGGGATGTCGTAATCCAAGTTGCAAAATATTTGAAGGTAGGTAAATGACGATTTACCAATTTCCACCATGAAAAACAAAATTGATTATTAGGTTTTAGATAAATTGAAATTCCTAGATTCTTTTGAGATTCATTGAACTTTTCAATGGTATGTTTAAATCTTGATTATGCCCTTCAAGTTTGTGACTGGGATACCGAGGATCACAAACAAGGTGTGAATAACCATGCAAATGTACAAGGTACTCTTAATGTCATTTATCACCTAATCGATGTGTCGGTTAACCACACACGCTCCATCAATCTATGACAAATATTAAGCTACCATTTGCCACCCTTACTAGTCCATGTTAGTGTGTCGGTTAACCACACACGCTCCACTAACGATTTGGTAAGGTGCAAAGTGTAATTTCATGGGTTAACATCAATTTCACATTTTCCTAAAGTAACTAAGATTGAGAATTTATAAAACATTAGTTACTTTATATTTATCATTATAATTTTAATGAGAATTATAGTCTTTGTCCTACCCGTTCGGCTAATGACCCTCCACCAGTCAAGGAAGCGGTGGGTGAGAGTGGACACTCATTAAACCACCATTTTATAGGCAGTAACCTTATACCCCCTTATATATATATATATATATATATATATATTATTAAACCTATAATATTATAATAGTATAAGTGCTGAATTTTAAACTTTTAAAATTCTAGGGTTTGGATTTAAAGTTTTAATGTGTAACTTTACAAATTCCAAAACAAGAAGGAAATTATTGAAACTCGTCAAAACTTATCAACTTCATAACATATGAGTTTAATGGTCCTTTAAAATGAGACTCTTCATTTTTCTATAACCTATGACTTTTAATGATTCATTTAAATGAAAAACTTTTGGAATTCCATAATTTAAGGATAAGTTATGGAGTCCATTAAAATCTACAAGATCATGAATTACGCTAACAAGCATCTTCAAGTTCTTGATTAAACTCATATGAACAAGATAATTCAAATCAAACAAATTCCATGTAATTAGACTAACCATATAAACTAATACAAAACATGAAATTTTGACAATTATCTTTTAATTAGATAAGCATGACCATTACCACATCAAAAAAAAGTTTATAAGTTCAAAAACAGTTTAGGGTAATGATCCGAGTCCAATTCCATCCTTAAAACTCGAAAATTCGCACTCAAGGGCTCCAACTTGTCGAGTGTATAAACCAACTCGGCGATTCCATCAGTGGACTCAGCGAGTCCACTATCCAGACAACAGACGTTTGATTTTTAAAGCACTTCCAAGCATGTAGCATCAAGTATAATTGAAAATAAGCCAAGGATTTGATACCACTGAAGGGTTTTTAGCATTCTAACACTCCTAAGGTGTACATGCAACCCTAAATACCTTGGATCTATGTTTTCTCTATTATACATGCAAAATTTCATTTTCCAAGGTATTACCCTAGCTAGCATACACAACTTTGATACTTGGGTAATAAAACAAGTTAGATAACATGTAGCGCCTAGTTCCCGGTATGTAAATCTTAATTGAGTATTTTTCCTTTTTAAGCCTTGGACTCGGCGAAATAAGCCGATAGATCTCTTGATCCAATCATGGTTGAGCTCCAGGAGCTCAGATCCACTACCTTTATGAGCCCATATTGCACATAAACCTTAGATCTACTCTTTTGGTGCATTTCAAACCCTAAAAATCCCATAGATGGATATTTACACGTAAAGTTGGAAACTTTACGTGTTATTCATGCTCTAGGAGACCAGATCTACAAATGACATGGATTGGATTCGAGCAAAATCGCATTTTTAGCTCTTGCATGGAACGGACTCGGAGAGTCGCTCATTTGACTCGGCGAGTCCAGTCGCGAGTCTCCGGGTTTGCCCCCTTTTTGTTATGTCGAGTCGTGAGGTGAGTCCAGGAGGGACTCGGTGAGTTGGTAGCCAAAATTCACCCATAACGGAACTCGGCGAGTCGATGCCCTGACTCGGCGAGTTCAAGGCAATTTCCTTAGATCAAGATCGGACTCGGCGAGTTGTTCATACAACTCGGCGAGTCGCAGCATAAGTGTTCATCGGATGAAGATGAACTCGACGAGTTGTTCATACAACTCGGCAAGTAGGATGAAGGAATTGAACATCAGTTTGGATGGAGAACTCGTCGAGTCAACGCCTAACTCGACGAGTAGAAACAGAATCCTGGATAGTCATTTGGACATACACTCGACGAGTTGGATAGCCAACTCGACGAGTCGGTTCAACTGGAAGTTGAATCTTACTTTGACTTAGGGCATGGTTGGGGGTAAAAGGTTCATTTCACCCAAAAGGCAGTAAATATTGATTGATTGAGTATGTTGTGGGAATTACAGCCGGAGGATTTCCGGAGTAGCATCAGCAGCAGACAGTCGGTTCCCACACACACCAGCAGCTATTTCGAGGTGAGTTTCCTTTCAGTAGTAACGGGTCTAAGGCACCAAGGCCGGCCCGTATAGACGAGACGTTAGTATTAGGGTGTGGGCCAAGCCCGTATCTCTTAATTGAGTGATTGAGATATATGCTAGTAGGATAGAGCTGTCTATACTTGTTGTCTGTGTGATACTTGTATGATATGAGTTGGTGGTTGAGTGTGGGCTAGGCCCGTATCTCTCCGAGAGTGGAGTGTGGGCTAGGTCCGTATCTCCCAGATAGCAAAGTGTGGGCAGGGCCCGTATCTTCACGAGTGTGGGCATGGCCCGTATCTCCCAGATAGCGAAGTGTGGGCAGGGCCCGTATCTTCACGAGTTTGGGCAGGGCCCGTATCTCATAGTTGAATGTTGTTTGTTATATGCTTGCATGGTATGGGGTATTATGGGGGAACTCACTAAGCTTTGTGCTTACGGTTTGCAGTTTTGATTTCACGTACCTCTTCAGCTAAGGGAAAGGAGCCGACGCAGTAGCAGCATATCACACATACGCCTTTTGTTTCCGCATTATAGATTTTTTGGGATGTACTCTGAATTCTGATTATGATGTCACCGGTTTTTCAGACATGGATTTTTATCATGAATGTTTGTAATGATGTTTTACGTTTTCACCTAAATTAAAAATGAAATTTTTAACCGGTAATTTTGGGGCGTTACAAGTTGGTATCAAAGCCCTGGTTTGAGGGATTCGGACACACCTTCGGGGGTGTTTGAACTCAAATCGAGGGATTAAAAGATTTTGGAAAGAGAAAATGTTTCTAAAAGGGTTAAGTAAAGGGTTTTAAGAAAGAATAATGTGTGTGATGTGCGCAACCAGCCGATCTCAAGTAAGTATTCCCCAAAATACCCATACAAGTTTATGTTATGTTTATCAGCTTTTGTAGAACAGCATGCTAGAATAGGAATAAGGAACTAGGAGTGATGCCTTATGTAACTGCTTTATGTGCTTAAGTATATGAAAGAATTGTATGCTAGTTTAGTGCTCTCTGCGAGGATAGAGTTGCTTGAGATTGTTTTCCTTATGTCCAAATGTTGTTTGCTTTGTGCTATGTGGGCTTTGAAGTGATGGGAGTTAACTGTTAGGTGAATACGCTAAAGTCACATGTGATCAGGGTCATATAAACTCAGAGTATTGGATTTGACCCTATTGCGTAGCTCTTGTTTGAGTCTTAACCATTGTAGGGATGAGTCCCTTACTCGAAGGATTATCCAAGCCTCATCACATGTGACTGTATTCAGGTAATAGTTAATTGGCATCACCAAGAGGCCTTCAACAGTTGAGGACTGGGTTGGGTGAAGTCAAGGGTTTCCTAGGGTAAGCCTAGGAAAAAGAGTAGCGGTGATTAGCAGTATTGAAAGGGACTTGGTGGAGTTAAGGCAGTCCTTGAAGAAGGTACGGATAGATGTGGAAGGTAGTATGGGCCCGTACTACTGAAAGCAGAGGATCCGTACCCAAATCAAGGAAGGCCAAGATAAGACCGGGGAACTTGTAGTGAGTAGGATCCCTCCAGGGGTATTAGCATCGCTAATAATTGTTATTTCTTGTATTTCAGAATGGTGGTACTACGCCCGAGGCCAGCGGTTGGCAGTTCAGGAGAGGGGTCGGGTTCGGGATCAGGTTCCGAGCCAGTAGATGAGAGGTTGCGCGAGTTCATCGCATCTGAGATCACCAGGGGTATCCTTGAGTCGACCCTCATTATCTTCGGGTCGATCAAGGAAGGGATCATCGAGTTGATGGAGGATCGCCTCAGGGCGTTTAGGAGCAACATGGCATCCGACCAGTTGGGATCTCGCACACTGTCCTTTAAGGAATTCAGGGGCAGTGGTGCGCCGGATTTCCACGGGGTGAAAGACCCCATTGCCACCAGATGATGGATTGCAGACATCGAGTCTGCACAGCTGACTAGCTTCTGCCCCGAGGGGTCGAAGGTGAGGTATGCAGTAGGGTGTTTGCGGGATCGAGCTCGAGACTGGTGGGAGTCAGTGGGTGACTCGTTGGGAGCCTCAGCTATCGAGGCTATGACCTGGTCGGACTTTGTGACCAGGTTCAGGGCAGAGTTTGCACCGTCTGTCGAGCTTCAGCAGCTGGCCAGGGAGTTTTTGGATATGAGGCGGGCGACTGAGACCGTGGCGGAGATCACCACCAAGTTCTGGGAGAGGGCCTTGTTGGTGCCCCAGTATGCAGGTGACGAGTATATGAGGAGGACCCATTATCATGATATGCTTCGGGCTGACATCCGGGAGCATGTTAGCTTTTCAGCTTGCCCTACCCTGGAGTCTATGATCGCCAGGGTGAGGGAGAGGGAGATTGATTTAGAGCACATTCGAAAGAGGAAAGCAGAGGCAGGTCAGGTGATTGGGACTTCAGGAAGAAGTCCCGGGGATCAGATGGGAGGCCGAAAGGCCAAGGGAGACCGGGCCGCTGTGGGAAATGCGGCAGGACACATGAGGGAGCATGTCGGCGGGGATCAGAAGGCTGCTACAAGTGCGGCAAGGCAGGGCACTTTAGCAGGGATTGTACTACTCCTGTTGCGGCGATACGGACATCTGAGTTACTATGTTTCCACTGCAACCAGAGGGGCCACAAGAAGGCCAATTGCCCCTAGTTGACAGGTTCAGTGCCGGTAAAGGCGCCAGCGCTAGCGACCCTGCGGATCACAGATGGCCGATAGGGCAAGGCAGAGGCTCCAGTGGTGAGGAGCCGAGCATTCCAGCTGACCACCGAGGAGGCACGCGCAGCACCCGATGTGGTGACGGGTATGATTCTTTTCCTTCTTGTTTATTTATATGATGTTATGATATTGAGATGTGTCCGGTATATGTATATGTGTTAGGATCGTTCCATGTGAATGGTATCCCAGTCCAAGTGTTGTTTGACTCGGGTGCATCCCGATCGTTTGTGTCCCTTGCGCTTAGCAAGAAGTTTCCTGAGTCTTCAGGCATGTTGGATTGCCCTTTGGAAGTAGAGATTGCTGATGATCGATCGGTGCGAGCATCGATGGTATTTCGGGACTGCGTATTGCGGTTGTTCGAGGAGCGCTACTTGGTGGATTTGGTTCCCATTCCGTTGCGTGGGAACAAGGTGATCATAGGCATGGACTGGTTGAGCCCTAATAGGGCGGTGATAGATTGTGCACAGCAGCTAGTGCGATTCAGGACCCCAGGTGGGGGAGAGTTAGTGATTCATGGCGAGAAGCCACAGTGCGGACCCGCTGTATGTTCAGCAGCGAGGGCTACATATTACCTTCAGCAGGGATGTGCAGGATACGTTGCGTACGTGATGGATACCCGGGAGGCGGGTAATTCGACCGTGAGCGAGGTTCCGGTGGTGCGAGATTTCGCAGATGTTTTCCCAAAGGAGCTTCCTGGGATACCTCCTGAGCGACAGGTGGAGTTCAGGATTGACCTTGTTCCTGGTGCGGCCCCGATAGCCAAGGCACCATATCGGTTGGCTCCTCCTGAGATGCAGGAGTTGTCTAGGCAGCTGCAGGAGCTGCTAGACAAGGGATTCATTAGGCCGAGCAGTTCACCCTGGGGAGCCCCGATTCTGTTTGTGAAAAAGAAGGACGGGTCGCATCGGATGTGTATAGATTATCGGGAGTTGAATAAGGTAACGGTGAAGAACCGTTACCCACTCCCGAGGATTGATGACCTTTTTGACCAGCTTCAGGGAGCATCATGGTTTTCCAAGATTGATTTGCGTTCGGGTTATCATCAGATGAGGGTCAGGGAGGTGGATACGCAGAAGACCGCGTTTCGGATGCGCTATGGACACTATGAGTTTGTGGTGATGCCGTTTGGGCTCACCAATGCTCTTGCCACGTTCATGGACCTCATGAACCGCGTATGCAGACCGATGTTAGATCGGTCTGTGATAGTCTTTATCGATGACATATTGGTTTATTCCAAGACGCAGGAGAAGCATGAGGAGCATCTGAGGGAGGTTTTGGAGACCTTGAGGAGGGAGAGCTTGTATGCCAAGTACTCCAAGTGTGAGTTTTGGTTGCGCGAGGTGCAATTTCTCGGACACCTTGTCAACCAAAATGGGATTCTGGTCGATCCGGCCAAGGTCGAGGCCATGATGAGATGGGAGGTTCCGAAGTCTCCATCTGAGATTCAGAGTTTCCTAGGATTGGCGGGATATTATCGAAGGTTCATTTGGGATTTCTCCAAGATAGTTGTACCCCTGACGCGGTTGACGAAGAAAGCCGTGGTCTTTCGGTGGGGACCCGAGCAGCAGGCAGCATTCGAGACACTGAGACAGAGATTGTGCGAGGCACCAATCTTATCCCTACCAGAGGGCGTGGAGGACTTTGTGGTTTATTGTGACGCGTCAATTTCAGGGTTGGGCGCGGTATTGATGCAGAGAGGGCATGTCATTGCCTACGCTTCGAGGCAGCTCAAGCCTCACGAGGCGAACTACCCGACGCATGATTTGGAGTTGGGGGCAGTGGTTTTCGCCCTCAAGATTTGGCGGCATTACCTCTACGGGGTTCGATGTACCATTTACATGGACCACAAGAGTTTGAGGTACCTCATGGATTAGCCAAATCTAAACATGAGGTAGCGTCAATGGTAGGACGTGGTGAAGGATTATGATTGTGAGATCCTTTATCACCCAGGAAAGGCCAACGTGGTGGCCGATGCGCTTAGCCGCAAGGCGGCACCGATCAGTGGTATGTGCATGAGGATGGCTGTGGTGACTCCCCTGTTGGAGCAGATCCGGGAGGCTCAACAGGAGGCTATCAAGGAGGAACGTCGGAAGAGAGAACGTGTGGTGGGTCAGGTTTCCTCCTTCGATTATGATAGCCGAGGACTATTGACACTGCACTGCAGGGTGTGGGTGTCGTATCACGGAGGCGTACGCCAGATCTTGATGGAGGAGGCGCACAAGTCCCGATTCTCTATTCATCCCGGGGCGACGAAGATGTATAGGGATCCTCGTCTAGATTATTGGTAGCCCTGCATGAAGCGGGATGTGGCATGGTACGTCGAGCGGTGCTTGACCTGCAGGAAGGTCAAGGCCGAACATCAGAGACCGCATGGGAAGATGCAGCTGTTGGACATCCCGTTGTGGAAATGGGAAGACATCACGATGGATTTTATCACAAAACTTCCCAGGACTGCGCACGGAGTAGATTCGATTTGGGTCATCGTGGATCGATTGACCAAGAGCGCCCATTTTATTCCGATCCAGGAGAGCATCTCGGCCGAGAAGTTGGCCGATATCTACATCAGGGAAATAGTATCGCGGCACGGGGTGCCGGTGTCAGTGATATCAGACCGAGATGTGCGATTCACTTCCAGATTTTGGAAGAAGTTTCATGATGAGTTGGGCACTCTTTTGCATTTTAGCACCGCCTTCCACCTGCAGACGGATGGTCAGAGCGAGCGGACCATCCAAACTTTGGAGGATATGTTGCGAGCATGTGTGTTAGATTTCGGTGGTAGCTGGGATACCTATCTTCCCTTGGCTGAGTTCTCATACAACAACAGCTACCACGCGAGTATTGACCGACCCCCATTCGAGATGTTGTACGAGCGGAGGTGCAGAACCCCGATATGCTGGGGTGAAGTTGGCCAGAGAGTCATGGGGAGCACCGACGTGGTGCTCGAGACGACCGAGAGGATCCAATAGGTTTGGAGCAGGCTTCAGACTGCTCAAAGTCGGCAGAAAAGTTACACCGACAAGCGTCGATCCGACTTGGAGTTCCAAGTCGGGGATATGGTTCTCCTGAAGGTGTCGCCTTGGAAAGGCGTCATTCGATTCAGGAAGCAGGGCAAATTGGGCCCGAGATTTATCGGACCATTCAGGGTTGTAGCCCGGGTGGGCAAAGTGGCGTATAGATTAGAGCTGCCAGTCGAGCCCAGCCAGATCCACAACACTTTCCATGTCTCTCAGCTGCGGAAGTGTTTAGTGGATGATTCAGTAGTGGTGCCGTTGGAGGATATTCAGGTTGACGATAGCCTGAATTACATTGAGCGCCCAGTCGCGATCCTCGACAGGAAGTCGAAGGATTTGAGGAACAAAAGGGTGGAGTTAGTGAAGGTGCAATGGTAGCACCGGAAGGGTTCGGAGTGGACTTGGGAGCCGGTGGATGAAATGATGGAGCATTACCCCGAGTTGTTCCAGGATCGAGCAGCAGACTTCGAGGACGAAGTTTAAAATAAGTGGGGGAGATTTGTAGCGCCTAGTTCCTAGTATGTAAATCTTAATTGAGTATTTTTCCTTTTTAAGCCTTGGACTCGGCGAGTCATAGGTCCGAATCGCCGAGTAGGGACGAGACATGGGACACGTTTATGTTGGCGAGTCGGCGAGTCACCGCTGTTGGATGAAACCCTAAGTTCCAGGGGTTTGCACCCTATTTAAGCAACATATCTGCCCCAAGCCAGCCCCCATTCACCCCCCAGAGCTCCTAATCCTCATTTAAGCTTGTTCTTTGAAGAGTTGAAGCAATTTTTGGTGTTTTTGAAGGTTTTGAAGAAGAAGGGAAGTAGATCCAGAAGAAGGGAAGCCATCCAAGCACCATTGTGTTCTCTCAGCAGTTCCATTGAGGTATATCTCGTTTTTCCCTTGTTTCCATGCTTATTGCTTCATTTAAGACATTCTTGAGCCATTCCCCAAGCTTGTATGTGCATAATCTTCCGAAATAAGCCGATTGATCTCTTGATCCAAGCATAGTTGATCTCCAGGAGCTCAGATCCACTACCTTTGTGAGCCCATATTGCACATAAACCTTAGATCTAATCTTTTGGTGCATTTCAAACCCTAAAAACCCCATATATGGATATTTACACGTAAAGTTGGAAACTTTACGTGTTATTCATGCTCTAGGAGCCCAGATCTATAAATGACATGGATTGGATTTGAGCAAAATTGCATTTTTAGCTCTTGCATGGAACGGACTCGGTGAGTCGCTCATCTGACTCGGCGAGTCCAGTCGCGAGTCTCCGGGTTTGCCCCCTTTTGTTATGTCGAGTCGTGAGGTGAGTCCAGGAGGGACTCGGTGAGTTGGTAGCCAAAACTCACCCATAATGGAACTCGGCGAGTCAATGCCCTGACTCGGCGAGTTCAAGGCAATCTCCTTAGATCAAGATCGGACTCGGCGAGTTGTTCATACAACTCGGCAAGTCGCAGCATAAGTGTTCACCGGATGAAGATGAACTCGCCGAGTTTTTCATACAACTTGGTGAGTAGGATGAAGGACTTGAACATCAGTTTGGATGGAGAACTCGTCGAGTCAACGCCTAACTCGACGAGTAGAAACAGAATCCTAGATAGTCGTTTGGACATAGACTCGACGAGTTGGATATCCAACTCGACGAGTCGGGTCAAGTGGAAGTTGACTCTGACTTTGACTTAGGGCATGGTCGAGGGTAAAAGGGTCATTTCACCCAAAAGGCAATAAATATTAATTGATTGAATATGTTGTGGGAATTACAGCCGGAGGATTTCCGGAGTAGCAGCAGCAGCAGACAGTCGGTTCCCACACACACCAGCAGCTATTTCGAGGTGAGTTTCCTATCAGTAGTAACGGGTCTAAGGCACCAAGGCCGGCCCGTATAGACGAGACATTAGTATTAGGGTGTGGGCAGGGCCCGTATCTTTACGAGTGTGGGCATGGCCCGTATCTCCCAAATAGCAAAGTGTGGGCAGGACCCGTATCTTCACAAGTGTGGGCAGGGCCCGTATCTCATAGTTGAATGTTTTTTGTTATATGCTTGCATGGTATGGGATATTATGGGGGAACTCACTAAGCTTTGTGCTTACGGTTTGCAGTTTTGATTTCAGGTACCTCTTCAGCTAGGGGAAAGGAGCCGGCGCGGTAGCAGCATATCACACATACGCCTTTTGTTTCCGCATTATAGATTTTCTAGGATGTACTCTGAATTCTGATTATGATGTCACCGGTTTTTCCGACATGGATTTTTATCATGAATGTTTGTAATGATGTGTTACGTTTTCAACTAAATTAAAAATGAAATTTTTAACCGGTAATTTTGGGGCGTTACATAACACACCTTTTGTTGTAGCTTGTTGCTTGGAGCTTTAAGAGCCTAGCACCAATAGTGTGAATGGCTCAAGCGGAATCACAAAACACCACTAACACTTGGAAACTTGGAACAGGACTCTCTAGCTCACAAAAATCGGCCACACTCTTGTATAGACTCTAGGTGCCAATTTCTTGAACCAAAGGGCTTTTTATATAGTGTGGTTACATTAAGGTTACACCATGTAAACCCTAATGTGCATGACTTTTCACAGTCCTCATGATCCATGGGTTTTAACCTCCATGGAGTATCCATGGGTCACCACATGGGTTAAGACCAACATAAGGAATCATGGATCATTAGCCCACATTATAATAATGAATGATTTACACAATCAATACCTATATATTTAATTAATTTCTTTTGACTACAAAATTAATTCTAAATTAATTCTTGATCAATACTAATAAATAATATGATTTCATATTAATATTTTATAACTTATAATATATTAATAAATCATAATTATCATCTTCTCAAAAGTCCAAATTGTTCCGGTGAAGTGCAACCCAAATGGACCATTCTAAACCAGGTTAAGTACATACCAAATATAGTTATGGACTTAGACACCATATCCAACAATTTTATCACTAAAGAATAAAGTTTTTGGTCTTGTTTCTTCTCTTGAAGCTCATGGCCGAAACTCTCACTTCTTTTATTTCTCCCTCTCTCTCTCTCTCTCTCTCTCTCTTTCTCTCTCTCTTTTGAAGTTAGTTTGGTGGTTTAGAAGACCTCTTGAGTTGTCCCCTTTAGTGCTTAATGGATTTAAGCAATTAAAGGCTTAAGAAAATCAATAATACAAGAAGGAAATAGCATTCCAAGTGCCTTACTGTTGATGGTGGATACTTGCAGAGAAGATTATACACTTTGATATTTTGTTATCTTCATCAACACCCCAAAACAAAGTATGTTCAAAGGCTTTAAGGGTTATCTCTAAAAAATCTCAAGGTTGTTTTATTTCATTCTAACCTCTATAAATGAATCCATGATGGTTCGGTTTTGTTATGAACTAAAAATAAATTTGTTATTTTTAAAGTCTTCCGATGCCGGTTTTTGTGAAAAACAAACTTTTATTTCGTATCAAAACCCAACAGTGGTATTAGAGCCATGTTTTATATGTTAGAATGATTTTTTATGTTTGATAATCTTTGGTTTTTGGAAAACAAGCATGAATTTTCTTTTGGTTAAGAAAAATCTATATTTGTCTTCTTTGACAACTTCTTGGTCAAAATTGTTGATTTTTTTATATAACCATTTTTCATGCATTTTGGTTATATAAAAGTTATCTTAGAAAAAACAAAGAGTTGTTTATTATAATATTTTATATGTTTTTGTGTATAAACAAGTCATTTGGACCTTTGTGTTGTGTTTGGTTGACATTTATTTATTCATAAGATGTAATAGACAAATAGGTAATTTTTCATTTGTTGATTTGATGTAGTAAATTAGTTAGACTAGTTGTATTTACTTTAAATGTAACAAGATGAAAAAATAATCACCTTGAAGAACTTTTGAAGTGTCCCTTAAGTTCTTTAGGAAAGTCTTAATAGTTCTTGTGATGGCTCACAAAAATTTATTACTAGACATGACTTGGTTTATACATATTATAATGCATGCTTGTGATGTTTACTTTATGTTAAATGCATGTTATGTTTTATGTATGAAAATGGTTTTTACATGTCAAATAACATTTTTTCATAAGATATTATTACTTGGAATTTGAGTAAAAAAATATTTAAAAGATAACCTAAGATGTTTATAAATGGATATTTATAAAAATGTTATATCGGTTACCGGTTAAAACGAATTTTTGTTGAAAATGTTTTTATGGTAAAACTTATAAATACCCAACCTTAAAATATTTAAAATGGTTTAAAAGATGTTTAAACTTTGTATAAAGTCCATGTTTTTATAACAAATAAGGAGTTTTTATTAAAAAAGACTAAAATCGGTTTATAGCGTTATAACGGAAAATAATAAAACTAGTGATTATTTTTGCGTCGAAACTTAATATATGATATTGGTGTTTTAAATATAACGCAACATGTTGATATTATGTTTTATGTATGCTAAATGAGATTTAAAACATAAGTATCATCACCCAAGTTTTGGTTTATCAAAATATGACTTTTATCATAAGATGCATAAATTTGAATTTATAAAATAAAATGAGTTTATTCTATAAATTCATGAAGTCATAGGTTCTTGATTTTAAAAAGGAGATTTTAAATAGTGACTTTATAACTCATCCAAAACTCCATGTCTTAAGCATGAAATAAAGTTTTATTAAGACTATTATCGGTTTTTAAAACCGATCTACGTCTAAAATTTAAAATACCGGATTTTAGTTTATAATTGATCGTGGTTAATGACAAATAAAATGAAGTTTTATTTGGCACCAAAAGAACCTCATAACAAGTGATATGAATTTTACAAAAGGGTACATCAATTGTTGGATTCATACAATATTCGTGAGACCATGTTTCTATGAGCTATAATTGTAAAACATATATAAACCCTTATTTACTAACTTCAAATTTATGCAATCCATTTAAAATTCACTTGAGATTTTTGTGCAGTTCATATGGATTTTAGGGTCACCTTATTCATTTGAGTTGTCAAAAATAGTTAATGTGTTTTTGTATTTGCTTATGGGATAAAGGTCATCTAACCATTTGTGAAATAGAACTCACATGTTTTTTAAATGGATGATTTGATCAATTTCGTATGTGATAAAGGTCTCCTAAGCATAAGAGTTTTGAGGCATAAATGGGATAAACAGGCCAAGCTAAATAGTAGTTGTTAGGATCCCATAATCTAGGAGTTACATATGGTATGCAACTGGTAATCGCTACCTACCGAGTTTGATTAAGTTTATGGGATAAAGGTCGCGTAACCATTTACTTGTTTCGTTACTTGGATCCCAGACTTTAATAAATTAATGTTTTAAGAAACAATATAAGCTATTAATTTTTAAAGACTAAATATTGAAAATATTAAATGAAACTTTGTTAAATTCTATTGATAACTGTTAATAATTTTATGCCCTGCAAAATATATCTCTCTTGTTGACTTTCAAGAGACAATAACAACTATAATCCTTGCTTGATCTTGACTTTGAAAGCCTAGTGCCCCAAGTGTTACACCTCTAATGGAGTCACAAACACCCAATGCAAAGAATGACTTAAGAGAGAGGTGAAAATCGGCTACTCTAGGGTTTCATCAAGCTTAGCCCAAAAATCCCATAGTGGAGGGTTCCTTATATAGACGTGTGGGCTACTAGGATTTCTGTAGGAAACCCTAATTCCTGCTTACGGCTTAAGCAGTCCATGGACCTCCACTCTTGAGCCATTGGACGAAATCTATAGGGCTTCCCTATAGGATTTCATCCACTCCACTCTATGGAGTCTATCAGCCCAGTTTTGCAACTATCAATGATTTGCAAAACCAGTCCCTCCATTATTAATCAGTTCCTTTAATCCCAAAATCAATATCAAATTAATTTCTGATTAATTACTAATTAATAATATGATTTACAAATAATATATTAATCCTATAATATATTAATAAAATCATTATGATTATCAATTTATTATTCATATAATAAATCCTACTCTCTTTCTCTCTAATTGTTATCCTATCAAGTTGCATAAGTGAAGGCAATCCAAAAGGACCATGCTTATAATCAAATTAAGTACATACCAAATATAGTTATGGGCTTAAACACCTAATCTGTAACATCTTATTTTTCAAGTAGCTTCAAATTCATCCCTCGGATTTAGAAGGACGTGGAAAGAAAGAACCATGCATTGCAAAAGTTGGCAGCTGGGTGAGTACGCCTAGCGTAGGAGGTTAAATTGTTGTGGATGTTGCAGGCGTACGCCCAGCATATGCTCAGTGACACTAAACCCTAATTTTAGGGTCAAGCACTATATAAAGAACATAAGGACTTGGACCTTATCCCCTTATCAGCCTCCCCAACCTCAGAAAAACCGTAGAACGTCTCATCCCTTCAATTCTTGTGTGATCATGATCTTGAGAGGCCATCTTTGTGATTTTTAAGCTTGGAAGAGGAAAGAAGAAGTTGGCAAGGAAGGACTTGGGAAGTTTGAGCTCATAGATCTGGATTAGCATCATCATTTAAGACTCTTTAGAGGTATAAAGTTCACAACTTTCCTCAAGAATGCTTGGATCTAGTGTGGTTTGATTTTGAAGTCACTTTGGTCCCAAGTATAGAACTTTTTGGTTCAAATCCGATTTCTAGACTTAGAGTTGCCACTCTCAGTTCAAAATGAGTCCCTAAGGCCGAAAGTTGGCATCTTGAATGTCTTATTGAATTCATGCATGAGTTAAGATCATTTCTATGAGAATGGAATGCTATTTTGGAGTTTGGGCTTATTAGGGTCATGCAAAGTCACCAAGTCAGTGGCTTTATGGATTAACACGTTGAAAAGGACTTGGATCTATGATTGTACCTTCTAGATTGGAGTATGACGACTAATATGACTTTTCCAAAATACATACCATGATAAATTTTTGAAGAAATTAAAGATGGAGCAATCTAGGAAGGGATTTGTACCTGTGCAACGTGGCATGATTTTGAGTATAACCCAATGTCCTAGTACTACTGAAGAACTCGACAACATAAGTCGAGTCACATATGCTTCTGCTATATGATCAATCATGTACGCCATGATTTTTACAAGGTCAGACGTCTCATATGCCATTAGTATGACGATTCATTATCAAGCCAATTATTGTGAAAGTCATTGGACCACATTCAAGAACATTCTAAAGTATCTTAGGAGTAGCCCTGTCAAAAACACCCGTTATCGAATTACCCACCCGATTTTTTTGGGTATCGGGTAAATCCGGTAAATTTTTTCGGGTATTCGAGTAACCCGATTTTTTTTCAGGTTGGTTATAGGGTATGTTTGTTGGGTTTCGGGTATACACGAATTACCCAAATTATTTTAAAAATTCTTTTTTTCTTTTGTAGAGTTTGTACTCTATAGTAGGTGTTTGATCACGCTTAAACTAACTATTATTATTGTAAAACATGAATCACTTTTATTATGGAAGTATGACACCAACAATATTAAAAGCATTTGTTTATATGTCACCATGTTTGTTAAAACTTAATTGTTTTCAAGATTATAGTTTTTACTGCAACTAACAAACTCATTATCTTGACGAAACTTCATAACATAGCAAAAGTTATGGCTACAATTATCTTAAACATTCTAAACTTTTAAACTAAGATATTTAATTATTTGTTTTTTAACATCTTATTAGATTAGATTAATTTGTCAAAAGATTACTTGATATCTCAAGTATTATTGACTAAAAAATCTCAATGTTCAAAGTTTGAGTAATTTTGTTTATGTATCGTTTGTTTATATAAACAAGACTAATAGAGCACGATATATTTATTTCATTAAATTTATTTTCAGGTGCCATTAAAAAAATTATATATTTCGGGTAATACCTGAATTACCCAAACCCGACCCACTACTCGAATTACCCGAACTTAATTTGGGTCCGGTAACGGGTAATTTTTTTAACATGAAAAACCCGAATTACCCGAAACCCGAAAATATTACCCGATCAACACCCTTACATAGGAGGACTAAAGAAATGTTATTGGTTTATGGTGATACAGAAGAGCTAAGCGTTAAAGGATATGTGCATGCAAGTTTCCAAGCTGAAAGGGATAATTTAATATCACATTCTGGTTTTGTATTCATGTTGAATAGAAGATACGTGACTTGGAGAAGTTCCAAGCAAGAGACCATAAAATAATTGACTATACGGAGTTTACTACGGCTAATGAAGCAACCAAGGAAGCAATATAGCTAAAGAATTTCATCATTGATTTACATGTTATTCCCAGCATAGCTGAACCGATTGAAATATTTTGTGATAATGAGGGTGCAGTTGTCTCAGATAACGAACCTCGAGATCATAAGTGCACAAGACATATACATAGAAAGTTCCACTATATAAGGATGATAGTTGAAGATGGAGACATCATTGTGAGCATAGTACCATTAGAAGATGATCCGACTAATCCACTCGTCAAAACATTGTCACAAATCAAGCATGATGCTCATACTAGTTTTATTGGTAGTAGATTTTCTAGTTAGTTGGTTTGATGATATATTTTTTAGTTTGATTATTTGGAACATTTTAGATATTATTTTTTGGTGATTATTAATAACTAGTTTCTCTGACTATTCGTATTATATGTGTTCCTACTTTTACATGTTTAGAACCACTTTTAGAATAATATTCTATTCAAACTTTCACAATCAGTCCTACTCTTGGGAGATAGTAATGAATTAACATTGTCATGTAGTATTGATAGTTTGTTCATAGGGATGAACATTTCATAGTCTTGCTACGAATACTAATGAGTACTTGAAATGAAGATTTTAAGTATTGGAGTAACCACACATAAATATTACTTCATGGATCATGTCATTAGTAAATTAAGATGATTGTGTTTATTATTCTTCAAATGGAGATGCATGAGGTTTTTTCGTACAAGTGTTGTATCTTGGTTTATCCCTAATTTTTTCCATAATTGGCAGCCATACATGGTTTGAATATATATATATATATATATATATATATATATATATATATATATATATATATATATATATATATATATATATATATATATATATATATTAAATGAGGAATAATACTGACCTATGTAGTAAAAGTTTATTTGATCCTACTGCCAAAAATGAAGAAGTAGATATATCTGGGGCCCCTCACGATTTTGTGTTGAAAATAAATGCTTGGTTAAGCTGAGACTGAATTGATTACATTTGATAGCCAGTCTGAAAATTCACTAGAATTCGGTATCGGGATACATAATAATGAACCATGAGATTGACCTTAGATCCATGTCTCTAATTCATAATAAGATATCATGAATATCAAAGGAATTTGAAGTTATTTGTCTTAGGGTTGTTCATAGAAAACTTGTTATAAGTACAATAGTTGCATTGGTCTACCATTCACTGTTGTTCCTAGTAAGTATTAGACTGTTCAATTGTTGATGTGTAAGTACAAGTGGGAGCTGATGGAGATTAGTGACCATAACCATAACAAATCCAATAATATTACTACAAATAGCAGTGTCCATTTAGGTTACTCATAAGAACAATATAAAGCATAGCTAAAAAGATATTTATATGAGGGAATTTTTTTGTTAATTAATTAATTATAAAATAAAGGATCTTGAAATACTCTAAAATGATTTGAATTCCATAGATAATTATTATTATATTTAGTAATTATCCTTAGGGTTTAAAATCACCTCCCTATATATATAAGGCTCAAAATCTGGTTTTGAAAGATGTTAAATATACCTTTCAGTCACCAAAGTACGGAACCTTCAAAAGCCTATAATTTTTTAAGTGAAGTTCCCACGATGTGGTTAGCAACAAATTCAAGTTCTTCATTTCTGTTATTTTTTCTTCTTCAAGGATTTCTTGGTTATGCTAGAGTTTTTCTTCTTGGGTGCAATTATAGAAGAGGAACTCTCCGTTAGGTCCTCCAGTCCAATCAAATGGCTCGTCAAAAGAAGAAGCCCACCAAAAAGCTAAGGTATGTTTCTATTTATTGTTTCCTATAAGTTGCATAGATTCGTTGAGTTGGTTCAGTTAGTTTCGAGTCATTAGATCAAAATTGTTGTTTCCGTTGCGCGTGTTCTTAGTCTTTGACTAGGCTTAAAACCCATCACAAATTGATGTCAGTATCTTCAGGAGTTAATAAAATTTCCTTGATCTCGCTTTTTTAGCTTCTAGGACATCTCGTGCTTTTTTTCTTTAATTTCTATGACTGCCTTAGTATAGCTGAATTCTTCATTAAAGTGGTATATTAATTCTTTAGCTTCTTGTATGTCACTATGGATCTTGATGCTTTGATAGTAAGTTGAGGGGATAACTTTCATATAATGCATCTATGGCCTACCTAAGATAATATTATAGCAAGACAAAGAATTAACAAATAAAAGCATTTAATAGAATGAACTTCCTATATATATATATATATATATATATATATATATATATATATATATATATATATATATCGATAACTTGATTTCTCCAACGATAGTCTTGGTCTCGCCAATGAATCCTACTCTGACTGAAGATCTTCAGGTTATTCCAGAATTTGGGATCTTAATTTTATCGTGTGTCTCCAGAAGAATGTTGTTGATTGAACTACCACCATCAACTAAGATTGTTTAGACAAAGTGATTCGCCACATATAGTGTTATGACCAGATCATCATGATGGGGATCTCGCACATCTTTTATATCTTCTTCATCAAAGGAAATCTCTTTCTTGTTGGTCAGGAAAGCATTATTTCTTTGTGTTTCTTCTTTCTCCATCTTGTTACTCTTAGCATGTCTCTTGCTTTGGGGAAGAGTCTCATGATCTTGGCCTTTCTAGTTGATCTTGTCTCTCATTCTTCCCAAGAGTTCCTTTAAGTGTACTTTTCTCAACAGGTAACTGATTTCCTTTTTAAGGCAAAAATAGTCTTCGGTAAGGTGTCCAAAATCTTCATGGTAAGCATACCATCTGGATTTATTTTTTTGTCCACGAGTCTTATCGTTTTTCTTGGAACATCTTGCCTTGTCCTTAAGATCCTGTATTGCCTAAAGTAGACATGAAACATTGATAGAGAAAGAATAGTAAGAAATATTAGGATATACAATGATTATATTTATCTTCCAGAGCATTAACCCTATGATTCTCTTGTCTTGAGTAGGGTTTAGCTTTTTTAGATTTTTAGGAGGAAGATTCATTCTTCCTGGTAAGATGACCCAAGATGTATTAATCCTCTTCTAATACATCTTCTATTATATAATCCTGATGAATCTAGGGCTTTTTCCCAAACTTGATAACATAATTCCTAAGGGATTTATCGCCTTGGGTTACTTTCTAAAGGTCACTTGTTAGATTTCTGAAAGTTCTACTACAATAAAATTGATTATTAAACAAGTTAATGAGATGGTAGAAAGAAATAATAGATTAAGGATGAAGATTTATGAACGAATTTAGTGTAGATCATGTAAGGGTTAAACAAAAAACCCTTGCATGGACAAGCCTCCTTAAGATGTTAAGGGATTGGTACAATCTCCATGTATTCCTTGTCTTAGGCTACATGCTCCTCATGATTCATAGTTCCATCATACATCTTCATGTTAGGAGTCTGGTATCTCTTTGGAACTTCATTATCATCGATGGGAGATGCTAATCTTGAGATTCTGTGGCTGACATGTAACACCTCTGATATAGACTGAATCATACATGATACACTTGAAACCATGTCTCTCAAATGTACAAGTTCTTTCTCAGTAATCCAATTTATCCCCACATCTTGGGTGTTAGATGGGATGTCGAATATCCCTCCAAGATTTTGGGAAGTAGAACCTCCTATGTTGGGATTTCCACCATATATGAAAAATAGGATCTCTCTTGGACCATGTCCCTAGTTTGACATTTTGAAGATGTGCCAGATTCAAAGTTCAAGGTCCTGGTATGCATTTCTTGATTATCCCACCCGGATGTTGGTTTGGCAAAGATGTGAATGTGGATTTTCTTGGAACTTTAGATTCCTTTTTTGAGAGTTAATAATACGTGGAAAGGGATGATTTTGACCAGCGAAAACAGATGGAACAGTGCTAGATATGCAAAATAGATATTTTCATGCAAAAAGTGCAAGTGATTGGAAATCACAAAAAAAAAAAAAAAAAAAAAAAAATAATTGAATAATCTTAAGAAAAAAGTAATAATACCACTTATCCCACGGATGGCACCAAATTGTTTTGGACAAAAATCACATAAGTAATTTAGTAACCAAATTAGCAAGTGTGGTGTGATGTTTTAGGTAAAGATTTTAAGAATAAGATTTATGAAATGCTTAAGATTTTAGAAGATGCTAAAGATCTAAAGCATGCCTAAAATCCGAGGAATAAGACATTGATGATGAGCTTTGTTGTAAAGAAATATGAAATAAAAATATTGGTTTAGCCCTAGATATAAGTACATGTATACTTGGAAATTGGGATAAAAATAGTGTTAAATTTGTAAACTTGTTTAATGAAGTAATAAGTCTTAAGATATTAAAAAAGGACTAAGATACCATATAGTATCTTGAGGTTGTAATTGCATGAATAAAGTATAATAGTTGAATAAACATTTGTAATAAGGTTTGTAAGTATAGAAATGGATCAAACCATAAATAATAAGTAAAAATGAATGCAAGAATACAACAATATACAATCAAAGACATTAATCATTTTGGATATTCAACATAAAATCTTGAGAGGTGATGATATCACACGCCTTAGAAGTTATATTGATAAAAAATAAGATTTACAAGTGCAATCTGATCATGTTTGAAGTAATTTCATGTTCGTGAGCTACCAAAGACTGAGTAGAAGTGAGAGTGACCAAGTGTAAGTGTACATTCAGTGGTGAGCATGTGTGAAATGATCTCAACTTGTCTATTTATATATTTGACATCTAATTAACTTCGCTAAAAATTTAGGATCTTCCCCTACTCTAGCTTGACCAAGTATTTCGTGGAGACTCCATGTTTTTTCTTGTTAACTACGTGCTTTTTGACCTAGTCTACCTCTCTTTGATCAAGTATTCAAATCGTATACAAGATACAACAAAAAATATGATTGTAATCGTAAGATATTTGCTTGTTGAAGATCTTAAGTGGTTTAGGATATTGAGAGATTCAAGATGTTAGAACAATTTCAAGATGGTAGACAAAATAAGGTTGTGAAAATATCACCCATAACATGAAATTGGTCAGTTACTTATCCAAGATGCATCATAGAAGATTAGCTCCTTAAATTAGGAAAATTCATTTTTCCACTTGATTTTGTTGCCCTCGATATGGAAGAAAATGATGATATCCCAATAATCATTGGAAGACCATTATTAAACATAACAATAGCCATCTCATTGATATCAATGATTCAAAGCTAACACTAAGGGTGGGGTCTAAAGAGATGACATTTGGAGTTGATCAAACGATAAAGTACTCAAGATCACATGATGATGAAGTATTCTTTAAGGACATTGTTGATGATTTGATAGAGGAGGAGACATAAGAGCACAAACGTGAGGACTTTGATGTTGATAAAAGAATTTTTCGATCTTGAGAGGCTAATGGAAGAAGAATAGCAAAAACTGATAGTAGAGCAGTTTTTTCGATGCGACCCATCAACCCATGTGTCGAGACTTAAAAATCAATTATGAATAAATCAATGAAATTCCAAATCCAAGATGCGACTTTATTTAATTACCTATCTACTATATTTTTTATTAATGTTTCAGCTTCTCCAAATAGACAAAGATTTTAACTTTATCCTCAATTAAAAGTTATGTATTTCAAAAGATTCTAGACAACCAAAAAATCCAAGGAGATTATAAAAAATGGGTTACGATAAAGAGTACAGTGAGAAGGAAAAAAAGATAGAATGGGTAGAAAAAAAGGCTACTAGTACAAAAGATGATAAGGTTAAAGGCAAAACAAAAGTTCCAGAAGGTTAACAAAAGTTCCAAAAGGTTAAAATTGGAAGAAATATAAGAAGATTAAACTGGGGGAAAGCTCAAACATATGAAAGAGGCATTCAAGAAAAGAGTAACCATTTATAAAAAGAAGAGGATCGAGTTGTATTTGAGCAAGGACGTACCCTTCGAAATCACTGAAAAAACTTAAGTGATGGGTGGAATATGATTTCACGACTCACAAAAAAAGAAGTACTTTGTGGGAGGCAACTCAACGTTTGGTTTGCATTTTGAATTTTAGTTTTCTCATTTTTATTATCAGATGCTTATTTAATTTGTTTTTTACAGCTTTGATGTATTTTAGATTACAGGAGGAGATGAATAGAAAATAATAGAGCAAGATGAATGACAACATTCAAAGTGTGAGGTGGATTTATGACATCAAGAATTATTGGAGTGTTTCATGAAGCTTTCTTGTTAAATGAGGAGAGCATATGCAAGATACATAATGAGAGATTAATCAATTCAGTTCATTGTCATTTTTATTCCACGAAACAATGTTTAATGTTCCACTTCACGTCGCGTCATTCCTCAATGTGTGTCGCGATGACAATATTAATCGTGATGGAAAATATCCCAATTTTAAAGTTTGACGTGACCATATGTTCTGTAACACCCGGCTCCTGGTACGTATTTAAATTCAAGTAAGTTCATGTTGTGCTCTGGGACTCAGTGCTTTGGAGGCCCAACTCGTCGAGTTGACTCGATTTTGACCGAGAAGTTTAGTAACCTACTCGACGAGTCGGGGGACCGACTCGAGGAGTAGGAGCTGTCTGGATGAAACCCTAATATTAAGGGTTTGCACCCTATTTAAACAAATTATCTCCTCCCAAACCAACCTCCATCGTCCCTCTCATTTCCAGAAGACCCTAACTCCAAACCCTAGCCTTGTTGAGTGATTGTTGAGCCATTTTTGTGAATTTTTGGTGGTTGTGAAGCTGGAGAAGGAAGAAGGAGCTTGGGAGTTCAAGTTGAAGCTAGTAGATTTAGAGGTTGTATTCCATTTTCATCTTATTTGAGGTAAAAAGCTTCAACCTTGACTTTCCATTTGTTAGATCCTCTTTAGGGCTTGAATCTTGTCATTTTTGGGGCATTTCTAAGTTACCTTCAGGTTTGGGTCATTATATAGATAAATAACTTCAGATATGGAACCTAGGAGGGTTCTCATGGCATAAAGGTGCCAACTTTACTGCCATGAGAGCCCCATGCATCTTGAAGACTCCATTTTAGGATCTTTTGAGCTGAATGGCCAATACATGAACGTAAAGTTTGTAACTTTACATGTATTATGGACCCTAGGAGCTCAGATCTATGGTTTAAATACTTTGAGGACCATTGAAATCGATTATATAGTTTTGGATAAAGAGGGAATCGGCGAGTTGTTCATGGGAATCGGTGAGTCGGGTCGTATTTCCCATCAAATCCTTCTGTTGATGGCATAGATGCTAAGATAGAGAGAACACTCAATTTTCTAGGCTCATTAAGGACCTGGAAATCATAGAACTCGGCGAGTTATGAGCGGACTCGGCGAGTTCAAGGCAATGTATCAACCACATGAAGATGTACTCGACGAGTTCAAGGGAACTTGGCGAGTCATAGATTGAACTCCTTCATACGGATGAAGATGAACTCAAAGAATTCAAGGATGAACTCGGCGAGTCGGTGGAAGAAGGTCTGATGTGTTGTTGAAGGCGAACTCGTCGAGATCTTGCTAGACTCAACGATTAGGGACGAAGTTGTAGATTTTCGTGGATGAGGGGACTTGACAAGTTGGTGAACCAACTCGGCGAGTCTAGGAAACTAGATGTTGAATTTGACCAAAGTTGACTTTCACCAAGGTTTTAACCTTCACTTTCACTTGGAATTTAGTGACCCTTGTAAGCGTTATGATTATGAAATGGTAATGTAGAAAGGATGTTGTGTAGGGATTGAGGGGTCAAGAAGAGTTGATTTTCACACAGAGGACAGTGCAGACACTACACGACATCGAGGTGAGTTACCTTCTAGTGGAGGTGGGTCTACGGCCACAACGTCGGTCCACCAGCAGGAGCTGTCTTTAGATGATTGTCTTTGTGATAATTGTCTAGGTTTGCTACTACATTATGTGTCTTATATTCCAGTATGATATGTTATATGCGATAGTGGTAGTAAGAGGGGAATAGTCCCCCGATTCGGTTGTTAGGACCGAAGGGTAGGTGGGACACCCCAAATATGTATGACAGCTTGATTTTGATATGTTATTATGTGATAGTGGTAGGGGTGAAACAGTCCTCGTGGTCGGTTGAGATAGACCGGTGGGTAGGCAGGCATCCTAGAATGGCTTGACATGGGTAGGTTAACACCCCAAAATAACTTGACATGGGTAGGTCAACACCCCAGAATGGCTTGACATGGGTAGGTCGGGCACCCTAGAATGCCTGGCAGTATGTATGTTTGTATGGTATGTGGTATGATGGCGGAACTCACTAACCTTTGTGCTTACGGTTTTCAGTTTTGGTTTCAGGTACCTCTTTGTTGAAAGGGAAGGAGCTGGCAGGGTAGCAGCGCATCGCACACATATGATTCCGAATTTATGATTTATGGGATTATACTCTAACATTATTACTATTTGATGATATTGTTTTGAGACGTGTAACCATGGTTTATGAATTCATATGATATCAGTAATGTTTTCCTCAAACAAATTTTATAAGCAATATAATTAAAACAAAAATTTTTGGACACGATTTTTGGGATGTTACATGTTCTCCACATCATGATTATGTTGTAGTGTTCCATCATATTTCGTTTGTCAAGAGTAATGTAAACCAAAGTTATGTGCAAAGTGTCCGATATTAAAGGCGATGATGTTTTGAATTCCAGTACCAATCTAGTTCAACTGAAAGATTCAAGCTTTGTATATGTAAGCATCCCACAACAATCATTCAATCTTGCCACTACATACCCAAGGGGAGTCCGTTCTTTTTCTCTCTATCTCTCTTATACTCTTTTAGTTTGTACTTATTTGATTATTTATACAATGAGGATATTGTATATCTTAAGTGTGAGGTATGGGGATTGAAAGACAGATTATACATGCTAGATGATATTTTGGGGAGTCAAAATTTTAAAACAAATCTTTGATAAAGTTACATTGAAATTGAGTTCGTTAGTATTGTGTAGGGTAATTTGAAATAAATCTGAAAGTTTTATTTAGTTTATATGTTATGGTATATCTGTTGTTTTTTAGATTTAGTGAAATCATGAAAAAAAATGTGAATGTGTGTAGTTTAAAGGATACAAAAAAGTTTTGCATTGTTTAATGAAGCACACCCTCAAAATTTATATTAGTCATTAAATTTAGACTATGTTGTTAGCTAATAAAGGTTGGAGTTAAGTTTCTGAGCCTAAGCATACATTTTTAGTTTTTAGAAGAATGTAAAAAGTGAGAATGAAACAAAAAAAAACGTGAAAAAAAGTTGTCAAAAGTTATTGAATAAATAAAAGATTGCAAGTATGAAGATCTAGCAATCATGAAGAAATGCAAAAATAAAAATTGCAAGATCCGAGAGTTATAAACGCCAAAACCTTCAAAGTTACATGAAAGTTGTAATTTTTATTTCTTTTGTATTGTTATTTTTATGTTAAGTCTATGTATGCTTGGGAATTTATCAAAAACACCTTGAGGTTAGGCTATTTTTAAAGGGTAAATGGGAAGGGATGCAAAATTAAATATTGTTCAAATTAAGTGGTGAATATTTTTAGGGATTGGGAGTACTTACTACGTGAGAATAATTATGATTTAGACAAAGTAATATACATTGATGATAGGTATATTTGGTGGGTTTGAATTGAGTTATCATGTGTAATTTAGTAACAAAGTATTGATGATATGATATCGAAAATGAATTACAATTATGACATGAATAACTCTAGTTTGCTTGAGGCTAAGAAAATAATAAGTGTAAGGTATTTTGATGTTGCCATAATTAGTTATATATTTTGGGAAATTATCTTAATAAATTAATCTTAATTTTTATATTTAAAGATAATTGATACTTAAGATGCTTTGAATTGGATAAATGCAGATAAACTCGTAGCTGATTAGCAAACGGAAGGGATTGGGATAAGAATGAAGTTGAAATGGATGAAGATCAAAACTTGCAATAAAACAAGAAAGCATGATGCGACATCGACATATTTGTGCCACGAGCAAGTTGCATAATCCGAACACAATCAGAAACATCAAAAACTGTGATGTGACAACTCCCTGTTAATGGAGCGACTTTTACATTTCCCATACTCTTATAAATAAATTACCTTTAATTCTAACGTCATAATTCCATGCTGACTTGAGAGACAAGTTTATTACGAAAATTTAGAAGTTTAGAAGGGATTCAAGGATGAAGAACATGATTTGAGTATCATTTTGAAGAATAAAACTTGTAAACATCATTTAATCATTCTTAGACATCATGTTTAGAAACACTTCAATGATTATTTTCTATTTTCTAGCTATGATAATGGGTTAATACCCTTTTTCTTCTGCTTAGATGTAGATGTACCCTATTTACTATGGTTTGATTTGTTACACGGATTTGTAAAGATTGATTGTTTATTATGTTTGATTGTTCTCTTTACCTTATGTATTAAAGTTTTATTTTTATTTACTACAACTGAGTTTTGTATAGTTTAAATGACCAGTCTTATTATATTAACTTCTATCTTAATTAGTTTATGACGATACACTATTTGGACTAGAGATGGACCAGATCCTAAGATTAGGTGATATAATTGTGAATTTAAATGTGTAAGAGAGTATTAGATATCAATGATTTTCTTTAATTGATTTTCATGACAATTGAGATCAATCAATAGATCAGTTATTTCATAATTTGAATATTTAGTTGATTATTTAGCTATCTAATTACATGATCATTATGTTAATTTCTTTATAATTATTTATATTAGTTAATTAAAGCAAAATCACTTATTGATGTAAAAATTGGTAATTAACTTGCTTAAATCTATTGCACTTCTAATAAATAAACCATAGGAAAATAAGGGGATTCGGAACCCAAGTATAAGTACTTTAAAACTATTGTTTAAATCAAATTCTTTGATTTTGTTTTCTCTGCTTACACTACAAGAAAAATGTGATTTTGCTAGGGAAGGATTCTGTTGCGAAAAGCTGAAATTCCGTTGCAAAGGACGAATAGCAACAAAATTTGCGACGACCGAATTTGATCCCAAAAAACTTCGTAGCGAGCGTTTGCTAGGGAAAAAATCATCCCATTTCAATTGTGACAACAAAATGAAATGTGTGGTAGATTGTATTCTATAGTGTATTTCGTAGTAGGATTCCATCACAAAATCCGTGGTAGTTATTCCTTCACAAATTCCGTTGTAGTTAATCCCTAGCAAAATCCGTTGTGATGATTTCCTAGCAAATTCCATGGTATTGAATCCCTAGTAAAATTTGTGGTGGTTATTCCCTAGTAAATTTCATGGTGGTGATTCCCTAGAAAATTTCGTCGTGAAAAATCCCTAGAAAATTCCGTTTGATGACTTCCTATCAAATTTTGTGATCATGAATCCCTAGCAATTTTCGTGGTGTATATTATATATCAGGTGTCATGTGGACCGATGTCACACCTCGGCCGTCGGCGGAAACACTAGGTGGTGTAACGTCATTCTTCGTATCACAGTTATATAACATACATTGAATAGTACTAAAGAAATACATACCTTTGTTGATAATTGAAAGTTACATACTTGTTTTTCTAGAATCTATTACATAATATCCGATTATGTCATATTTCTTAATGAACAGAAAGATAATAGTAAAACTTCTCCAGTTTGAATACATACCAGCTTTTCAAGATCCTGAAAACACATACATTATAAAATATGTCAACATAAAGTTGGTGAGTCCACAGGTTTTGACTCTATATAAAAATAACACTTTTTCTCAAGTTCAAAAGTATAGTTTTGAAAGTATCATTTTGACTCTTCAACATTTAGTATATATATCAGGTATAATATTCTACTTATCAAATAAGTGTTATACCTAAACGTTCTTTGAACCTAGAGTATAAGTAGGGGAAAACTTATACATAACATTACTACTTGTATATGACAAAGTATAATGTTTCTAACAAATTGCTACCATGAGCCTGTAACCGCAGCTACACCACAATACCTCTGATAAAACACACTCATGATTTCCATGACAAACAATACACTATGATTTCCATGAGAAACAACACCGTACGCTTCATCGACGCTGGAACAATAACAAGTAAAAGGATAGTTCGTCACTTGTTTATGGTTGACTGTAGCTAACAATCACAAGTGGGGTTGTCAATCCGTATACTAATTATACATGACTTCCTCGCTCACACGGATTAACGGTTACAGTTCAGAGGATTTCTGCTAAGATCCCCAATCTTAGTTGATGAATACAGTTACTCATGTAGTCTTCGACGACTTCCTATACCTCTAACAACAAAAGCATTTTCATGTCTAAAACCCTAAGTTACTAAACTTTGCTTTTAAACATTACTCCTAACTTCATAACATTTTGGTAGTATAACAGCTATTACTTGAAGTAAACTAGGTTTTATCTTGACATAAAACCAATAACAACAACATATAACATACATGGTTTTATCTTGACGTAAAACCAATAATATCAACATACTTTATAAATGAACATATAGAACTTCCGAATATAACTTCGGAACTATATCTCACACAACATATATACAATCCTAAGTATAACTCAGGATCTACATTAGTATAATAACATACTAACAAGTTGATAATAGTTGTATATATTCAAAATATTATAGTTAAACAACTATTTCCCAGTTAATATAATTGTCTACGTTGATACTAATATACTATCATACAGACATAATATTAACGTATATACAATATTTAGCATGCATTTTCCCCCAAAAATATTATAAAGTGGGGCCGTGAAACTCACCCTAGTAGCGAGATTCTATGTATTCTAAGCAGAAATAGTCAGTGATACGAGGTCGTCGGGGCTCGGGATGCAAGATGGCTTCAGCAAGGGAGAGAGGAGAAAGGGAAATGGTGTAAGGAATAGCTGAGGTCGGACCTTCTATTTATAGTAAGGATTTTGGACTCTCACGTTGTGATTTTATAAAACTCACGTCGTGAGTCTTGCATGCTCATCCCATAGACTTTCCATTCGTGTCCCTAGCTTCGGAGGGTGGCCATGTGACTCCTCACGTCGTGAGATATCCTTGCTCATGTCGTGAGTTTGGATCTTATCCCTTCGTAGCCTCGTCACACACCTTCTAGATTCTGAGATGTGGCAAAATGACACCTCACGTCGTGAATAAACCCTTGTTCACGTCGTGAGTTCAGTCAAATTAGGGTTTTTGATAGCCGAATCTTCGGAAGGTCGTAACTTTTACATACGAACTCCGTTTTTGACGTTCTTTATATCCACGCGTAGGTATTTAAGAGTGATAAAACTCTCTTTTAGACTCTAATAGCTAATTCTAATTCTATTTTAAATTCATCTTATTATAGAGATATAGTGTTCGGTTTATCACAACTTCTTTATGCGAGTCAGATTCAGACGTTCTCTATATCTTTGGAATCGTATGGACATATACTTGGAGTTGTATTATAAAGAAAGTTCATATTTGTATTAGAATTTATCATGAACAACATAGTACGTTTATCACATTACTAATTTACAAAATCACATTACATGATTGGTATAATCACATGTGATTGTCTATTGACCTATTTTGACTGGTGTTACAACCGATGAATAATTGATTTATAAATTAGATCAAAATTATTTTGTAGTAATATATGAAAAAGAAAAACAAAAAAAATCAAAACAATTATATCATAAGATAATACAATAATTATTTATTACATGGTAAAAAGAAAGTTGCTAATCTTAAATAAATACTTTGCAATAAACATATATCAACACTTTATGACCTCCTAGTGTTGTTGTTTTGTAAAGACATTAATAAGATCCAATGTCGTTTGAAGTTGTTTTTCAAGATGCCCGGCCCTTTCTTTGTTTTATTCTTGTTGGGCCTTCATCATTTCTTTAAGCTCTTTGTTTTGCTCATTTTGTTTAGCAAGAAACTCCCTCATTTGTTCTATTTCATCATTTTTTTCCTGGAATGTAAGATACATCCATTTTAACGTTCCTATTGGGAACCGCATTAGCAAAAGAGCCTAATCCATAAAGTCTTCTTTTTTTTGTCATGACCACCACCAACATCATAAAACAGTTTGTCCTCCTCAAATTCAGCACCTTCAGCTTCCAACTCTTCTCGTTTTTCGGTATAGGCCGCCTACAAAATAAAAATAATATAAGTTAAAAGATATCAAAGTTATGAATGATATTATGGACTAGCTACAATATAAAATTTTAACACTGAAATGAATATTACATGAATTTGTCTATCTTTTTCATTTGTGAAAGTGACTCCACCATGATTCTTCGTGTGTGTGTATACATGAACAATTCACTATGGGGTGGATCATATCCTAATTTCCTCTTGTGCATAAATACCATAAAATGTCAAATATACAGATAAACATATATAAACATTGATGTACCATTAAAAAAATTACCAAATCAGAAGCTATTTTCAAATTACTTGCGGATCTAGCGTTATATGTAGGTTTTGCTACTCCATCAGCCACACCGTTACTCATATTTTTCTTGTTCTGCTCAGATTTTAGGTTGTATTCATCTATATTCCATTCTAATTGGCAACAGTTCTAGACTTCCTGTGGAATATGAGCTGGTTTAAAGGCATGTTTGTTTCTTTTTGGGCTCCGCATATTGAAGCGATATTGTCCATAACTTTGTGTCGCTTTCCTAGCCCAAGATTGCCTCACCAACGAGTCTATTGTTTCATCCCAACAACATTGTTTCTACACATTAACAATATAAACATAAATTTAAATGTAAATGTTTACCAAACAATAATTTATCACATATAGTTAACTAACTGAAACTCCTCCCAATATAATTCGTGCATTTCTTTGGTTACTTTTCCCTAAGTGTACCCTTGTGGATCTACTCTTTGTAAAAAGTACCGACTAATAAAGTGTCCACAAGGGCCTGGTGGCATGAGCCTGAAAGTAATCATGTGATGGGTTAAGTTTTGAATTGATATGTACGTGTAAACCAAAAGGATAGAAAAAGTTGTAAGGTATGGTTGGTTAGTCACGTTTTTTTCAAAACATGAACAGTTAAACGTCCATCTGGTGCACAATCTTCAAAGGAATTATTTTCACCTTCTACATTTTCCACTTCAGATCCATTCATGGTTGGTTGTGTTGGTGATGGGGTAGATTCTGGGATAAGTGTTGTTGATGGGGTATATTTGGGGTAGGTGTTGGGATAGATGTATATGTTAAGGATGTGGTAGTTCCTTTACTTAAGGAGGATGTAGTAATTACTGTATTTGTGGAGGATAGTAGTGTAGATGCTGGTTTTCAAGTTGTGGTAGTAGATATAGGTATTGATGATGTGGTAGTGGATGTCGGTGTTGAGGATGGTTTAGATGATGTAGGTGCTGAAGTTTTGGTTATTGATGTAAGTTTTGAGGATTGTATTGTTCCAGTTTTGGAACTTTTGGATGCATTTGTTAAGGATGGTGTGGATGTTGTAAGTGATTTCGAGGAAGTGGTAGTCATGGTTGGTGTTAATGATTTAGGTTTAGGGGTTTTGGTGGTAGATTTTATCGGTGCATTGGATGTGGTTGTTGGTATTGGGAAGTCGATTTCTTTATCTTGTGATTGTCTGCTTATGAATTTTGCAGTTGAAGTTCTGTTGTGGTTCAAAACCTGTTGTGCAATGAATTTAGTTAACTTCACAGTGGATGCTCCTTTTGCTTTCAAGTTCGACATCTTTCTTGCTTAAAAATAAACAAAAATCTATAGTCAGTACCAATGTATTAAAGATGATAAACTACTGATGAGCAAAGAGAATAAACAAAGAATAAAAATAAATTATAGATGAAGGTATTACTATGCATGCAAACTATTGAATACAATCAAAACAAATTTACTTGTAATTTAAGATGATAATATACATAAAGACGATCAGAGAACAAGAAACGATGATCACGACAACAGTACATTAAATAAAAATAAATATTAGATGAGTGACAACTGATATCGCCAAAGTCAGTGCACAAATGTAATGACCAAAGATTTTGATCAATTAGCTACCAGATATGATGATTACAGAAAATCCAAACCCTATTTTCTAATCATTAAACTTACCCTAATATGTAGCCTAAACGTGTGTAGGTTGGAGGGAAGGGAATTGCGAAATATTTTGAAGCTCCGCTCACGAAAAATTCGAATTGTACTAATTAGCACTCAATATTTAGTAATTCAAATTTATTAATGTAGTTACATATATATACATATATATATATATATATATATATAGAGAGAGAGAGAGAGAGTTAGGTTCAAATGTTTTTACTAACTATTGTGTGCTTGTAGGATTGATTCTAGACCAATCATTTTAGTTATTTTAAGAAAGTAATTATTGCATATTAAATGCTAAAGTTCTAATTAATGTTCATTATATCTTTAACATCTAATATACATTAGTTACTTTCTTAAAATAACTAAAATGATTGGTCCAAAATCAATCCTACATGCACACAATAGATAGTTACAACAATATAACCTGACCCTATATATATATATATATATATATATATATATATATATATATATATATAATGTCAGGAAATATAGACTAACGAGGTTTAGGGGTGCAAACGAGTCGAGCCGAGACCGAGCCTAACCAGGCTCGGCTCGGGATCGTTTAAGTTATATGAGGCTCGAGCTCAAGCTCGGCTCGATTCGAGCTTTCTTTTACTGAGCTCGACTCGAGCTCGTAAAGAGTTACACAAGCTTAGCTCGGGCTCGGGCTCGACTCGTTTTTATCGGGCATGCCTAAATAAGCTTAAGCTCGGCTCGAGCTCGTTACTAATACCCGAAATTCATAATTCCCCTAATATGTTTTTATTTTATTATATATAAATAATAAAAAATAATATTATATAAATGCTCGTTTAGGCTCGCGAGCCTAATCGAGCTTTGTGACATAGGCTTGAGCTCGAGCTTGTTTAATGAACAAGCTTAATACTAAGGTTGAGCTCGGCTCGGGCTCGTTTAAAATTGGTTTCGAGTTGAGCTTTTAACGATCCGATCACGAATAGATCGCGAGTAGCTTGGCTCGTTTGCACCCCTAACAAGGTGTCATGGTATACCCATGCATGGATGACATACGGGTCATTGGTCAACATGGTAGATGCTTATAGTGTCATGGTAACACCCATGGATGACATACGAGTCATTGGTCAACATGGTAGTTGCTTATAATGTCACGGTAACACCCATGGATGACATATGGGTCATTGGTTAACATGGTAGTTGCTTATAATCTCATGGTATAACCATGGATGACATACGGGTCATTGGTCAACATGGTAGTTTCCTATAGTGTGATGGTAACACCCAGGGATGACATACAGGTCATTGGTTAACATGGTAGTTGCTTATAGTCTCATGGTAACACCCACGGAAGACATACGGTTCATTGGTCAACATGATAGTTTCTTATAGTGTCATGGTATACCCATGGATAACATACCTGTCATTGGTCAGCATGGTAGTTGCTTATAGTGTCAAGGTATACCCATGGATGACATATGAGTCACTAGTCAACATGGTAATTGCTTATATTGTCATGGTATACCCATGGAAGACATACGGGTCATTGGTCAACATGGTAGTTGCTTATAGTGTCATGGTAACAACCATGGATGACATACGGGTCACTTCTCAACATGGTAGTTGCTTATAGTGTCATGGTAACACCCATGGATGACATAAGGGTCATTGGTCAACATGGTCGTTGCTTATAGTTTCATGGTCACAACCATGGATGACATATGGGTCATTGGTCAATATGGTAGTTGCTTATAGTGTCATGGTAACACCCATGAATGACATACGGGTCATTGGTCAACATGGTAGTTGCTTATAGTTTGATGGTAACACCCAAGGATGACATACAGGTCATTGTCAACATGGTAGTTGCGTATAGTGTCATGGTATACCCATGGATGACATAAGGGTCATTGGTCAACATGGTAGTTGCCTATGGTGTCATGGTATACCCATGGATGACATACGGTTCACTGGTCAATATGTTAGTTGCTTATAGTGTCTTACTAACACAGATGGATGACATACATGTCATTTTTCAACATGGTAGTTGCTTATAGTGTCATGGTAACACTCATGGATGACATACGGGTCGTTGGTCAACATGGTAGATGCTATTAGTGTCATGGTAACACCCGTGGATGATATACGGGTCATTGGTCAGCATGGTAGTTGCTTATAGTGTCATGGTAACACCCATGGATGACATACGGGTCATTGGTCACCATGGTATTTCTTATAGTGTCATGGTAACACCCATGGACGACATTGGTCAACATGGTAGATGCTTATAGTGTCATGGTAACACGTACCCATGGATTGATGGGTTTTATACCAACAATCCTATGTGTGCATGCAACCCTAGTTGGATCTATGTTTTCACTATTAGACATACAACTTTACGAACAAAAATAGAAATCTATCATGCATCTATTATTTTCGAAATTCACAAACGAGAATAGAATACATATCTTTTGTTGCTATATAGTAATAACAACTAGTTCCTTGAATTCCCTTAGTTCTTGAGATCAAGTACCACTAATGTAGTACCTCTAATGGCTCACAAACATACTTGAGTGAGAGGATGAATATGAGAGAGAGGAGGGGGTAACAAGATTCAAAATTTGTCTCTACTAGGGTTTCTCCAAGGGGTGCCAAATTCTAGTGCCTCAAGGGTCTATTAATACTTGAGGCCAACTAGGGTTTCAGGGTGGAAACCCTAATCCCTTATCTTAGGGCCTAAGCAAGTCCATGGACCTCTTATCCTTTAGCTTTGGATGAAAAATCCTAGAGCCTTCTAGGATTTTCAGTCCTTTCCTAATAAGGTGATCCATTGGCCCAAAGCCTCAACTGTCAAATATTTACAAAACAACCCCTGCACTTTTAATCGGTTCCTTTAATCCAAAAATTAATTCCAAATTAATTTATGATTAAATACCAACTAATAATAGGATTCCAAATTAATATATTATTCATATAATATATTAATGAATCATATTTATACCCCAATTTATCATTCTTAACAATAAATCAGCCTCTCTCCTCAATAGTCATCTTGTCTTGTCACCAGTGTGAAGGGTACCCAAAAAGACCATGCTACAACCGGGTTAAATACATACCAAATATAGTTATGGACTTAGACACTAATCTAATAGTCTCCCACTTGGATAAGTCTAATCACAATAGATGCAAGTATGACTTTAAAATCCGATTAGCAATCATAGCTCTCAAAAGCCGCTGTCGAACTCTGGCTTGTTCTTTAGATAATGGATCGTATAGTCCTCCATTCTCAAGATATTGTGTGGACAATTATATGGAACATAGTCATACTTATTGTCCAACAATTTATTTCTCGATCTTTGATCAGTCTGACATAGAACTTAATTGAACACATCAACTTAGTCCTGTCTAGACCCGACAAATAAGTCAAACCAAATCATCAAGGGGCCCAAGATATCGCTTTTAACCTCGTAGGATAAAAGGAACATATAAACTTCGACTTATATGCATTTACTATTCACTCATCAAATCATATACAACAATCCGTTTTATAACATCAAGTTACTGATGCGTTTACACATTTTGAATGCACAACCAACTTGCAAATAATAAACCATATATCTAGGTTTAAAGACTATATGAAATTATCGTCTCACTATCACTCATGATTAATTCCATGAAGTGATTCAAGTGAGCGTGGGTTTAATCTAATACTCAAATCTTATTTCATAAGTACTCATGAACGTCGTAGAAAACATCTGCTATGTCTAATACACTTTAGACAATCTACAAGCCAATTCATGACAGTCTTCTTTTATACCTACTTCCAAAGTATTAGCGACTGTGGACTGTTCGGATAATCTTATTATTCTGGAAGTCAAAACATGCAAAGTGAAACATAGGTAAATAATTAACACAAGACAGTAACTTTACTTATAAATAATACTCCTTTATTTAATCATCAAATGTTCATTACAATTTATCTATTACACATTTCAAAAACTATCTAATCACTACAAACTTATATCGTCTTTCAGCACAATGCTCCTAGCGTGCTGCAAGTGCTTAACCCTACTCAGTCCCTTCGTAAGGGGATCTGTTGGGTTATCCTCTGACGATACCCTACTCACTACGAGGAGTCCCTCTTCTACCTGATGTCTAATAAAGTGATATTTCCTGTTGAGATGTCTAGATCTGCCATGATCCCTCGGTTCCTTAGTCAAGGTAACCACTCCTTCAATATCGCAGAAAATATCCATAGGCTCCTTTATGGCTGGCATAACTCCAAGGTCTCCGATGAATTTCTTCAACCATATCTCCTCCTTTGACGCTTCACTCGCTGCTATGTACTTTGATTCGCATGTTGAATCAGCTACGATATCCTTCTTGAATCTTTTCCAAGTCACTTCTCCTCCATTAATGGTAAAGTCCCAGCCTGACTGAGAGCAAAAGTTGTCTTGGTCGGTCTGAAAACTAGTGTCACTATACCCTCGCACCATTAAGTCATCACTCCCACTGAGGATAAGAAACGATTCCTTGGTCCTCCGAAGGTACTTAAGAATATTCTTGACTGCGGTCCAATGTTCTCTGCCAGGGTTCCCTTGATATCTGCTGACCATGTTCAAAGCAAAGGCCACATCAGGGCGAGTACAAGTCATAGCATACAACTACGTAAGCATAAGGTACTCGGCTCATCTCTACTATCTCGGCTTCGGTACTCGGGATTTGAGTCTTACTTAACTTGGCATTGCTGTGGATCAGTAACTCCCTTTTCTTCGAATTCTCCATACTAAAATGCTTTAGTACTTTATCCAAGTAAGTACTTGGACTAAGTCCTATTAGTCTTTTACTCCTGTTTCTCACAATCCTTATCCCAAGAATATAGGAAGCTTCTCCGAGGTACTTCATAGCGAAGCACTTCCCAAGCCAAGACTTAACCTCGTACATGGTTGGAACATCGTTTCCTATGAGTAGTATGTCATCGGCATACAAAACGAGAAAGCTAACTATACTGCCACTAGCTTTGACATATACACAGGACTCATCCTCTCTTCGCAAGAAACCACACTCCTTGACTTTCTCGTCGAAACAAAGATTCCATTTGCAACATGCTTGTTTCAATCCATAAATGGATTTCTCAAGCTTAAACACTCTATTAGGATGCTTTTCATCGAAAAAAACCCTCTGGCTGACTCATGTAAACATCCTCATCCAACTTCCTATTAAGGAAAGCAGTTATGACATCCATCTGCCATGTTTCATAATCATGAAACGCAGCTATGGCTATGATAACCCTAATAGACTTTATCTTTGCAACTGACGAGAAGGTCTCATCATAGTCAACTCCGAGAGTTTAGTTAAATCCATTCGCAACCAATCGCACCTTATAAGTGTGTACTTTTCCCATCCATGTTGGTCTTCTTCTTGAAGATCCATTTGCACCCGACGGTCTTACGACCCGATATATTGTCAACCAAATTCCAAACATGGTTGTCATACATGGACTGAATCTTGTTGTCTATAACCTCTTTCCACTTTGCAGACTTTGGGCCTGCCATGGATTCCTTGTAGCTGCTAGGTTCATCCAAATTTACTAGTGTACTATCACTAATAAACTTATAACCCTCACTTGTTATATAAAAACCATACAACACAGGTGGAACACAAACTCTACTGGAACGTCTAAGAGGTAAGGAGTCGTCAATCGGTTCAACCGGAGTTTCCTCCTTGGGTTGAACTCTAGTGTTAGAGGTTCCTTCATCGCTTGATTCTTAAAGCTCTTCAAGATCAATTTTCCTCCCACTATCCCCTTGGCTTATGAGTTCTCACTCTCAAAAACCCCTCTCCTCACAATGAAGACAACATTGTCACTAGGTCTATAGAAGAGATATCCAAAGGATTTCTATGGATAGCCGATGAAAATACACTGCTCACTACGAGGTTCAAGTTTGTCGTGAGTCTCTCGTCTTACGAAAGCCTCACAACCCCAAATCTTGATATATGCCAACAAGGGAGCTTTCCCTGTCCACATCTCGTGAGGTGCTTTGGCAACATTCTTTGTAGGGACTAAGTTAAGGATATGGGTGGCAGTATCTAAGGCATACCCCCAAAATGAGATAGGTAACGAAGCACGACTCATCATGGAACGAACCATGTCCAACAAGGTTCGATTACGCCTCTCAGCCACATCATTCAACCGCGATGTCCTAAGTGGCGTTAATTGCGAAACAATTCCGCATTCCTTGAGGTAGTCGTGGAATTTAAGACTAAGGTACTCACCACCTCGATCAGATCGGAGTATCTTAATTTTCCTACCCAGCTGATTCTCCACTTCTTGCTTAAACTCTTTGAACTTTTTAAAGGTTTCTGACTTGTGCTTGATTAAGTAGATATACCCATATTTGCTATAATCATTGGTAAAGTCACATAGAAGCGGCTCGCACCCCTTATGGTGGATCTAAAGGGCCCACACACATCGGTGTGTATGAGATCCAATAAACCCTCACCCCTTTCACAAGTACCAGTGAAGCGTGACTAGGTCATCTTTCCAAGTAAACAAGACTCGCACACATCATCATCCCTAAGGTCGAATGACTCCAACACTCCATCCTTTTGGAGTTGTGCTATGCGCTTCTTGTTGACATCTCCAAGACGACAATGCCACAAGCATGCTTTGTCCAAACCAGTAGAAGAGTCGATATGCAACACATCATTTCCTAAATTGTGTATAGGCATCATAGTTTCATATATTCCATTAAAAGATAATTCTTCAAAATAGAAAACACCATTAAAGAAAGCATTAATAGAACCCTTTTTCATTATCAAATGAAAATCTAAAACCTTTTTTATATAAACCATGAAAAGAAATGATGTTTCTTGCCATTTCTGACGAATAGCAACAATTATTCAAATCTAGTCCTAACCCACTTCTAAGCACTAAAGAGTAAACTCCAATCTTGGTGATAGGCGGCGCTCTTCTATTCCCCATGATCAAGTTTATCTTCCCATGCTCCACATCCCTACTTCTTCTTAGGCCCTGCAAATTAGAACAAATGTGAAAACCACATCCTGTATCAAGAACCCAATAAATAGCATGTGATGAGTTATTAGATTGAATAGTATAAGTACATGTGAAGGACGGATTGATCTTTCCATTCTTGATATCTTGCAAGTACTTCAAGCAGCTTCGTTTCCAATACCCTTTCTCGTGGCAGTAGTAGCACTATGCATCCTTTGGGTTAGAGGAGGGTGCAGCGGGACTAGCGTTGGTTCCACTAGAAGAGGTGCCATCTTGGGACTTCCCATTGTGGTGGATCTTAGAAGGAGTCTTCCTCTTCTTACCCTTCTCTTTCTTAATAGCCAAGACGGGAGCAGCAGTAGTAGGAGTTGATGCAACTGATTTGTCTTTGAGGTTGCTCTCAACAATCCTCACCAGGACTTGAAGCTTGCTCAAAGTGACCTCCTCCTTGTTCATATGCTAGGTCATGCGGAACTGGTTGTAACAAGGAGGTAAAGAGTGAAGAATGATATCAATCTCCAGCTCCTCATCGAAGTTAACATTTAACTTTAGCAGGCGGTCGACATATCTCTGCAGTTTCTGCAGGTGGGTCGTGACGGACTCTCCGTCCCTCATCTTGGTAGTGATCCTCGAAGTGATGATCCCGTGCCTCTCCTGTTGGCACTTTGGTAGTACCTGTCTAGTAAATCCCGATGCATCTCATAAGGGTAGTAGTCCTCGTAGGACTTTTGGAGTTCAGCAGTCATAGTCGTGAGCATGATGCAATGGACTTTCATAGCATCGCACTCATGAGCCTCAAAGGCAGCGATCTCCTTGGGAGTAGCAGTGTTGACATTTACTTCTTTCAGCTCCTTGTTGAGGACATACTCCTTGTCCTCGTAGCGGGTAACCATTCGAATGTTGCGGATCCAATCATTGAAATTAAACCCATCGAAAATTACCCTTCCACACAAATTCATGAGTGAGAATGAACCGGAAGACTTCGAGCCAGAAGCATTGTTTGAGTTAGACCTCTGAAAAAGAAAAGAGACAAAAATTGACTAGATAAGAACCCCTAATTAAACACCCAAATGAGAAACTACGGCTAGGATCCAATAACATTATTTGCAATTTAGAAGAGGGATGCTAAAATCTAAACAACAAATAATTTGAAGGTAAGTCAATGACGATTCACAAATTTCCACCATGAAAAACGAAAAGGAAATTAAGTTTTAAATGTATTGAAAACTCCTATATCTTTTGAGACTCATTGAACGTTTCAACGGCATGTTTAAATCTCGATATGCCCTTCAAGTTTGTGACTAGGATACCGACGATCACAAACAAGGTGTGAATAATCATGCAAATGTATTTGGTTCCCTCAATGTTATAGTCACCTAATCAATGTGCCAGTTAGCCACACACGCTCCATTGATCTATGACAAACATCTAGTCACCCTTTGTCACCTTTTCTAGTCCATATTAGTGTGTCGGTTATCCACGCACGCTCCACTAATGACTTGACAAGGGTATACAGTGTAATTTCATGGAATAGCATCATTTTCACATTTTTTCTAAAGTAACTAAGATTGGGAATTTTATAAAAAACATTTAGTTACTTTATTAATCATTATACTTTTAATAAGGAATTAGTTTCCATATCCTACCCGTTCGGCTAACGACCCTTCACCAATAAAGGAATCAGTGGGTGAGAGTGGACACCCATTAAACTCTCATTTTATAGGCAACAACCTTATACCCCCCTTATTGATCGACTTCGTGAATGAGGCCTACTAACGGTAAGACTAGCTTAATCTTATACATATATAATTATTAATCTTATAATATTATAATAGTATAAGGGTGTATTTTAAACATCTCAAAATAATAGGATTTTAATCAAATTTAAAATTTTTTGAAAATTAAAACCTTTTAGTTTTAAAATCTTAAATATTAAAACTTTGATTTAATAATTATCTGAAATTAAACAATTAATTTAAATTATTAAATCTTGGAGGATTATCCATTAAATTAAACAATTAATTTAACCTAATCCCTTTATTCCTAAAATTAGAAAAATTAGGATGGGATAATTCAAAGATCTTTAATTATCTACTTAAACAATTAAAGGGATGATTACAAAAGATGGTATTATCCTAATCCCTAAAATTTACGAATCTTATCTTGGGGATAAGGCATTTTTGAAAACCCTAGGGTTAGACAACCCTAATTTCGAAATGTTGATGCCAAAGGAAAAAGGGTTTAAGAAACCCTAACAAAATCGAAAACTAGGGTTTTGCAACCCTAATTTCGAAAATCCAAGCCCTAGGGTTTATTAGCCATAAACCCTAATTTGTCATGTTCATACTCATGTATCAAATCTAATTGAAAACAAAAACCAAAGGCTCTGATATTACCGATGGGTTTTATACAAACAGTCATATTGGTGCATGCAACCCTAATTGGATCTATGTTTTCACTATTAGACATACAACTTTATGAACACAAAAAGAAACCTAGCAAGCATCTATTATTTTCGAAATTTACAAACAAGAATAGAATACATACCTTTTGTTGCTATATAGTAATAACAACTAGTCCCTTGAATTCCCTTAGCTCTTGAGATCAAGTACCACATGTGTAGTACCTCTAATGGCTCACAAACACACTTGAGTGAGAGGATGAATATGAGAGAGAGAGAGGAGGAAGGGTAACAAGATCCAAAATTCGTATCTACTAGGGTTTCTCCAAGGGGTGCCGAATTCTAGTGCCTTAGGGGTCTATTTATACTTGAGGCCAACTAGGGTTTTAGGATGGAAACCCTAATCCCTTAGCTTAGGGCCTAAGCAAGTCCATGTACCTCTTATCCTTTAGCCTTGGATGGAAACTCCTAGGGCCTTCTAGAATTTTTTTTCCCCTTTCCTAATTAGGTGATCCATTGGCCCAAAGCCTCAACTATAAAATATTTACAAAACAACCCCTACACTTTTAATTAGTTCCCTTAATCCCAAAACTAATTCCAAATTAATTTCTGATTAAATACCAATTAATAATATGATTCCAAATTAATATATTATTCATATAATATATTTAAAAAATCATATTTATACCCTAATTTATTATTCTTAACAATAAATCAGCCTCTCTCTTCAATAGTCATCCTGTCTAGTCACCAGTATGAAGGCAACCAAAAGGACCATGCTACAACCGGGTCAAGTACATACCAAATATAGTTATGGACTTAGACACTAATCCAACATGGATGACATATGGGATGCCATATTAATAAGCATAATATTAAGGTTATTCAATTTGAAGAATCGGAAGTTACTTTAGTTTAGCTGGAAGACGCGTCTTACTTCTTTCCCGAAGTCACAGGTTCGAATCCTACTTCCATCAATAATTTTATTTAAATTTGGTTTTTTCATTTAAATTGAAAAAGTTCCACATTGACCCATAAAAAGTTACAAACTTTTTTGAATAATTTATTTTTACATAAATGCTCGTAGGTATTGAAAAAAATACCCTAACCATTTATGTATTAATCTTTGTACGTTTAAGAGCAATTATGTCAATTCATAGTGTAAACACTTACGCGCCATAATTTAGAGTCAGTGTCATCCCATCGTTTCAGTTTATCAGTGATAGATCAACTACAATCCATTCCCAACCATCAAACTTTTGGCACTTTGATCAATAAACCCTAAAATCATTATTGTTACATAATTTGAATTACAATCAAAGCAGTTAAACATAATGGCAGCAAGTTCTTCATCAGAAAGAATGCGAACAAGACAACAAGGAATAAGGATCACTACTTTGCCATTGCAAATGATCGAAAAAATCGTAACTATGGTTGGGGGGATAATCACCAGTCAATGCTTTTAAGTGCCAGTTAGTGTAAGTATAGTGTACAATACTTCTATTATATTTGTATACATAGTTAATTTAGTGTTTAGTAGATGAATTTTGTTGATTTTTGAATTATAGTTGCAAACTCTTTAGAGATTCTGCAACATCAGGCATAATATATCAAACCATGGACAAAAATCGATTAAGGTTTCGTCCATTTAGTGTTGATATGTATGAAGTCTTACGCAGATGCAGAAAGTTGAACAACCCACAGAAACTCTTCAACTATGGAATGGTACTCTTTTTTTATGCGTACGGATAATTATGAATGCAATTTGTTTTCTATATTTTTATTTTTAAAACTGTATGATTACTTATTGTATGTCAGGCAAAGTATTTTTAGTTAGCAGAAGATGAAGCAGGGAAACAGTTGTTTCAAGATGCAACCGATAAGGGACAGTTGGAATGTATCTTTGTTCTGGGAATGCTATTGATGGCCGAAGGCAGTGAAGGGAACCAAGAAGCTCTAATCATGTTGAATAATGCTTACATTAATACAAGAAGATGTTGGAATCTGAGACAAACCTGTTACAAGGTTCGAAGCCACTTGGTAAGGGGAAGGAGATCAAAGCATATACAATTCTATGGCTTACATAAAAGTTGTGCAAAGCATCCTTTTGTGATCACTTATGGAAAAGCTTTTATGCATCAATACATTTGGTTGTTTCATTGTGATATTTGTTTGTAGGATGCATCAATACATTTGACATTAGTTTAAAGTAGTTATATGATGGTTGTTTGATTCATAAAATTAGTGATGCATATTATATATGTATTTTGTTGTAATGTGAATACATACTTGTAATTTGATTAAATGTTAAGATATATTAATTTGTAATTTGGTTTAATATCAATAAATAAATGTATTCTATTTTGGATTTGGTAATTTGGTTTAATATCAATACATAAATGTATTCTATTTTGTATATTTCTTAAAAATATAAATGGTTGATAATATATTGGACTTTCAATATTAGTGTTTATATTGTATTGTATATGAAGTTGTATATAATTTTATTTTGGTTTTATGTTTACATCATTCTATTATAAGGGCATTTTAGTCGTTTTTGCTTGCTATGTTGTTTGAGTAGGTTTAAATCTTTTTTTTTGGTGATGAAGTATAGTTAATGGAATTAAAAATAAGTTTATAATCAAGTCGTTATTAAGGAAAAAAATCTATATAGAATATATAATTTAATTAGCTCTATATCTATATTTATTATGAATGTTATTTAAATTTATAATTACATGTATACTACATGGGTTTTAACCTAGTATTGAATAATATCAACCCACTATTTTGACCTAGTATCCATCAAACACATTGAAATCAAGGGTTGTCGAAGGTTCCCTGAGACACACTTTCTTTGATACATACGGGTCATGGTAACACCCATGGATGACATACAGGTCATTGTAACACCCATGGATGACATACGGGTCATAATAACAACCATGAATGACATATGGGTCATGGTAATACCCATGGATGACATACGGGTGATGATAACACCCATGGATGACATACAGGTCATGATAACACCCATGGATGACATATGGGTCATGGTAACACCCATGAATGACATATGGGTCGTGGTAACACCCATAGATGACATATAGGTCATTGTAACACCTATGGATGACATACGGGTCATGATAACACCCATGGATTCCATATGGGTCATGATAACACCCATGGATGAAATTGTTGGAATAGTGTCTAAGGCTGCAACTATATTAGGCAAGTACTTGACCCGGTTGTGCATGGTCCTTTTGGGTTGCCTTCACCAAAGCAACTTGACTGGAGAAATAAATAGAGAAAGAGGTTATTATGATTTATTAATATGTTATAAGAATAATATATTAAAGGAGAAATCATATTTTTTTTAATTAATATTGGTCAATAATTAATTAGGAATTAATTTTGTAATCAAGTGTAATTAATTAAACTAGAGGGGTTGAATCGTCCAAGGTCCAAGAGATAAGGGTTTTCAAGGCTTATCTTGTGGTTGCTTGGTAGGAAAGTAACTGGATAAGGATAAGGACTGAAACCCTATATAAAGACCCCTAGGCCTTGGGAATTTGTGTACACGCTTCTAAGAAGTCCCAAGGATGATTTCCACCTCCTCCCTTTTCTCTCTATAGCCTCTCCAATTGCTTGTGGTGTTTGTGAGCCATTAGAGGCACTACACTTGTGGTGCTTGCTTTCAAGACTTAGGGTTTGAAGATTTAAGTTGTTATTGCAATATAACAACAAGAGGTGTGTAATCTAACCTTGTATATTAATTTCGAAAATAGAATTGTTCTTTAGGGTTTTATCCTTGTGTTCATAATGTTATGTATCTAATAGAAAAACATAGATCCAAATTAAGGTTGTACACATAGGATTGTTTGTATAAAACCCATCAGTGGTATCAGAGCTTTTGGTTAACTTGTTTTCAATTAGTATTATTCAATTGTATGAACTTGACAAATTAGGGTTTATAGCCAATAAACCCTAGGAGGCCATAGATTTCGAGATTAGGGTTTCCTAACCCTAATTTGCGAAAATCTTGAAAGGGTTTTTGAATCCTTTCCTTTTAATCCAAGATTTCGAAATCTAGGGTTTGCAAACCCTTAGAGTTCGAGATTTGCCTCCTTCCCCAAGATAAGATCCTAAATTTTAGGGATTTGGATAATCCCATATCTTGTAATTATCTTTTAATGGTTAAATATGGTAATTAAAGATTTTGAATTATCCCATCCCATTATTTCGAAATTTAGAGGGATAAAAGGGATTAGGATAAGTTAATTGTTTAAATGGCAATTATCCTCATGATTTAGATAATCCCTTATGATTTAATAATTTAAATTAATAGTTTAATTTGTGATAATTATTAAATCAAGAGTTTTAATATTTAAAATTTTAAATTAAATGGTATTAAATTTCGAAAATTTTAAATTGGAGATTAAAAACCTAGTATTTTTGAAATGTTTAAAACACACCCTATACTATTATATTATTACAAGTTTAATATATATATATATATATATATATATATATATATATATATATGTATAATTAATATGCTAGTCTTACCGTTAGTAGGCCTCATTCACGAAGTCGGTCTATAAGGTGGGTATAAGGTTGCTGCCTATAAAATGGCGCTTAATGGGTGTACACTCACACCCACCGCTTGCTTGATCGGTGGAGGGTCATTAGCCGAACGGGTAGGATAGGGCAACCTCATCCTATCATTAAAAGTATAATATGAAATACAAAGTAACTACATGTTTTTCAAAATTTTCCCAATCCTAGTTACTTTAGGAAAAGTGAATTGATGCAATCCCATGAAATTACACTTTGCACCTTGCTAAGAAGTTAGTGGAGCGTGTGTGGTTTACCGGCACACTAATTGGTTCTAAGCGAAGGTGGCAAAGGGTGATTCATTGTTTATCATAGTTCGATGGAGCGTGTGTGGTTTACCGGCACATCGAATAGGTGAGTGTTACAATGAAGACACCATGTGAATTTGCATGGTAATTCACACCCACTTTGTGATCCTCAGTATCCCAGTCACAAACGAGAAGGGCATATCGAGATTTAAACATGCCATTGAAAGGTTTCAATGAATCCCATCCAAACCTAGGAACTCTCAATGCATTTAGAACTTAAAGTTATGTTTTCATGATGGATAATTAGTGAATCGTCATTCACTTACCTTCAAATTGTTTGCATGTTGGATTACGGCATCCCTTTTCTAATGTGTAAATATTGTTGTTGGATCCTAGCCCTAAATTTTCTTATTGGGTGATAATTAGGGATCCAAATTCTAATCTATCTTTGTCCTTTCTATTTATAGATGTCAAATGCAAACAATGATGCTGCTAGCTCGTTCACATTGATAAGTCTTTGCCAAAAGGTGACTTTCGATGGAACGAACTTTAGCGAATGGATAATATACATTCTCACGATCGCTCGCTACGAGGACAAGGAGTATGTCCTCGATGAGAAGCTCGAGAAGATCAATCCTGAAATTGCTACTCCAGCTGAAATCACCGCCTTTGAAACTCATGAGTGTGATGTAACGAAGGTTCATTGCATCATGATAGCCACTATGAACTCCGAATTCCAAAAGTCCTACGAGGACATGTGTCCGTACAAAATGCACCAAGACTTGTTGGATAGATACCATCAAAATGCGAGACAAGAGCATTACGAGATTTTTACTAACATGATTTCCACCAAAATGGGTCATGGAGAATCTCTAACTGTGCACCTACAAAAGATGCAAAGGTATGTCGATCTTCGCAAGTTAAATGTTGACTTTGGGGAAGACTTGGCAATCGACATGGTGCTTCACTCTTTGCTTCCAAGTTACAATCAATTTAGGATGACCTACCACATGAACAAAGAATAGGTCACCCTAAACAAGCTCCAAGGTCTCTTGAGGGTCGCTGAAAGCAACTTCAAGGACAGGTCTGTTGCACCAACTCCCAATCCACCCGTTGCTCCTGTTTTGGCTATTGGGCAAGGAAGAGGCAAGAAGAGGAAGGCTCCGTCTAAGAGCCACCGCAAGGGAAAGTCCCGAGATGGTTCCTCTTCTAGTGGGACAAAAGTTGATCTCGCTAAGTCTACTTCTAACCCAAAGGAGGCAGAGTGCCACCATTGCCATAAAATAGGGCATTGGAAGAGAAGCTGCCCAGAGTATCTGCAAGCTATCAAGGAAGGAAAGATCAAGCCGTCTTTCGCAAGTATATATACAATTAAATCTAGTGATTCATCTCATGTTGTTTCTTGAGTCCTCGATACCAGGTGTGGTTACCACATTTGTTCTGAATTGCAGGGACTAAGAAGAAATAGGGATGTGGAGCATGGAAGAATAAATCTAATCATGGGGAACAGAAGATCATCGCCTGTGACCAAGATTGGAGTGTATTCTTTAGTGCTTAGGAATGGTTTATCTTTAGATTTGAACAATTGTTGCTATTCGCCAGAAATGGCTAGAAACATCATTTCATTTCATGGTTTGTTTATACAAGGTTTTAGATTTTCTTTTAATAATGAGAATGGTTCTATTTTGGCTTATCTAAATGGTGTCTTTTATTTTGAAGCAATACCGTGTAATGGAATTTATGAAACTATTATGATTGTTGATAACTTACGAAACGATGTTTTATGCATAGATTCTTCTAATAGTATGGATAAGGCATCCTTATGGAAATGTCATCTTGGACATGTCAACAAGAAACGCATAGCCCAACTCCAAAAGGATGGAGTGTTGGAGTCACGACCTTAGGGAAGATGACACATGCGAGTCTTGTTTACTTGGAAAGATGACTAAGTCACCCTTCGCTCGTACGTGCGAAAGGGGTGAGGGTCTATTGGACCTCATACATACCGATGTGTGTGGACTGTTTAGATCTACCACCAAGGATGGAAACCGCTTCTACGTGACTTTTACCGATGACTATAGTAGATATGGGTATATCTATTTAATCAAGCAAAAGTCAGAAACATTTGAAAAGTTCAAAGAGTTCAAGAATGAAGTGGAGAATCAATTGGGTAGGAAAATCAAGATGCTTCGATCTGATCGAGGAGGAGAGTACCTAAGTCTTGAATTCCACGATTATCTCAAGGAGTGTGGAATAGTTTCGCAATTGATGCCACCTAGGACACCGCAGTTGAATGGTGTGGCAGAAAGGTGTAATCGAACCTTGTTGGACATGGTTCGCTCTATGATGAGTCGTGCTTCACTATCTATCTCTTTTTGGGGGTATGCCTTAGACACTGCAGCCCATATCCTTAACTGAGTCCCTACTAAGAAGGTTTCCAAAACACCTCACGAGATGTGGACAGGGAAAGCTCCCTCGTTAGTACATATCAAGGTTTGGGGTTGCGAGGCTTTCGTAAGACAAGATACTCACGACAAGCTCGAACCTCGTAGTGAGCGATGTATTTTCATCGGCTACCCGCAGAAATCCTTTGGATATCTCTTTTATAGACCGAAGGACAATGTTGTCTTTGTTGCGAGAAGAAGAGTTTTCTGAGAGCGAGAACTCATAGGCCAAGGAGACAGTGGGAGGCAAATCGAGCTTGAAGAGATTCAAGAGTCGATAGATAAAGGAACCTCTACCGCTGGCGCTCAACCCGGGGAGGAAACTCCGGTTGAACCGATTGAGTTAGAGTTCAACCCCAGTTGTATGGTTTTCATATTACTACTGAAGGGGAAACGTATATTAGTGATAGTACACTAATAAACCTTGATGAACCTAATAGCTATAAGGAAGCCATGGCAGGCCCGGAGTCTGCAAAATGGAAAGAGGCAATGGATAGCGAGATCCAATCCATGTATGATAACCACGTTTGGAATTTGGTTGATAATGTGCCCGGAGGTAAGACCGTTGGGTGCAAATGGATCTTCAAGAAGAAGACCGACGTGGATGGAAAAGTACACGCGTATAAGGCACGATTGGTTGCGAAAGGCTTTACTCAAACTCCCGGAGTTGACTATGATGAGACCTTCTCACCAGTTGCGAAGATAAAGTCTATTAGAGTGATGCTAGCTATTACCGCATTTCATGATTATGAGATTTGGCAAATGGATGTCAAGACCGCTTTCCTTAACGGGAAGTTGGCTGAGGATGTTTACATGGCTCAGTCGGAGGGGTTTGTGGATCCGAAGCATCCGAATAGAGTGTGTAAGCTTGAGAAGTCCATTTATGGACTTAAGCAAGCATCTCGCAGATGGAATCTTTGCTTTGATGAGAAAGTCAAAGAGTTTGGATTTCTACGAAGCGAAGATGAATCGTGTGTATATGTCAAAGACAGTGGGAGTATAGTAAGCTTCCTCGTTCTATATGTCGATGACATATTACTCATAGGAAACGACGTCCCGACTCTGCAGGAAGTTAAGTCCTGGCTCGGGAAGTGGTTCGCTATGAAGGACCTCGGAGAGGCTTCCTATATTTTGGGAATAAGGATAGTAAGAGAAAGAAGTAAGAGACTAATAGGACTTAGTCAGAACACTTACTTAGAGAAAGTACTAAAACGTTTTAGTATGGAAAACTCAAAGAAGGGAGAATTACCGATACAAAGTAATGCCAAGTTGAGTAAGACTCAAAGTCCGAGTACCGAAGCTAAGATAGCTGAAATGAGCCGAGTTCCATACGCTTCCGCAGTTGGCTCAATCATGTACGCTATGACTTGTACTCGCCCTGATGTAGCCTTTGCTTTGAGCATGGTTAGTAGATATCAAGGGAACCCTGGCAGAGCCCATTAGATTGCGGTGAAGAATATCCTTAAGTACCTTCGGAGGATGAAGGAATGGTTTTTAGTCCTCAGAGGGAGTGATTACGTGAAGGTGCGAGGGTATAGTGACACCAGCTTTCATACCGATAGGGACAACTACCGTTCGCAGTCGGGCCGGGTCTTTACCCTGAATGGAGGAGCAGTAACTTGAAAGATTTCCAAGCAGGAAACTGTAGCTGATTCAACGTGCGAATCAGAGTACATTGCAGCGAGCGAAGCGTTGAAGGAGGCAATATGGTTGAAGAACTTCATCGGTGACCTTGGAGTTGTACCTGCCATAAAGGAGCCCATAGAGATTTTCTATGATAATGAAGGAGCGGTTTCCTTGACCAAGGAACCAATGGATCATGGTAGATCTTGACATGTCACCAGAAAATATCACTTCATCATACATCGTGTAGAAGAAGGACAACTCGTAGTGAAGAGGATATCATCAGAAGATAACCCAACAGATCTGCTTACGAAGGGACTGAGTAGGGTTAAGCACTTGCAGCATGCTAGGAGTATTGGGCTGAAGGATGATATTAGCATAGATTAGATAGTAGTAGAAATGTATAATAGATAAATGTAATTAACATTTGATGATTAAATAAAGGAGTTTTATTTATGAGTAATGTTACTGTCTTATGTTAATTGTTTAACTATTGTTTCACTTTGCATGTTTTGACTTCCAGAATAACTGAGTTTATTAAGAATAATCGAATTATTCAAATTGTTCACAATCGTTCATATGTCGGAAGTAGATATGAATGAAGATTGTCATGAATTGGTGTGTAGACTGTCTAAATGGTATTAGACATAGCAAAAGATTGCTGCAACGTTCATGAGTGCTTATGAACTGGTTTTGATCATTGGAACATACCCGCGCTTGCTGGAATCACCTTATGGAATGTGATATAAAAGGTGATCGCAAGACGATAATATCATATAGTCTTAAAACCTAGATATATGGTTTGTTATTTGTTAATTGACTGTACATTGATAATGCGAAAATGCATCAGTAACTCGGTGTTATAAAACGCATTGTTGTGTATAGTTGATTAATGAATAAGTAAATGCATATAAGTCGAAGTTTATCTGTAACTTTTATTCTAAGAGGGTAAAAGCGATATCTCAGCCGATATCTCGGCCGCTCGATGATTTGATTTGACTTCTAAGAGGGTAAAAGCGATAAATCGGAGATCGAGAAACCAAATGCTAGACTAATTATTCCATAAAATTGTCAGCATGATATCTAACATAGGACTGTACGATCCCTTATCTAAAGGACAAGATTGATTAGATCAGAGTTTAACAGCGTCTTTGAGAGATACGATTGCAAACCGGATTGTACTTGTGCATATAGTTACTAGACTTATCCAAGTGGGAGACTGTTGGAATAGTGTCTAAGGCTGCAACTATATTACGCAAGTACTTGACCCGGTTGTGCATGGTCCTTTTGGGTTGCCTTCACCAAAGCAACTTGACTGGAGAAATAAATAGAGAAAGAGGTTATTATGATTTATTAATATGTTATAAGAATAATATATTAAAGGAGAAATCATATTTGTTTAATTAATATTGGTCAATAATTAATTAGTAATTAATTTTGTGATCAAGTGTAATTAGTTAAACTAGAGGGGCTGAATTGTAATTATGTGATAGTTGCAAAATAGGGCAATGGTTATCCTTGTTTAAGGATGGACGAATTTAAGGATAAGGATATTCTTAAAATCGTCCAAGGTCCAAGAGATAAGGGTTTTCAAGGCTTATCTTGTGGTTGCTTGGTGGGCAAGTAACTGGATAAGGATAAGGACTGAAACCCTAATCTAAACCCTATATAAAGACCCCTAGGCCTTAGGAATTCGTGTACATGCTTCTAAGAAGTCCCAAGGACGATTTCCACCTCCTCCCTTCTCTCTCTATAGCCTCTCCAATTGCTTGTGGTGTTTGTGAGCCATTAGAGGTACTACACTTGTGGTGTTTGCTTTCAAGACTTAGGGTTTGAAGATTTAAGTTGTTATTGCAATATAACAACAAGAGGTGTGTAATCTAACCTTGTATATTAATTTCGAAAATAGCATTGTTCTTTAGGGTTTTATTCTTATGTATCTAATAGCAAAACATAGATCCAAATTAGGGTTGCATGCACACATAGGATTGTTTGTATAAAACGCATCAGAAATATCGGTGGATGACATATGGGTCATGGTAACACCCATGGATGCCATATGAATCATGGTTGTGCCGCTTGAGTTTTAAAATAGATTGATTTTTTTAAAAATTCTGATTTTTGCCAAAACTACCCTTACTAATCAAATATGAGCCATTGTATGTATGAGGGCAATTTGGTCTTTTTATAGTCAACATCTTGTAGGCACCATAATTTTTTCCAACGAATCACGTCGTTTCAATTCTTTAGTCTTATTTCAGTCGCTTGCAATCAACCGCAATTTCAAAATTCCAACAGTCAAAAAACCCTAAAATCGTTTTTACAGAATCGCTAACTAAGTCGGCCAATAATATTATGCAAGGAAATACTTGTTCGAAGATTCAATCAAGAAAGCAAAGCAAATCGCTAACTGACTTTCCATTGGATGTAATTGAGAAGATAATAGTGGAGGTGGGAAATTTTTTAGCAGTCGACACTTTCGAGATGAAGACTGTGTAAGTTTTGTCTTCGATCCTTCTATTACACATGTTTATTTATTTTGTGCTTATAGTTAGGGGCCAACATTTTTGTTTTGTTTTGCAGCTATAGAATCTTGAACGAGGCAGTAAAAACGGAAGAAATATACAAACATATGGAGGTATAGGGATTACGATTTCGTCATTGGACTAAAGAGAAATATGCAGTTGTCAACAAATGCAAAGATATGAGAAACCCAAATATTTTGTTCATGGATGGATTGGTATGTTGTTATATATATGCATAGTATTAATTTATTTCTTGTATTGCATTACTTTAACTAGAAATTATGTGTTTAATGTTTTTTAGAGTAATTTATTTTTCTTGGAAGCTGATCATGAAGGGAAAATGATACTTTAAGAAGTGTTTGCATTGAGACATTTGGATTCAACATTTGTCCTGGGAATGATGCTGATTGCAGAAAGTAGACGGAGGAAGCAAGAAGCTTTGGACATGTTGAACAATGCTTACCGTAAAACAAAAGTTACTTGCAATCTTAGAGCAACCTACTCCAAGGTTCATTTCCACTTAGATAGGGACGTGAGAAAACATGTACACTTCCATGGCTTCCATAGAACGTGTGTAATGCATAGGTCTGTGATTAGGGTTTCAGACAATTTTGTTGAAGGATAAAAATGGGTGTTTAGGTGTGAAATTTGTTTGTGGGATGCTTGTTTAATTAGGTTTACTATGGAGTTTGGGATCATTTATGAGTAGTTTGTTGATATATAAATATATAGTAATTTACTTGGTAAGTAGTTACTTGATGTTGTTACTTGATATATGAATACATAGTAATTTACTTGATAAGTAGTTAGTTGATGTTTTTACTTGATTGGTAAATATGTTGTGCTGTTATCAAGGGACTAAAATGTAAAATTTTGAAAAGTCGTGTGGCAAAATGAAAGTAAAAAAAATCTTACTATTCCTAACTTGGTCAAGTTATAATATATATACATATTAGACTTTATATTATGTTAGTAAAATTAAATGGTTGTGTTATAATTATCAAAATTTAACACATATGTTAATTTAGTGTATGTTACTTTAGTGTTTATATTATGGGTTGCTTATAGTGTCATGATAATACCCTTGGATGACATATGGGTAATGGGCTGCCACATTAATGAACTTGATGATTCCACGAGTTTAATTGCCGGAACAAATTTACATAGCTAAATATCTATGAAATTGAACTACTCCTAATCAACGTTGCTATGGAATATAATTTCGTAAGAAATGTCGTCACAAATTAGCTAGGCTTTTTGTTCCATAGCAAAACAAGCAAACGAAATCGAATTCCATAGCAGAATTCCCTAGCAAATACATACGAATGATACTTCCATAGCAAATCAACTATGGAATTGGTTTCCGTCACAAAGTCGGTTGCATAGTAACCACAATGATTAATTCCATAGCAGCAGTACAATGGAAAGCGATTCCGTAACAATTTCGTTGGAAAATTGCTACGAATTTTTATTCAATAAAATATCGGTAACATAATACCAGTGGATATGGAGTCGGTAGCATTTTTCTTAGCAAGTCCCATTCTCACTACCGGAAATAAATTCTGTAGACAATGTGGTAGCAACCTTGCTATGGAACGACATTCCATAGCACGATCCATTGTAGATTAACAACGAAAATATGTTCCATAGTGACCTTCCCTAGCAAAATCACGTTTTTCTTATAGTGTTAGTTAGTAAATCATGTTTAACTTATTTTAAACACCCCTTTACTTTTATGTTTCTAGCTAATTATTTGATTTATTATTTGAATAAATCATATCCATTCTGCTAGAGTTTCATATTTGGTATTTTCACATCTATATTACTACATGATTAGGTACACTGCGTATTGTGTATTTTAGTGGAGTTATGAATAAATCGGTTCAATAAATTGACAACTTTGATAAATATTTAGTATATAAACAACACATCAATAAACCTTTATCCATCTGTTTATCAATATATTTGATCCATTTTTTCAAGATGAAACTTCTCTCATTTTTATAATTTTTAGTTTTTTCCATACCAAACCCTTAAGTTACTTTTAAGAGTTTGAAGCTTCTTCAAATAATTAACCATCTAGCTTTATAAAACTTTCCCATGTCAATGGCAGGAAGCCCTTACCACTTTTTTCTAACCCACATGTGAATAGAAAACCAAGAATAAAACAAAAAAATGAAATATGGTCTTAATCAGAATCTAACTCTTTAAGGAGAAACGAGTGATGGTTCAACCACTTTTTTCCATCATAATCATTGTATTATTAGGACAAGTGTTAACAATTCCATCGAAGATAGAAATGGTTTAACTTGCTTATTTTAGAAACCATTAGCCTTTACAAATAAACAGTTATCCTTATAAAGGGAACATTGACAAGATTAACATAGAAAATAATTAGATTGAAATGCTATTCATGAATTTGCGAACAAATAGGCCTTTATTTCACAAGTATCACAAACTTCACATCCCCACAGAAGACAACTTCACCATTATGCCAATGGAATAAGGCTACTAAATTCGACCACAAAGTCCTTAATGTATCTAATGATGGTGAAGCATACAAGGTATTAATCAACACACCTAGATTGTGAGCCCTTCATTTCCCCATTTCCCCTTCAGCAACAACAAAATTTTCATAACAAGCTATCCATTTTTTACACACTTTGATGGATCCCTCAAAAAAGGCTATCGTCGAGTTACCTCTAGCATTCAAGAAAACGTAATCGAAAAATAAATTGTCCCAATAAATTCTAATCGTGGAAAGCTCAGTACTAGACGTCTTTATTTCTCAAATTCTTAACAAATTGATTGTGTTTTGTTGACACAACCTCCTTATCCATTTATGGTGTGTTCGATACGGAGCGTTTGAGAGCTTCCGACTTCTATCATTTGACAAAACGCTCCATTTTGAACAGAAAGTCTTGTTTAGCACTATAAGCTTTTAGCTTTTAGTTTAAACAAAACACTCTAAATTCAAATTCTACTTCATGTAGCGTTTAACAAAACGTTACAAGCTACAAGCTACCCATTACCAGCTAATTTTGTCGAACACGTCCTTACCTTTATCCACATTTCACCTCCTTTAATAGTGATTGCTAAATAATTCACTTAAGAACTTTCATCCCTCATATTCCATTAATTAGTAGTTTCATGTATCATTCACAACCCTTCATCTTGTATCCAATATCTCTACATATACCAATGATTCACTAAAAATCCTCAATCATGAATATACTTTTATGTGTGAGCTGAGAGGAAGAAGAGTGGACCAACCCAGAATCTTACTGCTAGTTCCATTCTTAAAAGAAACCTTGTTTTAAGTATAAGTTTCTCGCCTTTAGAGAGGTGGGTATGGGCAACGCCACAAGGGGCGTTATTGGGTGTTATAACACATGAACACCGCCCCCTTCCATGTTATCAGACGTTATTAGCCTGCACGTTACTCCCCGTTACCGCCATAAAATGTTATGACGCCTTTTTTTGTCTTTTCCTAATAACGTCGGTGTGGGCATTGCCCACACCTACCTGTCTTAAATTTAGGCCATTGAACTCGAGATTAGCCATTCGATAAGGTTAGGGTAGAAGTAAAACATGAGGAGTGTAAATGTGTTTCCCCTAGGTTACCAACACCTTTATCTCAATTCTCTATAGTAGGGACAACCACCTTTTTTCCCTCACAAATAGGAGATGTAACATCTTCTTTAGCCGAAATTATAACAGTCAAAACTCTCCAATCCCGACAACCACTTGAAAAAAAAATATAAGCTACTTCAACAATCCTAACAACCACCTGAATATAAGTTGCATCAATTCCTCCAACAACACGTACAACCATCTAAAAATAGTTACATAAGATCATTTAACAGACGTTCAACTCTTGTGACAACACCAATAACCTTCTTAACAGAAGTTGCTTAGACTCATAAAAAATATATAGTTTATTAAACGGAGATTATATAATTTAGTGGGATTAAATTAATGTCATAACTAGTGTTTAATATGGACCGCCTAAACCTCTTTGTATAAATTGTAGATAATCCCTAACATACAAACACAAACAAATATTTTCTATACAATCTTAATCAAACATTTTTATACTTCTTTGTTGAGAAAGAATATCTCAAACTAATTCTAGTTTGTTGTATGTTCACATCAAGAAGATGACACAAATCTATATTCTAATAAAAAAAATAGTTTTAATCTTCTTTTGACATGTATCATCATATTAGGTTTTCTAATTAATACATATTTTATTCTTTTTTTGTCATGTGTCACTCTATTAAACCTATTAATTAATGCATGTCACTTGTCAACCTATTAATTTTTTATTTCAAATTTTAAAATTTTCACTTTAATTACAATAAATTAATAACAATGGAATAAAAATTAAAATAAAATTAATACAAATTATAAGGTGATATAATTTCATATATTTATTTAAATTAACGATTATAACTAATTAATAATTTTGTGTTCTAATTATTAAAGTTTAATTAATTTTGTAGCAGTGGTTTCACGGATTATAAACTAGTAACCTATATATTAAGGTATGTTCTTTTAATAATTCAATAATATGTTCAGCTTTTAAAACTATGAATGATTTGTTTCAAACTTTCAATACATTCTATAGAGTCATCGTATTTATTGAAGTATTAGCTGTATTGCCAATATACATGCTCTATTATGTATAAAATGGTCTGCATGGTGATAAGAAACAAATTTAATTGCTTATATTGTGCCTTACAAATCTATATAGAGGGAGATAAAGTTGGCAAATATGCTAAGTTTCTAAAAATAAAAAATGACTGGATTTTTTCAAATTAACTTACTAAAAGGACAGAAAAAACAAAAATGAAACATATATCTCTATTATAATAAAATAATAGGTTTAATTTGTTGTTTGACACGGATCAATTTACTATGCATCCTAATTAATGTTATATATCATTTGTCAACTTATTGATTCTTCATTTTAAATTTCAAATTAAAATTTTTCACTCTAATAAATTAAATTAATATTATTAAAATAAAATTAATATAAATTATGAAATTACATATTTATTTTAACTATAAAATATTTCTTAATTAATAATTTATTTAAAATAATTTTGAATTTTTACAATGATAATTTAATTAATTTTTTAACCGTAGTTTTTACCAGTTATAATCTATTATAAACAAAATAAAATTAAAATTAGAATTAATAAATATGCTGAAATTAGAGGGATAAACAGATGTTTTCCTGCCACGAAAAGAGCTTTCCGAATTCCGAGGATATAAGAAGGCCTTTCAAATTCCATATGGATTAAATTAATAGGCCACTTTTGGCCCCGTTTGCCATTGCCATATATTACCATATATGCTCACCATCGTATTGTTTCCCGCGGCTAAGCAACCTTGCTTGGTTGTGTTAATACAATTATCTTCGTTGTTCGAAAAAGAAATATAACACGATACGTCGCCATGATTGTTTGTAGACAAAGTAAGATGAAGCAAACTATAACCGGTATCATTAATAGAAACTCTAATGGGTGTAATCAATAGCAACTAGAACGGGTATATTTAATCCTGATATTTTATGTTATACTTGTTTTTGTTGAGGTTTCTATGCCACACGACTTGTAGGCTAGTGGACTGATTATCACCTACATTAGCCAACCCACATTAATATGTAAACAAACATGACAATATATTTCACATGTTATTGCGTATTAACTTATCAATGTATTTATGTGGCAAAATTTGATCATCGTTTTCATCACCATTATGTCGACGTCGTCATCCTGGTCCACAAAGCCGTACAATTTAAATGTAAAAGCAGATCAATGTTTTCTTAAAATTAAACAAAAGTGTATTTACAAGGTAGCAAAAAATAGACGTATTTATATATTAGCTATGTTGAAGGCTTCCTGGGTTGTCATCACGTATTTAAAAAGAAATTGATTCGTACATAACAATTTTTTACAATACGAAACAATGTATGAATTATAAAGTTGTACAATACAATATTTTAAAGCATCAATTATTATGTATGGAGAAAAGTTATTGTGTATATTTTATCTTCCATTTAAAAAACGTAAGTAATTGACAATTATATAGCATTAATATTTTATTAAGTTTTTTTTTTTTTTTTTTTTTTGAACAGGCAAATATAAATATATAATCTGCTCCTAAACTAACACTTAATTTCATATATGTCTACGATAAGATTTTAACCCTCAACCTCAACACGGAAAAGCACCACCTGACACCACCAGACTAAAAGCCTTTTGGGTAATATTTTATTAAGTATGATTATATATTTAATTATAAATTACATACGGCTATTTAATGGATTTAAATTCATATCGTAACTAGAGTTTAATAAATGTGGATTTTTCTGACGCATAGGATGTCACTAAGGGCATCTCCAACCTACTCTAAAACTCTATTTTTTCTTCTAATCTTCTCTAACACTACCTCATTTTCACCTCCATTTTTTGAGATATGAATAATATTCCCCTATATATGGAGGAATACTAATGATATCTTCAAAAATGAAGGTGAAATTTGATTGCCAATTTTAGTCTCTCTTATTTTTATTTTATACATTTATAGTTTATTTTATCTATTATTTATAATTTAAATGCAATATTTAATATTTATAATATCATGTTAAATACTAATTTATATTAATTAATCATAAATATAGAGTTTAATTAGTAAAAGGTGTATTTGACAATATATATATATATATATATATATATATATATATATATATATATATATATATATATATATATATATATATATATATATATATAAGTTATAAAAATAGAATATTCTAGAAATATACTTTTTGGTGGTCTGTCAAATCGGGCAGTTATGTCATGTTTTTATCTAACACGACACGACACGACAATATTTTTTGTAACACGAACACGACACGATGTCGTGTTTTTTTCACTAACACAAAAACGTACCAATTAAAAAACGACAACACGACAAGACACGACAAAGATAATATTACATAACTGTTATTTTATTTAATTCATATGTAATCATATATAATACGACAAAAACGACAAACACGAAAAACACATGCTTAATCGTGTCAATTTCGTGTGGATTTGTAAACACGAACACGACACGACACGACATCATGTTTTTTTATACTTGACACGAACACGACACGAAAACGAATTCGAATTTTGATTTCGTCCCAATTCGTTTCGTGTCGTGTATTTTTGTCATGTCGTGTCATAAATTGATACCCCTATTTTTTGAGGTAAAAAATGGAGTAGAAAATAAAATAGGGTTGGAGATTAAACACTATTTACTCTATTTTTTCTTAATTTATAGGGGGAAATAGAAATAAGTTTGGAGATGGTCTAATCATAATAAAGATCCGCATATCCAAGAGTTAAGTTATAATCTTATATCGGTATCTAATAGGTCTTTATCCTATCTTGTACATTTTATAAAAGTGGCCAATGTGGTTCAAAATAGTAATTTTTCTTGAATCATATTATTGGAAACACAAACAACTTTTTCAACTTTTAGCTAATTAATCACTATTATTAAAGAGTTTTTAACTTATATATTAATTTTCAATTAATTAGTTATTACAAATCAAGAGTTTTTTTATTTATAGTACTTAATTGTACTTATTATATATAGTTAATATATGTGGATTATATTGCTAGAGTTTATAGGATAATATAGAGAGAAAAATAACTAAAAACATACAAATTTTGGGATGCACGTTTTTTACGGACAGAGAAAGAGGTAATTTTGGTTTCCAAAGTTGCTAATTTGTATAAGCTAACATATTTATTGATATTTTTTCTCATTATTCATATGGTCTTCCATTAAAGAATTATAAGTTTAATAAATGTAATATATGTTGGTCCAAATTTTTATAGTCCAGATTTTTTTATAACCATTATATATATATATATATATATATATATATATATATATATATATATATATATATATATATATATATATATATATATATATATATATATATATATATATAAGGTTAAGTTCAAATGAGAATACTATTTAATATGACAACGTGAAAACGCTACTTTATATTAGTATTCTACTATAAATTTTGTATATACAACGATATGATACTATTCATCAACAAATATACGAACAATCAAACATTAATATTCACATTAAAATTTTGTATATACAATTTTATGACATTATTCATCACCAAATATATGAACAATCACATATTTAACATTCACATTAGAATTTACTAATTTACTACACATATATATAAATTTTATAGTAGAATAGCTATATAAAATTGAATATATTTATATTATAATTACTACAATACTATACATATTAAATTGATAGTACAATAGTAACATAAAGTAGTGTTCTCACGTTCTCATATTAAATAGTGTTCTCATTTGAACTTAATCATATATATATATATATATATATATATATATATATATATATATATATATATATATATATATATATATAATTCTTATTTACGAATTGTAGTTGTTAACTAACAACTACGACTACCAATGAATGAGTTTGCAAAAATAATATAGAGAGAAAGATGACTAAAAACATACAAACCTTCATTTTGAGATACATGTTTTTTATAAAGACGAGAAAGAGGTAATCATAATTTTCAAAGATATTAATTTATATAAGTTATCACATTTATTGATATTCTCCTTATTATTCATATGTTCTTCTATTATGAAAGTGCAAATTCAATTAATGTAATATATGTTGTCCAAAATTTTGTAGTCCATATTTTTATTTATAACCATGATGTTCAATAATTTCTTCATGAGTTTGCATAAGTTATTATTAATTATATATATATATATATATATATATATATATATATATATATATATATATATATATATATATATATATAATAATAATAATAATAATAACTTATGCAAACTCATGAAGAAATTATTGAACATAATGGTTATAAATAAAAATATGAACATAATGGTTTCTTCATGAGTTTGCATAAGTTATTATATATATATATATATATATATATATATATATATATATATATATATATATATATATATATATATATATATATATATATATATTATAAATTCTTAGTCTTATTTACGAATTGTAATTGTTAACTAACAAATTCAAATAGTAATGAATAATTGCTAATATCGTTTTGATATTGTTTGTTATATAATGCGAGAAATAAGTAGATATTGATGTGTTATTGTATATTTAGAGACAAAAGAAAAGAATTAAAGAATTAGGTTGTATTTTTTTTTGTTTGTTTATTAAAGCTTCATTTTTCTTTAGATGTTGACAACAACAATTAATAAAAAAAAGTAAATAAATAATAAATGTTTTGGTAACTAAAATACAGAAACCAAAATATGCCAAAATATCAAAACGAAAACTTTGAAACCAATTAGACGACAAACAAAGAAAAAAGTCAGCAAACCACTGAGACAATTTGTACAATTTATTTGGTAAAAACAATATTTTTCAAATACTTCAAGTAAATTTCTAAAAATTTATAATGCATAATAATTATTATAAAAACAAAGCTTGAATTGAGTATGGATTATATTAAATACTCAGAAAAAAAACCATAAATTAATATTTTTTTTATTGTTTTCTAAATTAGGTTTACTATACAAATGTATAGTATATATATATATATATATATATATATATATATATATATATATATATATATATATATATATATATATATATATATATATATATATAATGACCAAAAAATATGTTTCAAAAAGTAAATTTGAACATATTTAAACAATTTTACAACGATTATTTTAACTTTATAGTTGTAAACCTGCGCAACGCGTGAAATTACATCTAGTAAATCTTAAAATCGAGGTCATTCAAATAAATGTGCTTCAAGATATATCATATTTTTGCATCATAATAATTTGAAACCTACATGACTCTTCAATTTCACCTACTTAACAATATCACTCAAGATTTTTTCCACCTTATGATAGTTAATGGTACTAATATTATCAATTGATTAGTTTCTATCTATATATATATATATATATATATATATATATATATATATATATATTATAAATGAAACATTTTTCATTTCACCACATTCATTTGAAATTGTCATGCATTTTTATTTTCACCGCATTCATTTGAAACTCTCATGACTTTTCAATTTCTTTCTAATAATAATTATGAGTTGGTTAATAATGTTAAATAAATATGAAACCTAAAATGTAATCATATATAAACTAAATTTCAATATTAAAATAATATCTTTACTTCTACCTATAAAATTATGTTTTTTTAACTTTTAGCATATTATACTTCATTTATTAGTTTTAATATATTGTTGGATGTAAGCCATTATCATTGTAAATATATAATTTCGGAACAATTTGTATAAAATATTTAAACTATTAATTTGAATATAACATTACAGTATCGACTTAATATAGATTTTAGTTTAACTTAAACAACTCAAAGAATATTTTGTAAATAGTTAAAAGTGATTAATTGTAGTGTCTTTCCAATAATGATTATAAGTTGGTTAACAAGGTTAAACAAATATCAAACCAAAAGTGTAATCATATATAAACTAAATTTCAATATTAAAATAATATCTTTACTTCTACTTATAAAGTTATGTTTTGTTAACTTTTAACATATTATACTTAATTTATTATTTTTAATATATTGTTGGATGTAAACCATTATCATTTCAAAGCTACAACTTTTGAACAATTTGTATAAAATACTTAAATTATAAATTTAAAAATAACATTACATGATCAACTTAAGATAAATTTAAAGAATGTTTTGTAAATAGCTAAAAGTGATAAATTGTAGTGTCTTTATAATAATGATTATAAGTTGGTTAATAAGGTTAAATAAATTTCAAACCTAAAGCGTAATCATAAACAATTTAAATTTCAATATTAAAATAATATCTTTACTTCTACTTATAAAGTTATATCTTTAACTTTTAACATATTATACTTAAGTTATTAGAATTAATATGTTGTTGTATGTAAACCATTATCAGTTTAAAGCTACAACTTTTGAATAGTTTGGATAAAATATTTAAATTGTTAATTTAAATATAACATTACAGTGTCAACGTAAATATAAATTTCAGTTCCATATAAAAAACCCAATGAATATTTTGTAAATAGTTAAAAATGATAAATTGTAGTGCTAAATACAAAAACTAAATTATAATCTCAATTTAACTAAAATATTTCCTACAAATATTTTTATAATAGTTAAAAGTTTTCAAATAAGTAGCTTAAAATAACTTACAATAACAATAGTAATAACTCTATATAAATGATTATATTGTTACCTTTAAAATCTAAAACAATGTTTGATGTTTTAAATAATTATAATGATAGAAATTAAAATGTTAAGCAAATAAAATTTAAAAAACTAATTAACAATAACAACAACTATAAATAACATTAAACCATATATTATATTTAATTTTATTCATGAGTAACTACCAGGTAAAAGCCATTCAAACGGTTGGGATTATGCAGTGATACTATATAATTTCGTATAATTGAAAATAATCAATATAGTATATCAATTTAGTATACGAATTATTATATCAATTTCAACAACAACATTATTGTTATATTTAAATAAACATATATTTGTAAAGAATTCAACTATTTATGTGTTTCTGCGCAACGCGCGACCATTCGCCTAGTATATATATATATATATATATATATATATATATATATATATATATATACACACACCTACTAGGCGAATCCCCGCGCGTTGTGTGAAATACAACAATATATTTGAAATCTTTACAAATATATGTTTTTTAAATATATGAATGACGTTGTTAGTTCAGGTTGGTCGCGGAGCTCATCCACATACGATGGCGTACGTGGAGTACGATTAGCATACATGAGCAGTTTAGAAACCCTAGTTTGAGAGTTTGTACCCTATATAAACCATAAGTTAGCCTCTTTTGGCCTTGTATAACCAGCCTCCATACCATTGAAAACCCTAATTTGTTCCTAGCCTTTGTGTGGTGCTTTTGAGCTCTTGAGAAGCTTTTGGTGGGTGTTGTGCATCTTCAAGTGGTAGAAGAAGAATCTTAAAGACTCATTCTTTGGTGGAGAACCTTTAGATCCAACTTTAGCACCTTCATTTTATGGCTTTTGAGGTATAAAGTTCAAAGATTGGCATCTCATTTCATAGATCTACTCTTTAGCTTCTTTATAGTCATTTTTGTCCCTTTTTGGTTGGTTTTGTGAGTTAAGGGCGTTTGGAGCTTATCCTTGTAGATATGGACACATTAAGGGTTCCGTGAGCATAAAGGTGCAAACTTTATGGTGGTTTTGGTCTCATGCATGTGTTAAGTCATTTATTAAGCTCTTTTGAGCTCTAAATCCCCATTAAGCCATGCATGCGCATAACTTTATCAACTTTACATGATAAATCACCTTAAGGAAGTCATATCTGAGTTTGGGTTGAAGTCTTAATTGATTTAGAGCTATAAATCGGAAGTTGGACAAATTGGTGGAGTACGTTTGGTGTACAAGCAGGTACGATGCACGTACAAATCCTCAAGCATGTATGTTGAGCGTACAGGCTGAGTACACCCCGCATACTCAGCAGTTTGGGCTTCAGTCTAATTGGGCTCTCGATTTTGAGCCATGGTCCTTGGTTGTCTTCGTCCTTATTGGGCCATCAAAATTATTTTGTTGGGCTGTTGAGATTTTATTTGACTTTCTTGGGTGAAGGCCCATGAAAGGGATTGGGCCTAATTTGGAAAATTGGGCCATATATGAGCTTTGGGTGATTATTTTAGATTTTGGGATTTTTAGACAATTGGATTGGGCATTGGCCTTACGCCAAGTTGGGAAAGGGTAAAAAGGTATTTTACCCTAACATTGACACTTAGTGTGAGTCGGGATCCACTTATTATTTAGGTGTTGTTTTGTGATTGATAGCATAGAGATTTTAGCAGATCTGCAGCCAAAGAATTATATGTAGGTTTTAGCTGTTTGAGGTGAGTCTCCTCATTGTACTATGGGTCGATGGCACCAATGTCGGCTCATTGGCTTATGTATTGTTGGAAGACAAAGGAGTGGGCCTTGGCATTGTAGGAAAGACCCGGAAGTGGCTCTTGACAAAATCTGTATACAAGACCGGGGTTTGAACCCTGGCAGTTAAGTAGGTCGTTAGTTGTAGATTGTATGCTTGTTGTCTTTGTGACGCTTGAATGGAAGACTAGGAGGTGGATCTTGGCACTTGTTTGTAAGACATTGGGTATTGGCCCCCGTCCTGGCAAGGGAAGACCATGATACGACACGTTGCATAATGGCAAGATTCTGGTTGGCACATAGCATTCTCTGTTATATGTATGGTATGTGATATTGTGGGGAACTCATTAAGTTTTGTGCTTACGGTTTATTGTTTATAGTTTTAGGTACTTCACGATTAAAAGGGAAGAGACTAGCTTGATCGCAACGCATACACCCATCTTTTTCCGCAAGTTTGTGATTTTGGGATTGTACTCTGATAACTGTTTTATGAAGAAATACTTCTAAATGTTTGAGTAAAAGATAAATGAGTGTTTTGATTGTACTAAAAATGAAATTTTTACCTTGAAAATTTTGGGATGTTACAAATGATCTCTACCTGCAGGTTATTCACGAATAAAATTAAATATAACATGTTTTTTAATGATATTTATAGTTATTGTTATGACTAATTAGTTTTAAAAACTTTATTTGCTTTAAAATTCAATTGCTATCATTGTTATTATTTAAAATATCAAACATTGTTTTTGTTTTTAAAGGTAACAGTAAATTTTTTATATATAATGTTACTTTTTAACTATGGTTAAGTTAAGTTATTTAAAATAACATATGTGAAAACTCTTAATTATTTGAAATAGCTTTCAGAAATTTAACTTTTTTAAAGTTTATTTGATGAATATTGTTAGTTGCTTTGATTGTAATTATTTAAAACATCAAACATTGTTTTTGTTTTTAAAAATAACATTATAACTTTTTATATAATTTTACTTTTAGCTATTCTTATTGTAAGTTACTTTTAAGCTACTTATTTGAAAAATCTAAATAATTAAAAAATAGTTTCATGGTTTTTTTTTTATTAAATTAGGATTAGAATTTAGGTTTAACACTATAATTTAGAGCTTTTAACTATTTAAAATTGTCTCTCAATCTTTTAACTGAAATTTTGATTTAAATTAACCGTTTAACATTATACTGAAATTAATAATTTAACTATTTTGCCTAAAATCATAAATTATATAAAATTTGTGACTTTACAATGACAATTGCTCCGAAATAACTATCATATATAAACTAATAAGTTGACAATAATATGTTAAAAAGTTAAAGTCATAATTTTATAAATAGAAGTAAAATATGATATTTTAAATATTGTAGCTTAGTTAATTTATGATTACAATTTAGTTTTTGCATTAATTTAATATTATTAACCAATTTATAATAATTATTAGAAAGAAAATGAAAATGGATGGAGGTTTCAAATGCATGTGGTGCAAGTTAAATGTCTTTTTTTATAAGTATACTAGAAGAATGTCTGCACGTTGCGCAGAAACACCTATATATTTGAAAATTTTATAATATATGTTTTCTTAAATATAACAATAATGTTGTTGTTAAATTTGATTTACTAATTTGTATACTTAGTTGATAAAATATATTGATTATTTTGAATTATATGATAATATATACATCTATTAAAATTGCATAATCCCAATCGTTTGAATCACCTCTACCTACGGGTTACTTATGAATAAAATTAAATATAATATATGGTTTAACGTTATTTATAGTTGTCGTTATTGTTAATTAATTTTTTAAAATTTATATGCTTAAAACTTTAATTTCTATCATTATAATTATTTAAAATACAAAAACATTGTTTTTGTTTTTAAAAGTATCAATATAATCATTTATATAGTGTTATTTTTAACTATTGTTATTGTAAGTTATTTTAAGGTAATTATTTGAAAACTTTTAATGATTATAAAAATATATTGTAACGCTCTAAAAATTTCAACCAATTTAAACTTTTCAAAAACAACCCATTTTCATTAAGTTATTATAAAAAGGTTTTCAATACATTTATTATCAGAGTATTCCCAGAACCATATCATAAAACATAAACATGAGGAGCGGTACAATCATGCATTTGCCTTGCCACAAACTCCCGAAGTACCTGAAACATTAAACCACAACTGTAAGCCTGAAATCTTAGTGAGATACCCCCAAAATACCAACCACATATACCATACACATAACATATCATATCATAAACATATTAACTATGGACTTCGGGTCTACTGTGTGACTGGTCCGCCGCATCGGACCTTCAGTCCACCTGGTCCACCCTCCGAGTCTAGCAACATACAACGAGTCTGTAGTGTTGTTGGTCCACCCCATCGGGCCTTTAAACCACCTGGTCTACTCTCCGAGTCTACAGTATGACTGGTCCGCCCGCGCCGGGCCTTCAGTCGGCCTGGTCCACTCTCCGAGCCTCGGCACGTCTGGTCCGCCCTCGTGAGGCCTACAGCCTATCCGGACCGCTCGCAGGGCCTTCAGGATATCCGGTCCTCCCTGGGTATGTTGGCCTACAACACAAAGCAGGATCCACCTTAACCCAACCCCAGTCAATTAACCATGTGCACATAAACATATAATCATATAGCAATTCATCACTAATCAACCGATCTAGCAGATCACATACATAGCATACTATAACCAGGACACCGACCTAACCGGTCACGAACATAGCATCATCCTATATACCAGGATTCCGACCCTAACCAGGTCTCTAACATATACCATCCTAACTACTAGGATGCAATCATATAGCAAAGCAATAACATAACAACTAGCCGGATTTCCATCCGATAAAGGGTCGGCCTTGGTGCCTTAGACCCTGTCGATATAGTAAGGATAACTCACCTTGCAAATGTCGAAACTCTGAACTGAAGAAACAGATGCCCGAACCATCGTCTCACCAAAAATCCCGAACTATCCAAAGTAGCAAAAAATCCATTAACCCAAGCACAATATCCTTCCAAGGGTAAATTAACCAAGTTACCCTTAACTCAATCTGGTCCATGACTAAGGCCCATAATCAAAATATGAAAGGCCCAACACTAGGTAAGCTTTCAAGCCTACTAATGGCCCAAAGACCAAAAGTCCAAAGCAAAGCCCAATATTGGCCCAATTTACTAAATTGGGCCCACCTTACAAAATGGGCCTAGATCCAAGGTCCATAATAATTAGTGAATCCAAATTACTCCATCCATAATGTCCAGTCATGGCCCAAGCTCTATTAGTCCCAATAACAGCCCAATCTCTTAAGGTCCAAAATGAAAACTCAACAGAAGGAGTACGTTGGGCGTACCATTCTTGGTACTCTGGGTGTACAACGATGCTCACGGATTAGAATCGGGACACAGAACCACTACGTTATGCGTACTTCCATTTACGTGGGGGGTAACCTCGCTGAACTACAACTCCACATAAGTCCTTAATGGCTTAAGCTCTTAAGCCCAAACTTCAGATTCATAGACCAAATATGCCTAGGATTTATAAAGTCTCAAACTTTATTACTTGGGATGTCCATAAAGCTCTTAACCCATGGTCTTAATCCATTAAGACCTACTTATATCACATATAAGACAACCAAAGCCCTTGGGATCTCATTTTTCTTACTGAAGACCTAACCTAAGGTCTGAAAGGACAGTTAATCTCGACCAACTCGAATCATGCATCAAGATGAGGTTTTTGGGAAAAGAATGGTGTCAAAACTTTACAACACATAGATCTATACAATAATATTGTCAAGATAGAGACTTTTTACCTCAAAAGGGCTCCAGAAGATGATGCCTCTCCAGATCTACGAGCTCCAACCACCCCACTCCTTCCTTGGCAACTTCCTCTTTCTTCTTCTTGGCTCTCCCTTGCCAAAACAAGCTTCCCAAGGTCAAAACACACCCAACAATGGAGGTGGGACGGCTATCTACGGTTTTTCTAAGGGTAAGAGAGTGTTTATGGAGGCTAGGGACGGAACCATAATGTTCCTTATATAGTGGCTGGTCCAAAACTTAGGGTTTCTGGATAATAGACGTACGTTGGGCGTACGTCGAGAGACCTCCACGTTCATTTACTCCATTACGCTGGGCGTACATCCAACTTACGCTGGGCGTACCCAGCCAAACACATGCATGCATGCTTAGCATGCATGGGACCCCTTTGCTAAACTTCCCCCTTAGGGACCATTGTTGCCAATGACTTCAATCTACAACATCTCCTCCATCCTAAGTCCGTTCCCAACGAACTTTATATCCACATAAAGGTGGCGAGAAGACCTACGCTTCTACTGACACACCTCGACCCAAAAACCCTTTTCGAATAAAACCCAATACCCATAAAAGACCGAAACACCCTTACTCTTGATCTCGGGAACCCATTGATATGAGTATATTTAGTTATAAAATTCATGCACTATCTTAATACTTTATGTTAATTTTATCTCAAATAATGAACAAAAGGTGCTTAATTAGCTTAAATATTTCATTTTCAGTAACAAAGACATGCTCGGATGGAAAAGGAAGCGGAACTGGCGATTGGACGCATGGATCTTGGATTTTGAAGAAAGAAGGACGTTGCTGGACAGCTTGACCCCTCGTCAGTGTTTTGGCCATATCTCATGAACCGTAACAACGCTTGACAAGATTCAAAATGTTCTGAAAAGTAGACACAATTTCGGACGACTTTCGTGTTTTGAGAAAATGCTGATTCGAAACGTACTCGGCGAGTAGGGCCGATTACTCGCCGAGTTGGTCAGAAGTTTCGCGATTCTGGACGCGCTGACTTGCCATACACGGGTTTTAAGTGATGGACTCGCCGAGTAGGTCACTGGACTCGCTGAGTAGCCCCTGTTTTGTGAAAATATATATAAAGGGACTTTCAGATCGATACCCTAGCATATAGATGAACCCTTGGAGGCCAATTGTCGACTAAAGGTGCTGCTAGAGCGTGGGAAGCAAGGGAATCAACCCTACATTCAATTTTAAGGAGAATCAAGTCAAAATCAAGTTTACTCTTACGTAATCTCTTGTTTGAACTATGTTTTTACCAATTGATTTCGTTTTTGTGCTTGTTTCTGCTGTAATCATGAGCTAAAAACTCATAACTTCTGTTTAGGTAGATGAATTTGTGAACATGGATTGATTATTTGATTAAGATTAATTTTAATTGGTGATTATGTTTTATTAAGCTTGTTAAAGAACCTTATGTGTTGACAATAACTATTCTTCTGTTAATAAATCAGTAATTAAGTTGTATGAACATCTCTTAGTTGCTAATTTCATATGATTTACGTGACTACATAGTTGTATGTCTAGGAATAACGAATGTGAAACTAGAATTAACTTGAAGATAGGTAAGTTAATGTGTGAGCTTGTTGTTGGGTTATGAGCATTCTAACACCCTAAGTGTACATGCAACCCTAAATACCTTGGATCTATGTTTTCTCTATTATACATGCAAATATGAACTTTCCAAGGTATTGTTCTATTCTAGGATACTAAAAGTTGAATAACACAAGTTAGAATAACATACCTTTTGTTAGTGCTTGTCTTCATGAAGCTTGAGTGCCTAGTGCCCCAAGTGTGACACCTCAAATGGTTCACACAACACCAAATACACTTAGAATAACTTGAGAGAATTCTACAGTTCATGAAATCGGCTAGCCCTCTCTAGAATCATCTAGTGGCCGATTTTTGTCAAGAATAATATCTTTATATAGTGTTACAATTAGGGCAAACCATAATTGTCATGACTTTCCATTTCCTTGGATCCATGGGTTCAAATACACCATGGAGCATCCATGGACCATCCTATGGGTTTTAGCCCAACTTGATTATCCATGGAGCATTAGCCCACTATACAAGTATGGATGATTTACACAATCAACCCATATATTTAATTAGTCTTCTTTTGATCACTTAATTAATCCTAGATTAATTCTTGATCAATACTAATTAAATAATATCATTATTCTTATTATTAATATACTAGAACTTATAATATATTAATAACCATAAGTGTCTTATTTCTCTCATTATAGTCTATCCAAGTGCATGATGCCATGCAACCCAAATGGACCATGCCGGGTCAGGTCAAGTCTTACCAATTATAGTTATGGACTTAGACAATAATCCAACAGTCTCCCACTTGGATAAGTCTAAAACTATTATTGCGTATGACTTCAGGAACCAACTGGCAATCGTAGCTCTCAAAAGCTTCTGTCGAACTTTGACCTTGTAGATGAACTCTGAACTTTGTCAATGACTTGTCCATTAGATAAGGGATCATATATTCCTCCATTCTATATATCATATGGACTGAGACATGGATTATAATCATTCTCTCTGTCCATTTGTTGTTTCCCGATTTCCGATTTATGACGACTGACTAATTGAACAAATCAAATCAGTCCTGGCCCGGCCGAGCACTTCCATTTGTCATCATCAAATCATCGAGGGGCCCACAGATATCGCTTTTATCCCGAAGGTAAAAGGAATGGATAAACTTCGACTCATGTGGCTTGTTCTACTACTTGTTGAATCATACACAAAGACACGTTTTATAACATCGAGTTACCAATGCGTTTTCGTGCAATCAATGTACTATCAACTCATAGTAACAACTCATATCTCTAGGTTTGAAGAATATAAGATATTATCGTCTCATGATCACTCATGATAAAATCCATGAAGTGATTCCAATGAGCGAGGGTTGAATCCAATACTCAGAACTTATGAGCACTCATGAGTGTTGTAGTCCTTTGTCCAACACCTTAGACCTCTACAAGCCAACCCATGACAGTCTTAATTCATATCTACTTCCAACATATGACCGACTGAGGATGGTTTGAATAACTTAGTCATTCCGGAAGAATAACCTAGTTTATTCGGGAAGTCAAAACATGCAAAGTGAAACACAATAATAATTGAATCCAATATGGTATCATAACCTATGAACATAAATAAAACACCTTTTATTTATCACCATATGATTACACATTATTCATTGTATACTGTTTCAGCTATCAACTTTATTCTTGAATTTAAAACAATAGTTGTCCCATGCTCCAAGCATGTACACTATGTTTTCTAAACACTAGTCATGCCATACACCAAGTATGCATACTATGTTTGTCTATGATCTTCACTTTGTGAACTAGATCAATTGAACATAACTTCAATGATTCTCTTTTCACACTCCCAAATCCTTACTGTAAATACAAGAATTCCAAATTCATGTCATTTACTAAAATCTGTTAGATTCTAAATTTATATGCATTGATCCTCTTGTAATGATTATGCACAAAGTCAGAAAGACTTGACAACAATCATTACAGAGCATTCCAAAGGAAACATCCTTCTTGCATTAAGTTTCCTTAATCTTACACAGATTGAAAATTCTAACTTTGAAACATTTCCAGATTCCATTTTGACTATCACTTCTGAACAAGAGTTGCCTCCTTACAGATTATGTCAATATGGTCCTTCCAGAATTATCACTATACTTCTAACTGTCCTTGAGCAACCAATCTTTGGTAACCCTTAGATTGTCCTCGACAATTGTTTAATCCTTTTAGTCATATCCAGTTCTAAACCTTTTCCCTTCTTAATGCCCCAGGCATTTGGAAACTTTTAGAACGGATAACTATAGCACATGTAATCGATCCTATATCCGAAGCATATGGGACACGATTCATGATGTCTCACATAAAGACTAAACCAGTCTTTTGCTATAACATTTCCATTTCTATTTGCCAAGTTCTCATAATTCAGATTATGAAAAGGGATGCCGTAATCATAATCGAATTTTAGAATGCAAATAATGGACCCATATACAGAATTTCCTTATGTTGAGCCATTCCAACATGAAATTCATATATATCCTTGACTAAATGATTAAAACCTCACGATCTAAGCTTATAGATTTGAGATGAAGTATAATTTCCTCTCCCTTAATTATAGCAAAACAACTTTTCCCAATTGAAACCTTTTGTTTTCTATAATTAACATTGCTAACTCGCAATACTTATCATAATTATCATGCTCCCACTAATATGATGATTATTAGCATAACACTTATGCTCCCACTAGCTTTGACATGTACTCAGAAATCAGCTGGACTTCTAGAAATCAATACTTTATTGACTTTCTTACCAAAGTTCAAATTTCTGATACTAGATTATTTTGATAGAACTTTATCAAAATCATACACCTTCCCTTAGATAGCACACTTGTGTGTCTAAACAATTATGAAGAGGGATGCCGTAATCATAATGGTTAGACCTTTTTGCCACTTCTCACAAGTCCAGGTTAGTGTGCCGGTAAACCACACACGCTCCACTAACGATTTTGAGAATGCAATATCACAATTGCTGTCTAACTAAAATCTACTTAGTGAAAGTGTTTCCTCACCATCATTTTCATGAATCAGAGAGAAACCTTATGACACTTAGATTTAATGGTGTATGTGTTCTTATCCATGTGAATTGTCAAAACCATAGTCACAAGACAAGGATAATGACAAATCCAAACTCATATGGACTGAACTCAATCTTAACTTCTTGCCACCTGGCAACTCAAGGGCCTGCCATTGCTTCCAAGTTGTTGTGCAACAAATTGAGAACTCTAAGAACTCATATGCAAAGCCAACTTTAACTGGAATGGGCACAGAATATGTCAACACGATAGGTTATAAACCTTAAGTCGTGTGCTAGAGAAGAACTCCAGGTTCTATTCTTGATTAGTTCTTGAGACTTTCAATACCTTTAAGACTCCCACTATCCTCTTGACCTATAAGACTCCCTTGTCAAACATCCAAGAGATAGTGTGGATTCTAACCAAGACAAACACTTCACACAATTGGCCTAAGTTGGTCTTTGTTTTATCCAAAACATCACAACTTACCAATTTCAAATGTACAAGGGTAGGAAACTTTTACTCTTACATTTGACAAGTGTTTTAAACCTTCTTTAAGACATGTCACTCAAATTACAATCTTGAAGTATGACTCTAAGACTTGTATTGGAACGAAGTATGACTCATCTTCTTGATTTAACCATTTCAACAATTCAAGATCCCTTCTTCTTAGTCATAAGAATGCACTAAGACTTCCTTAGAGAACTAATTTTGATATGGTTTCTTAATCATTAAGATGATCACAAAGTTGATACTAAAGTACTCTCCCATCTTTTCAGATTTGAGGAACTTCTATCCTTCTGCCTAATTTGATTCTTCTTATTCGCTCTGCCATGCATTGGAACCTTTTCCAATGTCTCAGAGTTACACTTAAGCTTGTAAGTATAATCATATTTACTGAGCTTTAGTAAACTATGACAAATAGCCTTATATCTTTTGTGGTGGACTTAATCAGTGCACATGACTATATACTCGATCCCTTAGTCCATTACTTGACTCACATATCCATGTGAATAAGTAATTATTCTTAATTTTTCCAATACTTGAAAGTTCTCATTCATCATGCTATACAACTTGCATGATTCCAAGTTCCGGTCCAATTGAGACTCGGGTGATGAGAATCTTTCCTTATTTGGTAAGTTTAGACATTACCACAAATGAAAGAATCAATTTCATATTTCCACTCTTGCTATTAATGGAATCATATAAACAACAATTTTTCCTCAAATGCCATTGTAAGGATATTTTAAAATAACTAAAATAAAAAATTTTCTTTTATTTTAAAACTTTTGTGGAAAAACTTATCCGTACAATCCATATGAAAACTTGTTGTTATCTATTCCTAAGCAAGATCTCATAACTCCTAAGAAGTAGCTCAAGAATCCAATTTTCAAACTACGCGATAGAAATCCATCTATGCGATCAGATTCAACATATTCTTTGTTTAAGTTCCTTTACTTCTCTTTGATTCTTAAAACATTACCATGTGACCCAGTCACATCATGTATCAGGAAACTCAGAATAGAAACTTAACAGAGTTAGATAGTGGACTTTACCTGAAGTCGAGTCAACCTTATTGACTTTAACATCCTTAGGTAAATTTGGCAGCTTCGCAACTAATGACCCTTTCCTTGGCAATATAAACATATGGACCCTTTGATAATGGTACACGGGACTATCACAAACTTAGTTTTTCTCTTTACCATTTGGTCAACCTAGTTGACTATGGTCAATCCCTTTCCTTGGGAAGAGAATGCTTTTTTCTGTATTTCCAGTGTCACCATTGTCAATGTCCATAAAGTTTCAGGAAGTTGATCTTAACAAATAGATAAGATCATTAAGGGTCTTGTCATAGTCTGTTTCATAGGTGTCCCAAAGGAACTCACTATGTGACTTAGAAAGTGATTGAACCACCAACTTTCTCAAGACTTTGACACCCAACTCTCCCGGCTTGTCAATATGTGACTACATCTCCAAGATGTGACCACACCTAGACCTTGCCTTGCCAATAGGGCTTAAGTGACTTTGAAATTGTGGGTTACGAGAATAATTTGAGGAGGTGAAAGAAGTATGATTTCCATGGGACATCATCTTCATTTAGGAAAGCTTGTTTCAAGAGATTTGGGAAGATCATAAATGTCTAAACCAGACATCTTTTGGGAGATATTCAAGATAGTTGATCTTAAAGTCCTTAATATAACACCCAATATGAAATATTAAGGCTAGGACCCATCAAACTATTTTATAACTTAGAATAGGTATGTCGTAATCCAAGCTATATAAACAATTTGAAGGTAGGTGAATGACGATTCACCAATTTCCACCAAGATAAACGAAATGTATTATTAGGTTTTAATTGGTTTTGAAACTCCTAGATCTTTTGAGATTCATTGAACTGTTCAATGGCATGTTTCAATCTCGAGTGTGCCCTTCAGGTTTTGTGACTGGGATGCCGAGGATCACAAAACAAGGTGTGAAGTGACCATGCAAATTACTTGGTACCCTTAATAAATTACCTCTCAATCGATGTGCCGGTTAACCACACACGCTCCATCGATACTATGATAAATATTAAGTCACCCTTTACCTACCTTGTTAAGTCCAAGTTAGTGTGCCGGTTAACCACACACGCTCCACTAACGACTTAGACAAAGTGTAAAGTGTAATTTCATGGATGAGCACCTTATTCACATTTTCCTAAGTAACTAAGATTGGGAATTATTAAGAGTTTAGTTACTTAGTATTTATCATTAATACTTTTAATGAAGGGAGAATTATAGTCATGTCAAACCCGTTCGGCTAACGACCCTCCACCAGTCAAGCAAGCGGTGGGTGAGAGTGGACACCCATTAAGTTGTCATTTTATAGGCAACAACCTTATACCCACCTTATAGACCGGCTTCGTGAATGAGGCGTACTAGCGGTAAGACTGACTTTACTCTTATACACACACACACACACACACACACATATATATATATATATATATATATATATATATATATATATATTAACTTATAATATTATAAAGTATAAGGGTTGAATTTTAACTTTTAAAATTCTAAGGGCTAACTTGGAATTAAAGTATTCATAAGTGAAAACTTTACAAATTCCAAAACCTGAGGGCAAGATTTGAAACTATTCAAAACTAGTTAATTCCATAACTTATGTGTTTAAAGTAGTTTTAATCCAAAAACTCTTCAAGTTCCATAACTTGAGGACAAGTTATGGAAGACTTTAAATTAATAAAAGAATTAACTTTTCTTTATTTTATAACTTATGGAATTAATTAAGGTTACACTTTTTTTTTTTAATTTTTTTATTTAATGAAGAGACTCTTGGTCCTCCATAACTTGAGGACAAATTATGGAGTCATAACTCCAATTAATTAGAACTAAACTCTTCATTTTTGTAACCTTTGCCAATTTTATGAGTTTTATGAGTCTTTAATGTGACTCTTCATGTAACTTGAGAACAAGTTACACAAACACATTTTATACTCAACTCTTAGATTAAAATGGATTGAAAACAACTATTTCAATTAACTTTTCTATTAACCTAAGCAACTCATAAGAACAAGATAATTCAAATCAAACTTTTTCATGTAATTAGTCTAAACCTTAAACTAATACAAAACATGAATCCATTGACAATTATCTTTGAAATTGGATTAGCATGAACATTACCACATCAAAAACAAGTTTATAAGTTCAAAAACCTCTTAGGGTAATGTTCCTAGTCCAATTCCAGCCAAAAGGATCGAATTTATGATGTCTGGGGGTACAACTCGTTGAGTGCACTAACCAACTCGGCGAGTTGGATGCTTTTTGCCTTGGACTCGTCGAGTCCCTTCATGGACTCGACGAGTCTTCTGGGTAGACAGCAACAAAACTCGATTTTTCAACTTCTATTGCAAGTATAACAAGAAACAAGCCTAGGCTCTGATACCATTGTTGGGTTATGAGCATTCTAACACTCCTAATTGTACATGCAACCTAAAATACCTTGGATCTATGTTTTCTCTATTATACATGCAAATATCAACTTTCCAAGGTATTGTTCTATTCTAGCATACTAAACGTTGAATAACATAAGTTAGAATAACATACCTTTTGTTAGTGCTTGTCTTCATGAAGCTTGAGTGCCTAGTGCCCCAAGTGTGACACCTCAAATGGTTCACACAACACCAAATACACTTGGAATAACTTGAGATAATTCTACACTTAGAATCATCTAGTGGCCGATTTTTGTCAAGAATAATATCTTTATATAGTGTTACAATTAGGGCAAACCCTAATTGTCATGACTTTCCATTACCTTGGATCCATGGGTTCAAATACACCATGGAGCATCCATGGACCATCCTATGGGTTTTAGCCCAACTTGATTATCCATGGAGCATTAGCCCACTATACAAGTATGGATGATTTACACAATCAACCCATATATTTAATTAGTCTTCTTTTGATCACTTAATTAATCCTAGATTAATTCTTGATCAATACTAATTAAATAATATCATTATTCTTATTATTAATATACTAGAACTTATAATATATTAATAACCATAAGTGTCTTATTTCTCTCATTATAGTCTATCCAAGTGCATGATGCCATGCAACCCAAATGGACCATGCCGGGTCGGGTCAAGTCTTACCAATTATAGTTATGGACTTAGACATTAATCCAACACTTGTGTGATACACCATCAACAAGAGGTTAATTGAATCACCAATTTGATTAACTATTACAAGTCTTATTTAACCCAAATCAATAACTAGGAAATCCGTTGATTTAGACAACTGGCCACTACTTGAGTTAATTTGTTTCCTAAGGATTAGTAATAGTGAACGTGGAACTAATCATCTTAGTCGCTAGCCAATGAAGAATTAATCCGATACATTGAAATCATCCATGGGAACAAATGAGTCGAACCTAAACAGAAGTCCTATTTATTATTGAATTTAGTTGATTTTTATTTGCTTAGCTCTTAGTTTCTTAGTTTAAGTTTTAGTTAATTGTTTAAGTTTCTAGTCTTGCAAAACTAGAGAAAACCCCCTTTCTATTACTTGTTTTATTTAGATAATATTAGAATTTATTTTAATTGTTTACCGTTCCCTGTGTTCGATACCCTACTTACCTGAACTAAACTGCTAATCGATAGGTACACTGTCTTTCGTGTGTTTGTCTTTGTGTTTAAGTTAGTAGGATTAAAACTAGTTGGTTTTACACACATCACCCATAAATAGATATTTTAAGAACGGGGTGTTACATATATTTAGGAAGCATTTTAGTTAATTTGATATTACAATTTAGTTTTTGTGTTTAACACTACAATTTATCACTTTTAGCTATTTACAAAATGTTCTTTAGGTTTCTTAAGTTAAACTGAAATTTATATTTGAGTTGACACTATAATATTATATTTAAAATTAACAATTTAAGTATTTTATCCACAATTTAAAAAATTGTAACTTTAAAATGATAATAATTACATACAACGACATATTAAAACTAATAAATTAAGTATAATATGTTAAAAGTTAAAAACATAACTTTATAAGTAGAAGTAAACATATTATTTTAATATTGAAATTTAGTTTATATATGATTACATTTTAGGTTTGACACTTTAAGTTAAACATAACTAATAATCATTATTATAAATAAATTAAAAAGTTATGGGAGTTTCAAATGAATGTAGTAAAAGAAAAAATAGTTCTTTTATAAGTATATATAGATACTAGACGAAACCTTGCGCGTTGCGCAAAATTATGGTTATATAGTTTTTTCATGGCAAACACAGACTCATACACATTTTGTTATCCTGTTCCTAATTCTACAAATTGTGATTTAATATTTATACATGAAAAAACAATGTTAGTAGCAAAACAACCTTATAATTAATATGTTAGTTTTATTAATCCTTATATTTAAATATTTGATTATGTCTATCATTGATTGATGATTTATACACCGTTTTAAGTAGGTGTAAAATGTATACTACAACTTTTGAAGATTTTATAGACTGTTTTAAATTGTGTAAACGATATATAAAACATATGTTAATTTCTTTATTTAACGAATCTCTCTGTTCTAATAAAAGAATAAGTTTAATTACATATTGACAAGTGTCATGTAATTAGAACCCTCATTAATATTATATATAATTTATCATGCCACTTGTCAATCTATTAATTATTCATTTCAAATTTCAAATTTTAAATTTTCCACTCTAATTTTATTAAATTAATAATAGATAATTGATTCTTCATTTTAAATTTCTCCCTTTAATTATATTAAATTAATAACATTATACTAAAAAATAAAATAAAATTAATATAAATTATAAAATGATATAACTCCACGTGTTTATTTAAATCAACAATTATAATTTTATACAACTAAAAAATATCTTTTAAGTAATAATTTGTTTAAAATAATTTATTAATAATTTTGATTTTTTAATATGAAAGTTTAATTAATTTTATAATCGTGGTTATCACAGGTTATAAACTAGTAGCAAATATACAACAAATCATTAATGCTACAACTTTTAATAACATAAAAATACCACAACATCTATTATAACATTTGTAACAAAAAACTTATTAAACACTTATAGATAAAACAAAAAATATAGATATCAACATACGTTTTATATATAGAATCAGTGTTGTTCATATAAAAATCCTCATTGCAATAACCATGATGCGACAACACTCTTTTTTTTAACTCTTCATATTTTAATATTACAATTCTCTTAAAACACATGTTTTCTATTGAGAAAACTTATTTATATATTAATAATATAGTTAAAATGTATATAAATTAGAGGAATAGAAAAATTCATTACTAATTACCAGCCATAAGTTAAAAAAAACTTTTGTGTTGTAGTGATTAATTACATTAAATTTGAAATCATAAGTATACAAAAATTAGAAAACTTTTTTATTGTGGTGGGAATTTCAAATAAATTTGGTTTAGTAAATTATGAGTGTTGCCATATATATATATATATATATATATATATATATATATATATATATATATATATATATATATATATATATATATATATATATATATATATATATATACTATCAATTATTAACTTTGAAATAATTATATCTATACCAAGTTGATATAAAACTTCTTTGAACATGTTTGATGCCTTTTAAGTTGTACAACAAAAATTTATTTATTACATTAAACTACTTATAAAACAAAAATTGTGAACATGTAAACTTCTCAATTTAGGTCACTCCATATAAGATTTGTACAACTTGCTATATTGATAGATTTGAAATTGAGGTTTTATGAAATAAATTATGGAGTATATCAATATACTTTGTATGTATTGTTATAATCAATTACAATTTGTAATTCAAATAACCTTTATACATGTACAATTATAAATATAAAAAGAAACAAACATAAGAAAAAACAAACATATTAAAATATTTCAAAACAAAAACGAAAAGATAAAAATATTGCTAATGATGGTGTTTTCATATGTATTTTTGAAAATTGGAGACCACCACTTGAATTGCACACCAGCAGTGGAAAAAATATAACATGTTAGACATTTATAGACAAATGGAAAATATTATATATTATGACTATTAGACTACGCTAGAAACATGATACATTCATCAACAACTCTGATTTGTATAGCTCTTTTGGACACTTCATCGCTACCAATATCTTCCGAAAGAATTGTGCCAATTGAATTTTTTACTTTTACTTTTCTCACCCCATCCTACCTACATGTAAGAGTTTATATAGTATTAGACGAATACTCGCACGTTGCGCAGAATACAACAATGTATTTGAAATATTTGCAAATATATATATATATATATATATATATATATATATATATATATATATATTTATTAAATATATCAATGACTTTGTTGTTATCTCTTATATAATAAATCTTATAATAAGTTGGTATAAACATTGTTTGTTTTGAATTATATAAAAATGTTGACATCTTTTAAAATTCTATAATCTCAATTGTCGCAATCGTTTCTACGTGCATCTTACTTATGATAAAATTAAATATACTACATGGTTTAATGATATTTTTAGTTGTTGTTACAATTAATTATTTTAAAATGTTTATTAGTATAAGATTTTAATTTCTATCATTGTAATTATTTAAAATATCAAAAATTGTTTTTCTTTTTAAATGTAACAATATAATTTTTGTATAAAATGTTACTTTTAACTATTGTTGTTGTAAGTTAATTAAAATAACGTATTTGGAAACTCTTAATAATTTTAATTTGGTTTTAGAAATTTATCTTTTTTATAATTTCCTTGATTGTAATTATTTTAAACAACAAACATTGTTTTTGTTTTTAAAGATAACATTATAATTTTGTATATATTATTACTTTTAACTATTCTTATTGTAAGTTATTTTTAAGCTACTTATTTGAAAATTCTTAATGATTATAATCAAGCATAAGTCAGAAACCTTTGAAAAGTTCAAAGAGTTTAAACAAGAAGTGGAGAATCAGCTAGCCAGGAACATTAAGATGCTCTGATCCAATCGAGGAGGAGAGTATCTTAGTACAGAGTTCCTTGACTATCTTAAGGAATGTGAAATTGTTTCACAATTGACACCTCCTAGGACACCACAACTGAATGGTGTGGCTGAGAGACACAATCGAACCTTGTTAGATATGGTTCGTTCCATGATGAGTTGAGCTTCGTTACCAATCTCATTATGGGGGTATGCCTCAGAGACTGCCGCCCATATCCTAAATCTAGTCCCTACCAAAAAGGTTGCCAAAACTCCTCACGAGATGTGGACTGGGAAAGTTCCCAATTTGGACCACATCAAAATTTGGGGTTGCGAGGCTTTCGTGAGATGTGAGACTCAGGACAAGCTTGAACCTCGAAGTGAGTGGTGTATTTTCATCGGGTACCCACAGAAATCCTTTGGTTACCTCTTCTACAGACCTAGTGAGAATGTGGTTTTTGTGGCAAGGAGAGTGGTCTTTCGAGAGAGAGAGAGAATTTATAAGCCAAGGAAACCGTAAGAGGAAAATTGAACTTGAAGAGCTTCAAGAGTCAAGTGGTGAAGGAGCCTCAAACCCTAACAGTCAACCTGAGGAGGAAACTCCCGTTGAACCAACTGACGAGTCTGTGCCTCTGAGGCGTTCCACTAGAGTTAGGAATGCACCTAAGCATTACTATGGTTTTCATATTACTGAGGAAGGTGATACATTTATTAGTGATAGTACACTGGTAAATTTAGATGAACCTAACAGTTATGGGGAAGCCATGGCAGGCCCTGAGTCTGCTAAATGGAAGGAGGCTATGGACAACGAGATTCAGTCCATGTATGACAATCAAGTGTGGAACTTGGTTGACAATGAACTGGTTCGTAAGACGGTCGGGTGCAAATGGATCTTCAAGAAGAAGATCGACATGGATGGAAAAGTGCACACTTATAAGGCACGACTGGTTGCGAAGGGTTTCACTCAAACTCAGGGAGTTGATTATGATGAAACCTTCTTACCAGTAGCGAAGATTAAGTGTATTAGGGTTATACTAACCATTGCTGCATTTCATGATTATGAAATATGGAAAATGCATGTCAAAACCGCTTTCCTTAATGGAAAGTATGCTGATGTGACAACCCAAAAATTTCTATTCTGTACAACCATCCACTTCAATATGAGTCAAAACTATTTCTGCTAACTTTCAAACTTTTTGGAATAAGTTTGAGTGTTTTAAAGTTAGTGCTTCAGAAGATATCAGGAGAGTGGATACCCTAGGGTTTATTATGTAGCAATAAGTGTCCAAAACTTCAAGAGTTTGGAGTTTACGGTCCAAAATGGAATTGAGACCGTAAACCCTAAAGGCTATTTAAGTGAGACTTAGATATTTTATTCACTTTTTCACATTTCCAAAGACTAAAGCTATTTCTCTCTCAAGTATCATCCTGTTTTTCTTCAAGATCTTTAACTTGTAAGTGTTTCTAGCCCTAATATGTTTAGATCAAGTGTTAAACATCATGAAATCACTCAAAAATCCCAAGGACAAGGTGTTCACGGCCCAAGATCTTCTTGGACCGTGAACACTAAAAATGTGGCAAAAATGTGCCAAATGTCCCTCTAGAACTTTGAAACAATCTTAGAAGCAAACCTTGACATGTCTAGACCTTAAGAGCATCAAGAAAACACCCAAATATCACAAGGAACTAGTGTTTATGGTCCAAGAATCTCCTTGGACCGTAAACCCTAAAAAGAGTGCTAAAGGTTGCCAAAGTGCCCCTAAACTCTTGCCAAACCTTAGAAACAAACATAGAACCTTCCTTGGATGTGTTTAGAACAAGAAAACCACAAAAATGTCCCATGCTTATGTGTTTACGGTTTGGGGAGCTCCCAAAACCGTAAATACCCCAATGAGGGTTATAATGCCCCATAACTTTTTTCCTTAAGCTTAGAAACTAGAATAGACCTTTACCCGGAAGTGTTTAGGACTTGAAAACATCATTTGACCATAAACCATATGGGTTTACTACTGTAAACCAAAGGACATATGGTCCAAAAACCGTAAACCCTATAAAGGGGTGATATGTTGCCCTAATGTCCTAAGGCTAAGAATTGAAGTTAGGATGCTACAAAATGACTTCTAGGACCTCAAACCACCCAATGGTAAAAGTACCATGAGTTTACGACCGTAAACTCATGGGTTTACAACCGTAAACTCAAGTGGAGTTGGTTACAAAACCGTAAACACCAATTAGTGCCATTTCACTTCCCTTTGTTGAATCACATGTGATTCCAACACCTAGCCAAGGTGTTTCCTAGTCCCGAAAGGTGTTTCCTTTCATATAGTTGTTTATAAACACTATACTCATGTCAATATGTGTCCTTATATATATTTAGGACTTATTCTGTCTCAGGACTTCATTTGTGGAACTTCTCATCCTTACACACATAACCGTTTGAATCACCCACATCAGGTCAGTTCATACCCCGTAATGAATCTTTTAACTATTTTAATTGTTTTAAGGGGGGGGGGGGGAGGGGGGGGAATACAGGTTGAACACAATGATAATTGTGTAAATGTTTATTGTTAAACATCTTTCAAAATGTTACTTATGTTATTTATAAGTTGTCAAAACATTTCAAACCTCGTTTAAAGTTATGTTACTTTATAGTTATACAAAAATCCGTTTTTAAAGTAAGAGCATAACTTAGTAGAGAAATGATCTTTTCAGTAACAGTCCAAGTAGCGCATTAGTAAACTATTATAGGTATAGCTTATGAGAATTCTATTCATTACTTCTAGTACAATGAAGCACACAAAGAAACAATACCATAACAGAATGAACAGTGAAGAGAATCAAACAATACCAGAACAGAACATAACAAGTTAAGTTGCTATACATGAGAACACACAGAGAGGATCTAATTATACCAATGAATCACTAACGTATTAGTGATAGTTATATTGGGTATACATGATCATATAACTTTAATGTGAATTACACGGTTTGCATGGATTTGCTGGGGTCGCGTTGGGTTCCCTTAATCTCTTTTCATTGAGAGCATTTAGTAGGGGTTCTAGCTTTCACATTATGACCGTAATAAGACAAATATATTTTTAGGTTATTAGTACATCCGCATGTCATTATAAACGACATCTGTGTACTTACTTTTCCCATTACTTTCATAAAGTGACAATACCACTTGAAAGTTGATCTATTTTCTAGTCAAGATAGTTATAAACTAGGGAGAATATACTTTTACATTTGACAAAGGAACAGTCGGGTTTAACACAGAACAGAAGATGCCTTGGTAGAAGGCTATGATAAAAGGTTAGGATCATGATGCTAACTTTATGATTCCTTAATGTATACGCTATAGGATACCTATATGCTAGTAGATTCCGACAGCTAATAGGATGTGTGCTCTTTGCTGTAATTCCTGTTCCCATTGGATGTGGGCTTGCACTGAGGTCACCCAATCTATTATCTACCCAAATATATATATATATATATATATATATATATATATATATATATATATATATATATATATATATATATATATGCTTAATATACATTAAGTCATCATAGGGGTACCAGGTATGGATCTGGTCATAGGACACAGAGTCAACGCACAGTTATTCTAGTACAAAACTTACTTATCAAAGTCAGTATTTTTGGTATACAAAACTAGAGATTTCCCATAAAAAGGGCTTAATCCATTTATTAAATGTGTGTCTTCTTCCGATGTCCTGTTCCCGTTGGATGTGGGCTTAGCGCAGATTCCCCCAATTAACTATATACCCGATATCAGATTATATATAGCAGTATAAACAAAGCTATTATAAAAGTAATCGCCGTTGTCAATATTTTAATATAAGAAAAATAGGTTTTCTTAAAAGAACTCTCCATTAGATATAAAGGAACCATTACAAATAACTCCATGAGTAACAAGTGAATACACCAAGGTTATATATGACAATGATCTAACAACCAATGGAATGTGTGCTATCCGCCTTACTTGCTGTTTCTCGTTGGGTTGTGAGTTTAGGACAGATGCGCACAATCGATTGTTTATTTACTCTAAGTATATATAATGTGTACCCACTTAGTACACATAGAAAGGCTTGTAGTGTCATTTTACTTAACTTCCATTAAAGTAGGAAATTTAGGATTTTCTAGAGGAACAGGCGAAATTTTCAAAACAGAACTTATAGCTTGCATCACTTTTATGTATACATTTTCAATTACATTTTACAGCTTACTCACATCACTAAAATCTTATGAACTCACCAGCTTAATTGCTGATCAACTCTTTCAAATAACTTGTATTCTTAGGAGACTATTAGACAGGTGCTCGTGCTGGGACTTCAGAAGATGGAGCATTATAGCTTCAAGTCTTGTTTTGTTATTTGTTTATGACTTCTATGTTTTGTGAACACACACATTGTAAACACTTTCTTTCTAAATGAAATGGTTGTTCAGTATTTGCTTACCATATACATATCTTGTGATACTTGACATGACGTCCTCCACCCCCGAACGTTTCTATCGTTCCGGTTTTTGGGTGTGACAACTGACGAAGTTTACACAAGTCAGCCAGAGGGTTTTGTCAGTTTAGAGTACCCTGATAGAGTGTGCAAGCTTGAGAAATCTATTTATGGATTGAAACAAACATCTCGCAGCTGGAATCTTTTTTATGATGAGAAAGTCAAAGTGTTTGGTTTTTCGAGAAGCGAAAATGAGTCTTGTGTATATGTCAGAGCTAGTGGGAGTATAGTTAGCTTTTTGGTACTGCATGTGGATGACATACTACTCATGGGAAATGACATCCCAATTTTGCAGGAGGTTAAGTCCTGGCTTGGGAAGTGTTTCGCTATGAATGACCTTGGAGAAGCTGCCTATATCCTAGGGATAAGGATATTGAGAGAAAGGAGTAAAAGACTAATTGAACTTAGTCAAAACAACTATGTGGACAAAGTGTTGAAAAGGTTCACCATGCAGAATTCCAAGAAAGGTGACTTACCGATCCAGCATAATGCCAAACTGAGCAAGGCTTAGAGCCCGAGTATAAAGGCTGAGATAGCTAAGATGAGTCGATTACGATATGCTTCCGTTGTTGGCTCGATCATGTATGCTATGACTTATACTCACCCTGATGTGGCCTTTGCTTTGAGCATGGTTAGCAGATATCAGGGGAACCCTGGCAAGGCTCACTGGACTGCGGTGAAGAACATTCTCAAGTACTTGCAGAGGACTAAGGACTGTGTCCTTACCCTAGGTGGGAGTGATGACTTGAGAGTAGTGGGGTATAGTGACGCTAGCTTTCAGACTGGTAGGGATAATTTCCGCTCTCGGTCGGGTTATGTCTTTACAATGAATGGAAGATCAATTACTTGGAAAAGTTCCAAACAGGACACAGTAGTTGATTTGACATGTAAGTCAGAGTATATAGCAGCGAGTGAAGCGACAAAGGAGGCGATATGGCTAAGGAACTTCATTGGAGACCTTGGAGTTGTACTAGCTATAAAGGAGCCTATGGAGATTTTCTGTGACAACAATAGTATGGTTGCCTTAGCCAACGAACCAAGAGATCATGGCAGATCCAAACACATTGACAGAAAATATCACTTCATAAGACATAAGATAGAAGGACTCCTTGTGGCAAAGAGGATATCGTCAGAAGAGAACCCAACAGATCCCCTCACGAAGGGACTAAGTAGGGTTAGGCATTTGCAGCATGCGAGGCGCATCAGGCTGAAGGACGATATTAGTTTTACAGATTAGATAGCTCTAAAACTTGTAAAATGTAATTGACATTTGATGATTAAATAAAAGTTGTTGTTTATTTATAAGTAAGGTGTTGCTATCTTGTGTCAATCGTTTACTATTATTTCAATTTTGCATGTTTTGACTTCCAGAAGAATTACTTTATTCGAATTCTCCATAGTCAGTCATATGTTGGAAGTAGGTATGAATCAAGACTATCATGAAGTTGGATTGTAGATGTCTAAGGTGTTGGACATAGCAAGAGTTACTACAACATTCATGAGTGCTCATAAGTTCTAAGTATTGGATTAAACCCACGCTCACTTGTATCACTTCATGGAATTTATCTCGAGTGATCATGAGACGGTAATATCATATAAGTCTTCAAACCTAGAGATATGAGTTATTGCCTATGAGTTGGTTGTGCGTTGATTTCACGAAAACATATCAGTAACTTGATGTTATAAAACGTGCCTTTGTGTATGATTCAACAAGTAGTAGAACAAGCATATAAGTCGAAGTTTACCTGTTCCTTTTAGTCCTTGGAGGATTAAAAGCGATATCTGGGCCCCTCGATGATTTTGTTTTGACCTATGTATCGAGCCCAATTAGAACCAAATTGATGTGTTTAATTTAGTTTTATGTCAAACGAATCGGAAATCGGGAAACAAACTGCTAGAAAATAAGTACGACATTGTTCCATGTATTTGTTCGGCTGATATCTAGAACAGAGGATTATATGATCACTTATCTAAAATGGCGCTTCATAGTTCAATAGAGTTTTAAGAGCTACGATTTTTGGTTGGTTCCTGAAGTCATGCTTGCAACTATAGTTATTAGACTTATCTAAGTGGGAGACTGTTGGATAAGGTGTCTAAGTCCATAACTATATTTGGGTTGTACTTGACCCGACCCGACATGGTCCATTTGAGTTGCACTTCATCGAAACAATTTATATGGATAATCTTTTGAGAATAGTATAAGTTATGATTTATTAATATATTATAAGTTATAATATATTAATATGAAATCATATTATTTAATTAATATTGATCTAGAATTAATTTGGAGTTACTTTAGTGATAAAAGGTAACTAATTAAATATGAACTCTTATATTTATATAGAGTGGGCTATTGCTTATTTATAATAAGCTAGGCTTGCATGGAAAGTCCATGGAGCTTTAACCCATGGATCTTATGGAAATGAAAAGTCATGGGTATTAGGGTTTACATGGATGTAACCCTAATCCACCATACTATATAAAGGGGTCCTTGGCACATGAAATGGCACTATTGTGTACAAAAGAGTGGGTTGATTTCTACTTGGTGCTAAGTATTCTCTCAAGTCTTCCAAGGTGTTTTGGTGATTTGTGATTCCACTTGAGGCATCCACACTATTGGTGCTAGGCTCTTAAAACTTCAAGCAATCAACCACAAGAAAAGGTATGTTATTCTACTAAAGTTTTATATTACAAGTACCCCATAACATGCTAGTTAGGTTGAGAACCTTGGAAAATTCTTATTTGCATGTATATTAGAGAAAACATCGATCCAAGGTTTCTAGGGTTGCATGTACACCATAGAAGTGTTAGAATGATCAAAACCCATCAGTGGCGAGCTGCAATGTGTCTGTTTTATCTGGATATGACAACGACGTGGAAGATGAATTGCCACAATGTGGGGGGTCATATGAGTTGACTTTGACGTTGACTTTTATCCTTGATTTTTTGACTAGTTTTACTTTTGGTCAAACTTTGCTATAATTGCGTATTTGACTAAGGATTTGTCTTGGTTTAGCTTTAGGAAGCTTAGGTTGGGATGTATGTTGTTGAGCTTCTATCGTGTAGTTTAGGTAAGTCTTCTCACTATATTATGTTGGATGTTAGATTGTTTGTGTGACTCTTGCATGTATGCGGGCGGGGCACTATAGTCATATGGGTGGGGCCCGATGTTATGTATGGTATTGGTATTCTGAGTAAATTCACTATGCTTTGTGCTTACGATTTATGTTTAAAATGTTTCAGGTTTTCTTATACTGAAGGAAGGGCACGACTTGATTGCATCACATCCATTGGAGATTTCCGCACTTAACAACTCTTATGTCGATACTCTGATTTATGCATTTGAATCAAATGTTTTATTAGATCTTTGATGTTGTAATTGGAATAAATGCTTTTACTTTTAAATAAAAATTTTTGTTTGAAATTTGGGATGTGTCGGTAACAACTTCATTAGCAAATAGTATAACAGAAGAAAATCTTCATGCCTGACAACCACTTGAGAGAATGCTACATAAGCCACTATAACAGTCCTAACAACCACATGAAAATAAGTTGCATTAGCTCCTCCAATAGTTCAAAGAACCACTTGAAAAAAGCTGCATCATGCCCTCCAACAACCGTGAAAGCCTCTTATAGAAAGACGCTAAACTCCTCCAACAACACTAGTAGCCTCCTTTAAAGAAGTTGCATCAACTCCTCCAAAAGTATATTAGAACTTAATAATTTACTAAGTGGAGATTATTTAATTTTGGTGAGATTAACTAAGGTCATAATTTGTGTTTAACAAAGACTCTAAAGTTTCATGTATAAATAGTCTATATAGTCTTAATCATAAATAGTCTATATAGTCTTAATCATAACATTTTCTATACAATCTTGATCCCCATCGATTGCTTGAAGAACCGGTAAGAGCCTTTCTTAAAATAGAAATCTACACAATGATTTTAGTTTGTCATCACAATTTTCATATCAAGAAGATGACGTAATTAAACTATGAATTCATATATGTTTTAGTTTTTTTTTTAATATTTCAATAATATGTTCGGTTCGTAAAACCGAAAACAATTAGTTTCAATAAATTGTATAACACCATCAAATATATTGAATTATTAGTTATATTGCCGATATGTATATGCACTATTTTGTAGGGGTGGAATTGGTACGGTACCAAATATTTTTTTTTCCGAACCGTATACCGTACCAATTATAATTGGTATGCAATTTTAGTTACGACTACCGTACCAAGTACAGTTGGTACCAACTTAATTGGTTATCAGTAAGTTCGGTTGGTACATGTTGGTAATGATATATACCAACATGTATGAGTGTTTTACCAATTAAGATTTATATATGATATTGTGCACTTAATAGATACATGTGAGTTTTGTAACTACGAGTTTTCTGAATGGTTGGATTGGAAATTCGATACAAAAAAGATTTTATAATTTTGTAGCATGAGTTTAAACTAACCAATAGAGTAAATGAGATATGTTAATATGATTTCAAACTTTAAAAGTTACTAGACCGTAAATGTTAATATCAAAGCACTTGAACTCTTAATCGTCAAATACATTTAAAGTTTAAATATGCAATATTTTATTTATATGAAAAATAAATTGGTTGGTACGGTAATACCGTGACATTTAAAACTTTGTATCATTACCGTACCATTATTAATTAATTGGTATGGTACTACCAGGCAAACATGTTGGCTACCAAACATATTGACTACCAATATAATTGGTTTGGTTGGTACACATATTTGTTGGTTTTCCATGGTACATATTTGTCACCCCTACTATTTTGTATAGCCTGGTCTACTTTGTATAAACTGGTTTGAATTGTTATTAAAAAAAAAAGTTGCCTATCTTTCAACTTGCAAATCCCTTTCAACTTACAAATCCCTTTATATAGAGAGGTAAAGTTGTCAAGTTCTGAAGTTTTTGAAATTTAAATTGATGGAAAAATCCTCTAATTAAGCTACCAATTAAGGAAAACATAGAAATAATGAAAACATATATATTCTATTACAAAAACAAAATAAAAATAAAATTACGAAATGTGCTAAAATTACGAAATCTGACGGTTTTCCACCATGACGAGAGCTTTCTGTCGATATAAACAAACCTTCGATCTTCAGATGAATCAAAAGTTATACCCGTTAAAAGTAATGTCTCTTTTAGTCAAAAGAAAAATTTAGAGTCGACAAATCTACTCTAATAAATAAAAATCTTTTTGCCACATATCACATTCTTAATCATTTTGTTACATGTAATTTTATGGTTATTTTAAATTAATTTTATTCCACATATATCATTTTATGGTTTTTCTATTTTATTAAATTCTACATATTATTTAAATCTAATAATAAATGCATATCAATTTCATTAAAGACTTTCCTTCTAATTTCAAAATTATTAAATTAAAGTTTCATTAATTTGCTTTATTTATTTATATAAATTATTTATTTAAATTTAAAAGACAAAATAAAACACTTTAATTTTTATAATTCAGTATTTTCCTCACTTTTTTTCTTATAAATTCAAACTTTTCAAATATTTTGAATTTTATATTTAAATTTTCTTTTAAATAAACTCATATAATACATGGATCTCACACCTACTAATATATATAAAAAAGGAGTTCGTAGCAAGAAGCTAGGTAAAGACCCAAACAAATACTTTTAGTCCCATTTAACCTTGCTATTTCTCCATATCAATTGATAGAATTATCTTGGTTTCTTCGGAATAAAATTAAGATGAAGATAACAATAAACGGTATCCTTAATAAAATCTTTAATGAGTGTAATTAATAGACTCTACAAAAAGTATATTTAATGCGGATATTATATTTGTTGTTTTTTGAGTTGGGTCCTATTTTAGGCATTCGAATCTACAATACTAACCTATATCATTAGGTCTACAACACACATCATTCTATTATATTACACTCAATTTCATGTTATTTTTCTTTTTAATTTTATTACTAATTAATTAATTATATTTACTTTTTGCTATTTAAATATTTTATTTCATATTTATTTTTTTAAAACAAGTTAGAAAGAACAAATATATAAAATTATTATATTTTAAAAATGTTAAATCATTAAATCAACATATATTAAATTACAACATGGTTTATTTTATAATTTTGTAATTTATATATAACTAAAATCCGATTAGAAAATTAATTAAAAATAAAAATATTAAAAAATTGATTAAATATCCTGTCAACAATAATGCCGAAATAGAAGGCATTCGTTACATCAAACAATTATACATAGAAAATTAAATTTTAGAAATTATATGTCGTCGTCGCTTTGCCGGACCACCAAAACCATCAAGCCGCTGACGTCGGACCACTAGGTGTTACGTCGTCATTGCCGTCATATTTTTTATAAATTTTTATTAATTTTTTTAAAACTTTTCTTTAAACTTTTTACAACGTTTGAACATATATTTTTTATACCGTTTTCATAATAATAATAATAATAATAATAATAATAATGATGATGATGATGATGATGATGATGATGATGATGATGATGATGATGATGATGATGATGATGATGATGATGATGATGATAATAATAATAATAATTCATAAAAATAATTCGTGAGTTGTAAAAAAATGTTTCAAATTCAGATGATTTGATTTTGTTAAAAACAGGTTTCGGATAAACAGACAAAACATCACAAAGTTAAAATCAAATAATATAAATGAACATAACGTCAAAAGTTAAAAAAAAAAAAAAAAACATATTAAAAAATAAAGAGAAAAACAACAATAATATAGTTTTTATAATATAATAGCATAAATAATATTATAAAAAAAATAAAATTCCAAATAAACTTTCAACAACTTAATATCATTGATATTATAAATAATATTATAAGAAAAATAAAATCCAAGAAAATCTTCATCATTTTTTTAATTTTAAATATTACATAATAAAAATCCAAGACAAAAATAAACAACAAATAATCATCTATAATCACAAAAAAAAAAAAAAAAAAAAAAAAAAAAAAAAAAAAAAAAAAAAAAAAACTTTTATGTGTGGTATGTAAAAAATGAACAAAAAAAAAAGAAAATAATAAAAGAAATATATGTTATTAATATAGTTAATATAATTATAAAAGAAATGATGAATACAAAAATAAATAAATAAATAAAATAAAATAAAAAATAATAATACATAGAAAGAAAGAGAGAGACAGTTGCGTAACTAAAGAAAGAAAAACAAAAACATGCTTGAGCAACAAAAAATACAAGAACAAAAAAAGGGTACATATCTTGAAAAAAAAAACCATTATGAAAAAAAAAAAAAAAAAAAAAAAAAGCAGACTAGAATGAATGTAATTTTTGCCATTTGATTAAAAATAGAAGGGCTAACAGTGATAAAAGAAAAAGAAGAATCACAAAATCAAATTACCTATGGTACACGTGGATATTATAGGAATTTATGATAAAGTTTTATATGTCAACACTCATCATTGGAAATAGTTAAAATTAGAGTGATGTGTATAGGTAAAATTAGAATGGTATGTAAAAAGGAAAAAACTTTCCCAAAAACCTTTTGAGTTTGTATGACGCACGAGTTGTCGACTTGTGGATCGACTATCAACTACATTAGCCAACCCACATTGATGTGTAAGTAAATATGATGATTAATATATTACATATGCTATTGAAAATTAACTCATTAATGTTTATGTGGCCAAATATGAACATCGTTTTCAACACCATTATGTTTACGTCCTCCTAAGGGTCCCTGAAGCCGTAAAAAGTTAGATATAAAAGCAATTCAATGTTTTCTTAAGATTAAACAAAAGTGTATTTACAACGTAAAAAAAAAAAAAAAGTGACGGATGGTGCAAAAAAAAAATGATATATACACCAAAAATGTATTTTTTTTTAAATATTATTTTTTTAAAGTTGCTTGACGCACTATTCGTGAATATTTCGAAGTATAGAAAAAAAAAAACAAACTTCTTTGCACATTTTCATTTTCTTTGAATTCATCGAAAATATAAGAAATATTTCGGCTTTAACTTTTAAAATTGGAATTTTTGAAAAGAATAAATATTAAATGTATATACATTATTTTGTACATATGAACATTTAAAAAAAAAAATAAGGAAAATAACTTACCATGATAATGAACTATTGGTTTTGTTCATATTTAATCATTTTTTTGTATGTTATATATCATCAAACATGTTGATATTGTTACATTTTATTTTTATAATGGGTTGTTACAAATTACAAGGATAAAATATGATGAATTTCAGAAAGTTATATAATATATGATGTATAGATATAAACTAAATTAATAGTTCTTTTAAGAACAAATATTTGCATGAGAACTTGATTTTTTTTCTTTCCAAAACTAACACCACCACTCAATTGCTAGTGCATCTTCTAAGCCTGGTACCATAATAATAATAATAATAATAATAATACATATTTATAGTTTTCATCATTTTTTTCGTATTTTTTTTACATGTCAAGCCTAAACATTGTTTGGTAAGTTAGTTTTGGACAAATAATGCTTCTTAATACATTTAAAATGTTGATTTTTGTTATTAATATTTAACCGATAACTAAACAAAATAATCTGAAAATCGATTTATACAAACCTTATTTTGTTCAACTTCTATTAATATTTTAGAACTAAAAAATCTTATTGAAGCCGAATTGAATAACATATAATTGATTAAAACGATGAATAAAACACATACATACATTGATAAAACACATACATACATTGATAACAGAGTCTAATTGTAAGAAAATGACCCCCTCCTAGTAACTTGTTACCTTCTTTTGTTTATTTCCATATCATAAAATAAATGAGAATGAGAATTTAAAACGTAAGTGTTCTTTTATGTTTTACGTGTTAGAGGAACGGTTTAGTTCCAAACAATGAAATAAGAAAAAAAACATGAAAACTACAAATATACATACATATATGAAAATTAAAAAAAAAAATAAAAAAAATAATAAAAAAATAATAAAAAAAAAACCTTATTGTTTATTATAACGTGTCACCTGGGTTCTGGCTTGTAGTTTAGCTCATGGCCTTTCTGTGGCGCAGTAGCCTCTAACCCAAGGTGCAACCATGTCAGTTAAATGGGATCATAGATGCTTGGTGTCATCGGTGTGGTTGGTATCTGTTCGTGACACGATGGACGCCACAACCCAAAACCCTAGGCCTCGGGCCTTCGGCCCCGTGTTGTGTAACGCCTGTGTTTCTGGGTTTGTCATTAATGATCATATAATAGTGTAGGTTAACCTTTGTAACCCGTTTTTGAAATAATAGAAGTATATTATTATTTGAGTATTACGTCTTTTGTGCTTAATTGCTTAATTATGTCGTTTGATTAATTAAGAATAAAAATAAGCATCAAAATTTAAGTATAAAATAAACTTGATATCTTTGGATAATGTTGTAGTAGTTGAAACAAGGTTTCCGAAGATATAAAGAATGCCGAAATCCGAGTTATAACGAAGAAGTTATGACCTGTTGAAGTTTTCGTGACAGAACCGGCAACGCTGAATGACGTAAAAAGTGAAATTTACGTTAGAGCGATATTTAGCCTTAGTGACCTAAACGAGAATCGAAGATCTCGTTGTTAGTATCGAAGCGATAAAAAAGTTAGGCGAGAACGGACGTCAAACGAAGAAGTTATGAATTTATAACGAAATTTTCTGTCCTGGCCTATTAAAAATAAATAATAAAAATAAAGTCAAAATTAGCCAACGGAGTCTAAATGAAAGTTGTAGAGCGTAGTCTCACCTTCGTGTGGATATAAAGAACGTCGAAAACGGAGTTCGTATGAGGAAAATATGAATTTTCGAAGTTTATTAAATAATTAATAATTAAATTTAATTATTAAATCTTAGTATTATCCGAAGGCGAGTCATCAGACTCATCCAAAGTACGCCCCGCGTACACCGAGGTATGTCGACATTCGTACTCGAGTTCTTCGGTACATAAGCAATGGCGTTTCGGAGCAGTATGCCCCGCGTACTTCGAGGCTCCAGCCTCCTATAAATAGGATGCAAGGCTGCCGAGTTCCTTTGCTATTTTTCTCTCTTCTCTCTCCCGTTTTGCATCGTTTTGTGTACCAGAAGTACCCCGAAGCCCCGGTAATATTCCCGAGCCCCGAAGCAAGTCTCGAAGCCCGAAGATCCCGAGAAGTGCGATTTCCGAGCCGAAGCTCTGTCCGCGAGAAGTTCGATTTTTGTAGAGATCTTCCAGCTCTGCTGAGGATTACTACTTCTACAAGCTGTAGTGTTGTCCGATCATCTTCTGATCAAGTGAGTGTGTAGTTAATTTCTTCTAACGCATAATTATGAAGTATTTTATACAAAATACGTGTTATGTATATAATTTTGTTGTTATGTGCGTGAATGTATATTCACTCTCTTCAATCTCATAGATCTGATTTGTTTTCTATGAAATACGTGTTATGTGGGTATGCCTCATCTGTTATGTGAAATATGTATTGAATGAAAATGCTATACAAGTTTTAAACTATGTATAAAAATATATATTTTTATCTACTAATATGTTGGGTAGAACATGGGTAGATAGTTGGTGTGTAATAAACAGATGAGAGGCCTCGATGTTATTGTTGTTGACCTAGTTATTCAGCAGAGTATGGATAATGACCACAGACTCCTTCTAGACAGTCTCGTGGAACGCTAGCAGGTTCATAACCTGTAGGTGTTGTGAACGATGTGTTCACCGGTGTACTCTATCCCCCTCATGGTTGCCTTTAGGATATCTATTGTTGAGGAAACCCCTTAGCAGTAATGTCCGTCCCGATGAAAATCCTAGATTAGGTCCCTTGAGATAGATGTTGTTTTAGGGACGTAAAGTGAGGATAACGGGAATGGGTAATCGGGATAGTGATTGGTTGGTGAAATTAAATATAATTTATTTATTGTGGGTTGAAAACCCTATATGCACCAGGCTCCCAAACCTGACCCACTCAGTTTCATTTGTATTACAGGAAGTGGCGCAAGGGCGTAAGATGGATGAATCATCGAGTTGTTTTGTTTACAAGTCTGTATATGTATATATTTGTTGAATGACTTGTAATGTTATTGTTTATGCTTTATGGTCTGTATCGGAACATGACACCCCGAGTTTTAATTATATAATGAAAATGCATCTCTTGATGAAATGCTTTGATAAATATTATTTTATCATGTTTTGTTTTGGGAACAAATTACGCAACACTTTTAAATCAAAAGGATTTACTCTGAAATTATTTTAAAAAGCATAAATGAAATTGGTCTTTTCTGGCCGTGATTTTGGGGATGTCATAGTTGGTATCAGAGCATTAGTTTAAGCGAACTAGGAATTTGTAGGATTTCTAAACTTAAACTTAGAATGCTAAGTGGAGATTGCGAGGTGTGTGTCTGTTAAATTTTAGACAGCCCCACTAGTTTATTTTAGGAAAGTTGCCTAAAATGCTTTCATGTGCTAAATGTTATATGTTGCCATATATGATATTATTTGTTCGGATCTACGGTTTGTTGCCAACCGGATCTGAAGGTTTATTTGTTTAGGATTCTAAGCGTATGTATACGATATTAGAACTAGCATGTAATCGTTTCAGAGTGATAAGGATGATTTGAAATCTATCATGAATGAAGATCTAAATTTCACATTATTCGGTGTGTAGATCAAAAATGGTGAGAACAAGGAGTGGCGTTGGAAACGCGGATGAAAACAGGAATCAACCGCCAGTAATTGAGCAAGCACCTGTTGTAGCAACAACACCAGAACCAATAACGATGGCTGGGGTGCAAGCCATGATTCGGGCTATGTTAGCCGAACAAAGGGAGGAGATGCGACAGATGTTGCATAATAATAGGGACGAACCTATCATACCTATTGAGGAACCTGAATTGATTCCCGAGCAATCGGAGGAAGGGAACAATAGTCACATTATGAGTCAAGTTGGGACTCAAGGAGAACGAAGGAACGATTCGGAAAGGAGAAGCAACAAGGATGGGCGAATGTACAAGAACTTCTTGGGCGCCAAGCCGCCAAGTCTTTCTGGGAGCCCAAAGCCGGTTGAGATAATGGATTGGATCTCCGAAATGGAGAGGGTATTTGAAAGTTGCGACTGTAGCAACAAACAGAAGACTTTCTTTGCTGTTAGACAACTGAAGACTGGAGTATTGAGTTGGTGGAAGTTGTTGGCAGATACTATGCCACGAGGAGAAGCCTTGAAAATGTCATGGGAGGAGTTCTTGGAACAGTTAAGGGTGCAATATTATTCAGAGATAGATCTGATTGATCTGAACAATGAGTTCCAAAACTTGAAGAAGGGGAGGATGAGCGTAGACGACTATGCTACGGCATTCACTGAGAAAATGAAATTATTTCCGTACCTAGTGCCAACGGAACTCTCCAAGATTGAGAGGTTTGCTATTGGACTGCCTGCCGACTTTGGTCCGACAGTCAAGATGGCAACTACTCTGAAAACGGTTGTTCGTGCAGCTAAGAATGTGGAGGCCCAGCAGAAGGAAAAGGGTCTGGAAAGGATAGAAGTTGGTGAAAAGAGGAAGTTCGATGGAACTTCAGGGTCCAATAAGAAAAACAAGTTTTCGAAGTTTGGTTCGAGGGGAAGTGGAGGCGAAGCGAAATGGTGCGACAATGTAAGAAGAAGCATCATGGAAAATGTGAGGTAGTGGCCACATGCTATAAGTGTGGAAAGCCAGGTCACTATGCCAATGAATGTACCCTCACTAAGAAAGTTTGTTATGGTTGTGGTGAAGAGGGACACATGCCGAGGGACTGTCCGAAGAAGAAGGAGGCAGCTAGACCCAACATTCCGCCAAAGCCGAAGGCGAGAGCATTCCAGATGACACTGGAAGCTGCTAAAGATGAAGCTGATGTCGCTTCAGGTACCTTTCTCGTTAACAATTTGCCTGCCCAAATTTTATTTGATTCTGGAGTCAACTACTCCTTTATATCGCATGAATTTGGTAGAAAACTAGCTTTGCCTGTTGATAGACTAGATAATGCTTTATTAGTCGAAGTTGCTAGTGGCAAGTTTGTACCTGTTAGCCATCGTATGAAAAAAAATCTTAATCGATCTGAATGGGAATAAGTTCCACGAGGAATTATTGCCTATCGAACTTAACGGTTTCGACATCGTTTTGGGAATGGATTGGCTTAGCGCCAATGACGCCGAGATTTTGTGCAAGAAGAAGATAGTGAAAGTGAACCCGCCTGGGAAGGAATCGTTTATGGTGTATGGGGACAAACGCCGAGTGAATTCTGGAATCATTTCCCTAATGACAGCCAGAAAGTGTTTGACCAAGGGATGTACATCATATTTAGCATTCGTGATTGATGCTAAGAAGGAAAAGAAGGTGATGCAGAGTATTCCTGTGGTGTGTGATTATCCGGGAGTATTTCCCGAAGATCTTCCTGGATTACCACCTGATAGACAAGTGGAGTTTAGAATTGACTTGTTACCAGGAACAACGCCAATTGCAAAAGCACCTTATCGATTAGTACCAACGGAGATGAAGGAATTGATGATGCAACTTTAGGAGTTATTGGACAAAGGTTTCATTAGACCTAGTTCATCACCCTGGGGAGCTCCGGTGTTATTTGTGAAGAAGAAAGATGGAAGTATGAGAATGTGCATCGATTACAGAGAGCTGAATAAGGCAACAATAAAGAATAGATATATGTTGCCGAGGATTGATGACCTATTCGATCAACTACAAGGTTCGAGCTATTTTCTCGAAGATCGACCTAAGGTCAGGATATCATCAGCTGAAAGTAAGAGAGCAGGATATAGAGAAGACTGCATTCAGAACCCGATATGGACACTACGAGTTTTTGGTTATGTCGTTTGGACTAACCAATGCTCCAGCAGCATTCATGGATTTAATGAACAGAGTTTGTAATCCGTTCCTTGATAAATCTGTGATAGTGTTCATAGATGACATTCTAATTTACTCGAAAAGCCAGGAGGAGCATGGCAGACGCTTGCGAGAAGTGTTAGAAGTCTCGAAGAAGGAGAAGTTGTATGCTAAGTTCTCCAAATGTGATTTTTGGATTCGTGAAGTCCAATTCTTGGATCACGTGGTCAACCAAGAAGGGATAATGGTTGATCCAGCGAAGATCGAAGCTGTGATGAAGTGGGAACAACCAAAAAGTCCCACGGAGATCCGAAGCTTTTTGGGATTAGCCGGATATTACCGAAGGTTTATCCAAGGCTTTTCTTCGATCGCTACTCCGTTGACAGCTTTGACCCACAAAAGAGCTACTTATGCTTGGAGTGAGAAGCATTCAAGAAGCTAAAGAAGAAACTATGCGAGGCACCGATACTTTCTCTACCCGATGGAGTTGAAGACTTCGCTGTTTATAGCGATGCGTTTGGGGTTGGATTGGGTTGTGTTTTGACCCAAAGAGAAAAGGTGATAGCATATGCGTCTTGACAGCTGAAAGAGCATGAAAAGAACTAACCGACTCATGATTTGGAGTTGGCAGCGGTAGTTTTCACTCTGAAGATATAGAGGCATTACCTCTATGGCACGAAGTGCAAACTTTTCACTGATCATAAGAGTCTCCAATATCTCTTCAATCAGAAAGAGTTAAATATGAGGCAACGATGCTGGCTAGAGTTACTCAAGGACTACGACTGTGAGATACTTTACCATCCCGGTAAAGCTAATGTTGTTGCTGATGCTCTCAGTCGGAAAGTCAATGTTGAGAGAAAAAGGCCAAGAGCATTGAGAATTGAAGTTGTCTCGACTATTTTGGAAAGTATAAAGAAAGCTCAAAGTGAAACTTCTGAGAAGAATGACCGAAAGGAGGAACGTTTGGGCAAAACGTTGGTGTTCGGTGTAAACAGTCATGGACTGAAGGTGTTCCAAGATCGGATTTGGATACCTAAGACAGGAGGAGTCAGAGATCTTCTGATGGAAGAAGCTCACAAAACCATGTACTCGATTCATCCCGGTAGCACTAAAATGTATAGGGACCTAAAACCCTACTACTGGTGGCCGACGATGAAGCTTGATGTTGCAAAGTATTTGGCTGAGTGTGTGACTTGTGCAAGAGTCAAGACACAACATCAGAAACCGTACGGGAGTTTAGAACCATTGTCTGTGCCTATGGGTAAGTGGAAAGACATTGCTATGGATTTTGTCACTAAACTGCCCAGAACAAAGAATGGTCACAACATGATTTGGGTGGTTGTTGATCGATTCACTAAGAGTGCGCATTTCATAGCAGCCAATGAGAAATGGTCTATGGAAAAGCTCGCGAATTCTTATGTGAAAGAAATTGTGAGGCTTCACGGTGTCCCGTTAACGATTGTATTGGATCGTGATAGTCGTTTCACCTCAAGGTTTTGGAAAAGTCTACAAGAGGAAATGGGTACCAAGTTATGTTTAAGTACAGCTTACCATCCGCAGACTGATGGTCAGAGTGAAAGAACGATACAAACGCTTGAAGATATGCTGAGAACATGTACCTTGGAATTCCTAGATAATTGGGATGAACATTTACCATTGGTAGAATTTTCCTATAATAATAGTTTTCACTCGAGCATTAAGATGGCACCTTACCAAGCTTTGTATGGACAAAAGTGTCGTACGCCGTCTTGTTGGCTTGAGGCTGGGGAAAAGCAGTCTATGGGACCGGAGATGGTTCATGAAACTACTGAAAAGTTGAAAATAATTAGGGAAAGAATGTTAGCAGCTCAGGATCGTCAAAAGAGCTATGCTGACAAAAAGCGAAGACCGATGACTTTTGAAATTGGAGATTCGGTTTTGCTTAAAGTCTCGCCGTGGAAGGGACTTATAAGATTTGGAAAGAGGGGAAAATTAAGTCCAAAGTTTATTGGACCATTTAAAGTTCTTCAGAGGATTGGGAACCAAGCTTACAAGCTCGAATTACCAGAAGAACTAAATGGAATTCATAACACTTTTCATGTGTGTTATTTACGGAAGTTCACGGGGGAAGTTCCCGACATGATTCCACTTTCGGAGTTGAGAATCGATGAGAACAAAAGGTTGATTGAAGAACCAGAGGCAATTGTTGACCGAAAGACTAAGAAGTTGCGACGCAAGATGGTCGAGTTAGTGCTTGTCCGATGGAAACACACGAATGGGCCGAATCTCACCTGGGAGACGGAGAGTGACATGATGGATCGCTATCCGCATTTGTTTGTTGATGTGTGATTCTGGGGATGGAATCATTATAAGGTGGAGAGAATTGTAACGCCTGTGTTTCTGGGCCTGTCATTAATGATGATATAATAGTCTAGGTTAACTTTTATAACCCGTTTTTGAAATAATAGAAGTGTATTATTTGAGTATTACGTGTTTTGTGCTTAATTGTTTAATTATGTGGTTTGATTAATTATGAATAAAAATAAGCGTCAAAATTTAAGTATAAAATAAACTTGATATATTTGGATAATGTTGTAGTAGTTGAAACAAGGTTTCCGAAGATATAAAGAATGCCGAAATCCGAGTTATAACGAAGAAGTTATGACCTGTCGAAGTTTCGCGACAGAACCGGCAACGCTGAATGACGTAAAAAGTGAAATTTACGTTAGAGCGATATTTAGCCTTAGTGACCTAAAGGAGAATCGAAGATCTCGTTGTTAGTATCGAAGCGATAAAAAAGTTAGCCGAGAACGGACGTCAAACGAAGAAGTTATGAATTTATAACGAAATTTTCTGTCCCGGCCTATTAAAAATAAATAATAAAAATAAATTCAAAATTAGCCGACGGAGTCTAAACGAAAGTTGTAGAGCATAGTCTCACCTTCGCGTGGATATAAAGAACATCAAAAACGGAGTTCGTATGAGGAAAATATGAATTTTCAAAGTTTATTAAATAATTAATAATTAAATTTAATTATTAAATCTCGGTATTATCCGAAGGCGCGTCATCGGACTCATCCGAAGTACGTCTCGCGTACTAGCATATGCCCCGCGTACACCGAGGTATGTCGACATTCGCACTCGAGTTCTTCGGTACGTAAGCAATGACGTTTCGGAGCAGTACGCCCCGCATACTGCAGTACGCCCCACGTACTCCGAGGCTCCAGCCTCCTATAAATAGGATGCGAGGTTGCCGAGTTCCTTTGCTATTTTTCTCTCTTCTCTCTCCCGTTTTGCATCGTTTTGCGTGCCAGAAGTACCCCAAAGCCCCGGTAATATTCCCGAGCCCCGAAGCAAGTCTCGAATCCCGAAGATCCCGAGAAGTGCGATTTCCGAGCCGAAGCTCTGTCCACGAGAAGTTCGATTTTTGTAGAGATCTTCCAGATCTGCTGAGGATTACTACTTCTACAAGCCGTAGTGCTGTCCGATCATCTTCTGATCAAGTGAGTGTGTAGTTAATTTCTTCTAACGCATAATTATGAAGTATTTTATACAAAATACGTGTTATGTATATAATTTTGTTGTTATGTGCGTGAATGTATATTCACTCTCTTCAATCTCATAGATCTGATTTGTTTTCTATGAAATACGTGTTATGTGGGTATGCCTCATCTGTTATGTGAAATATGTATTGAATGAAAATGCTATACAGGTTTTAAACTATGTATAAAAATATATATTTTTATCTACTAATATGTTGGGTAGAACATGGGTAGATAGTTGGTGTGTAATAAACAGATGAGAGGCCTCGATGTTGTTGTTGTTGACCTAGTTATTCAGCAGAGTATGGATAACGAGCACAGACTCCTTCTAGACGCTAGCAGGTTCATAACCTGTAGGTGTTGTGAACGATGTGTTCACCGGTGTACTCTATCCCCCTCATGGTTGCCTTTAGGATATCTATTGTTGAGGAAACCCCTTAGCAGTAATGTCCGTCTCGATGAAAATCCTAGATTAGGTCCCTTGAGATAGATGTTGTTTTAGGGACGTAAAGTGAGGATAACGGGAATGGGTAATCGGGATAATGATTGGTTGGTGAAATTAAATATAATTTATTTATTGTGGGTTGAAAACCCTATATGCTCACCAGGCTCCCAAACCTGACCCACTCAGTTTCATTTGTATTACAGGAAGTGGCGCAAGGGCGTAAGATGGATGAATCATCGAGTTGTTATGTTTACAAGTCTGTATATGTATATATTTGTTGAATGACTTGTAATGTTATCGTTTATGCTTTATGGTCTGTATCGGAACATGACACCCCGAGTTTTAATTATATAATGAAAATGCATCTCTTGATGAAATCTTTGATAAATAGTATTTTATCATGTTTTGTTTTGGGAACAAATTCCGCAACACTTTTAAATCAAAAGGATTTACTCTGAAATTATTTTAAAAAGCATAGATGAAATCGGTCTTTTGTGGCCGTGATTTTGGGGATGTCACATGTTGACCTCAACTCGTCGAGTACAATCAACCATTCGTCGAGTTCCTTGCATAACTTGTCAACTCGTTGAGTCACTTGAGTGACTCGTCGAGTCCCATAATGCTTGTGGCCGCAAACTTCTGACCGCAAACCCATCCAGTCGAAAACCCCATGGCCGTAAACTCCTTGGTCGTAAACTCCTTGGTCGAATCGTCGAGTTGATTAAAGAACTCGGCGAGTTCCTTTAGTCCTTCTTGTTTTCGGCCTTTTTACAGTGGAATCTAGAGTCCCAAACTTCAGATCTAGCATTCCTTAGTGTAGATGTCACATAAAGTTGCAAACTTTACGTGCATGCAAGGCCTCACATGGCCATAACACCAAAACCAGTCTTCATACAAGATTTTACTGCATGGAAAGGGATTGAACTACCTAAAGGAGACAAGTTTATGTCATTGGGGACCTAAAGAGGTCCAGATCTGGAACCATATCCTTGTGATAAGTCTGATCCGAGTATGACTCCATTTTGCACCAAAAATGGCCACTTACTTCCAAGAAGAGAGATCTAATTAACTAAAGCTCAAGGTAACGACTTTATATCTCAAGATGGTGGCCAATACAGTATAGATGTCGTATCTATTGCTTCTTTCCTTGCTCCTTCTTCATCAAGCTCTAAAAATTCTTCACAACCCACCAAAATCACTCACAAACGCTCTTACTCTCACTCAAGAGTGTTCACCGCCGCAAACTGCTTTTTGTAGGGAGATAAGGTGCTAGGGGAGGCCACAAGGGCAGTTAATGACCTTTATATAGGGGGAAACCCTGAAATTAGGGTTTCTTCTCTAGAACTCCAACTCGCCAAGTCGGCCTTACGACTCGCCGAGTTGGTCCCGATCCGCGTCCATGATTAAATGCCCCTACTCGACGAGTTGTACTCCTAACTCGCTGAGTCCATGCACCCAAAACCTTGAAATTCACTAAATCAAATAATACCTGGAACAACGGTTACAATTATTCTCATCGCCTTGATGTTGCTCATTAGCTGTTCTTTTTCATCCTGAGGAACATTAGTGTGTTCAACAAGAAGAGTGGTGTACTCAGCCTAAGTCTTGATAACCTTCCTGGTTGCTGTGTGCGAATAAGTCTCCTCTGTCATTGTATGCCATATTATTGAACCATGTTCTTCAATACCTAGAACACAGTCTTCAAAGTGCAACGCCCAGACTTCATAATCCCGAGGGAAGAGGATTGGAATCCTTGTAGTGGATCCAATACTACTAGAAAGATTGAATGATAAGGAATGAGGATCATCATGCTGCATGTTGTCAAAATTCACAAAAAAACACAGATATAGAATCAGATGTGTAAAACAAAACCTTAACTTTTAGGGTAAAAACCAAAGATTTAGATATGACATCTACAATCGATAGAAACGATAGAGACGACTAGAACAGATCTAAGAAAAACATAAAAACCCTAATCGAATCGACAGAAGAATAGTGACTGAATTACATTATCTCCTGTTCTGATACTAATTGTAGAAACAATAAAAACTTAGATCGACAGATTCTATAAGAGATGTGAATAAATAACAAGAAAAATGAAGATCAAAGTAGTGTCAAATGCTTTAATTATCAAAAATCTAGAAGATTTCAATGTGAACTTCTCTGTAAGAGCTAGGTAGGGTGATACAATCTTTAACCCTAATTGTTACATGCATGCACATTAAATAGTCTAACCCTAGAAAGTAATAAACACGGATGGATAGGCCCAAACCGGTATAAATGAGACTATTCTGGCATATACAATATACACAACACATTAATCAGCCCAACACACTCATTTTAATTCACCGCTTAAGCGTGTTGGGTTTTTATTCAATACTTGTTTCATAAGCACAAAGATAGTACCGAAAGACTTAAATTTTGAAAAAAATAAAACTACTTTTATTCCCACCAAATGATCATTTTTCAAGACTTAGAAAAATTAAAATAGCTATAGAAAGGAAAGCAAAACAAGCTTTGTAGTCTTTGGTTCCTTTTGGAAATTATGAATTTGATGAAGATGACTTTAAGCTCCAAGGAAGAATCTATCTAGAAGTATCCACCAACATTTATCCAACTTGATAAGATGCTACTCTTCATCTTATAAAAAAAAATCTCTTAACCCTTTAAGAAAAAAACAAGGCTTTTGTTCTACAGGAGAGTTTCAAGCAATGTATCAAAATTCTTTTTACTTTTATCTTAACACTTTAAGAGACAAAACAAAAGAGAATATGGAGAAGGGAATGAAGAAATTTCGTGGTTTTTGTCTTATGAAAGAAGGGAGAAAACTAGTTCTTTTAAGTCTTACTTTTAGCCTTTCTCCGATAGGTCTTAACACTTTAAGACCCATGATTTATCAAATCAACTAGCCATGCTTTCTAAGAGCATTGTGTTGTGAATAAATCAATCAAAATCAAGTCATTTTTATTCTTTATGGTCTCCATGAATATTTTATGAAAAGAAGAAGCTATTTTTTCTATAAAACTCTTCTAATTTTTATAACTTATAAAACATATAAATCCATATAAAACAAAAAACCCTTTTGGTCCAAAAAGATGTACATGACATAATAAATCACACCTTATGATATGTTATGGTATGTTTTGATGCTTAACATTCGAAATTAATATTTCCAAGAAATAAATAATTTCCAATTAGTTACAAGAATTATATGATGGGTTTTGGTCCTAAGAACATCCTATGTGCTCATACAAACCCTAAAGCTTGGATCTAGGTTTCTCTATTGTACATGCAAGTTATCCAAGACTATAAACCCTAATTCTAGCATACAAGTAATCATATTAACATGAGAATAGGTTTAAGATGTTACCTTGATTGTTATGTAGCAATAACAATCCCAAACCTCCTTGTTTGACTTTGGAAGGCTTAGAGTCACAAGTGTCACTCCTCTAATGGTTCACAAACACCATAAGCAAGAGGATGAAGAGGAGAGAGGTTGGAGGCTGCTCAAAAATGTGTGAAACCCTAGAAAGATCATTAGCCACATTTTTGGGTCATAAGGGTCTTATATATAGTAAGGCTATTAGGGTTATCTAACAAGGAAACCCTAAATTGGATGCTTAAGCCCTAAGCAACCCATGGAGCCCTTTCCTCAAGGCCTTGGACGATTTCATATGGGCTTCCCCATAGAATTCGTCCACCTTATCATATAAGGCAATCCATGGCCCAAATTATAATTATCTTATAATTACAATTCCAGTCCCTTAAGTTTAATTAATCTCTTTTAGTCACAAACTAATTACTAATTAATTATTGACTAATATTAATTAAACAATATGATTTCTCCTTTAATATATTATTCTCATAATATATTAATAAATCATATTTAATCCTTTCTCTCCATAATTCATCCTATTAAGTTGCTTTAGTGAAGGCAACCCAAAAGGACCATGCACCATTGGGTCAAGTACATACCAAAATAGTTATGGACTTAGACACTAATCCAACAGTCTCCCACTTGGATAAGTCTAATAACTATTCAGCGTATGACTTCAGATCCTGATCTGCAATCGTAGCTTTCCAAAGCCGCTGTCAACTCTGATCATATCAGATACGCGTGTCCTTAGATAAGGGATCATATATTCCTCCATTCTAGATATCGTATGAGATATGATTTCAAATCATTCTCTTTGTACTATATCTCGATTCCCGATTTATGAAGACTGACTAATTGAACAAATCAAATTATCCCTAGCCTGGCCGAGCATTTACGTTTGTCATCACTAAATCATCGAGGGGCCCAAAGATATCGCTTTTATCCTACTTTGAATAAAAGGAACGGATAAACTTTGATACAATGCTTGCTTGCACTCACTCACAGAATCACACACAACAATATGTTTTATAACACCAAGTTACTAGTGTGTTTACATATTATCAATGTGCAACTGACTTGCAAGATACAACTCACACATCTCAGTTTCAAGAATATAGGAAATTATCGTCTCACCAATCACTCGTGATCCAATTCATGGAGTGATCCAAGTGAGCGTGGGTTTAATCCAATGCTCAAATCATATTCATAAGCACTCATGAACGTTGCAGAAAACATTTTCTTATGTCTAATACTCTTTTAGACAATCCACACACCAATTCACGACAGTCTTCATTCATACCTACTTCCAACATATGAACGATTGTGGCCCGTTCGAATAATTTGACTGTTCTTAACCAATTAAATTATTTAGGAAGTCAAAACATGCAAAGTGAAACACAAGAATAATACTAATCCCATATGGCCTCAAACCTTTGAGTCTTCATTCATACCTACTTCCAACATATGAACGATTGTGGCCCGTTCGAATAATTTGACTGTTCTTAACCAATTAAATTATTTAGGAAGTCAAAACATGCAAAGTGAAACACAAGAATAATACTAATCCCATATGGCCTCAAACCTTTGAGTATAAATAAAACTCCTTTTATTTATCACCATATTGATTACTCATTATTTGTCGTTTCGGATAATCAACTTCTTACTTGAATTAGAACACTTGTCCCATGCTCTTAGCATGCACACAATGTTTACCTACGGTTCTTATGTTTGTGAAATAGATCAAATTGAACACATTTCCAATCATTCTCATTTCACAACTCCAAATCCTTTTTCATAAGTGAAAGAATATCAAATTCTTGCTACTTATAGAATAGGCTAGATTCTAACATTCTATGCAACAATCCTTTCATAATATCATTGCACCAAAGTCACAAAGACTATTGCCAATGATATTACAAAGTCCTCTATTGGATATTGTTACAAGACAATTCCTTAGATATGATGTCTCTCACTCAAAGTACATTCTTTGAACATCCTTTTGCATAAAAGTTTCTAATCTAGACATAGATTTTCAATATTCAATTCCCAATATGGACACGCTTCCATATTTTCCATTTGACAACTTATTCTTAATATAATCTTTTCTATTCATAATAATGTCGATATGGTCCATTCAATACCAAGCTTCCAACTACTCACAAGCAACCAATCCTCGTCGAACTTTGGATTGTCCTTTGATAGTTGTTTAATTATTTTAGTCAAAACCGATCCTAGTCCCTTTTCCTTCTAAATGCGCTATACATTTGGAAAATTTTAGAATGGTCAAACGTTAAAGCATTTGCAATCGATCCTATACCCGAAGCGTATGGGACACGATGCATAATGTTTTATTTCCTATGTTCTCAAAATTCGAATTGTGAAGAGGAATGCCGTAATCATAATCGAAATTTTAAGAACACACTATGTACCTTTGACTAAATTTATCAACATTTCTCAACCTAATCCTTTAGATTTGAAATGAAGCATAATATTCTCTCCCTTAATTATAGCAAAACAACTTTACAACCCTTACGACTTTGCAAGGTATAACTCTTGTTTTCTATAATTAATATTGCTAACTTGCAAAACTTTCCATAATAATCATACAATCATAACTTTTATGTTCCCACTATCATGATGATTACTATAAAAACATAACACTTATGCTCCCACTAGCTTCGACATGTATTCAAAACATCTTAACTTCCAGAAAAACAATACCTATTGAATTTCTTAAGTCCATGTTTCTAATACTTAATGCTTTGATAATCTTTTATCAAGGCCTCTTAAGCTTATACACCTTTGCCTTAGATAGTTCATATCTGTGTCTAAACAATTAATACTAATTGCCAAACCTCACAATTCAAATCATGGAAAGGGATACCGTAACCATAATTGAATTCGAGAATGCAACTTTACAATCACTATCTTCTTAAAATCTTTCTTAGTGAAAGAATTTCCTCATAATCATTTTCATGAAGGAGAAAATCTTATGACACTTAGATTTTAATGGTGTATATGTTCCTATCCATGTGAATTTGTCAAAACCAAAGTTTACGACAAATTCAAACTCATATGGACCGAACTCTTTTAATCTTGATTTCTTGCCTTATGGTAGCACAGCTGCCCACCATGTCTTCCAAGTAGTTAAGCAGCTCACCTTTTCCTATCAATGTACCTTTCATTGATTAAGGTGCTTTGCCTTTTATGCGTTCAAAATGGGAACTCATAGGACTCACATGCATAATTAACTCAATTGGAATAGCACATAATCAAAATATTGTCAACACGATAGGTTGTAAAACTCAACTCGTGTGCTAGTGATGATCGTTAAGGTTTATTTGATTTGTTCTTGAAACCTTTCAAGAGCATTAAGACTCCCACTGACTCCTTGACATATAAGATTCTTTTGTCAATAACCATTTCTTGACAAACAAATATTCAAGAGTTAGTGTAGCTTTTATCAAAACACTTCATAAATTGGTCCTAGTTGGTCTTTGTCTTATCCAAGACATCACAATTTTCCACATTTGATGAATGTTATAAACCTTTAATACTTTTCACTCATTGTCACAATCTTAACTTTAAGACTTTTTATTGGAACGAAGTGTGATAGACTTCTTGATTTAACCATTTCTTCAATCCTTGATTCCTCTTCTTAAACATACAAGTGTACTAAGACTCACTTAGAGGATCAATTGAGATATGGTTCTTAATCATTAAGACCTATCATAAAGCATAAAAGCTACTCTCTCTTCTTCTTAGAATGGAGAAACTTTTATCTTTCTGCCTACTTGATTCTTCTTATTCGTTTTGCTATTGATTTAAACCTTTTTTAATCAATTCACAATTACACTTAATCTTATAAGTGTAATCATATTTACTAAACCTTTAGTAAATCATGACAAATATCTTTGTTAATCTTATGGCGAACTTGATTAACACACAACTTTGTGTACTCGATCTCCTAGTTCTTCACTTGACACTTTGTCAATGAATTAGTCTAATTTCCAAATATGAAATTTCTCATTCATCATGCAACCAAGTTGCGTGATTCCAAATTTCTGTCCAATTGAAATTTGGGCGATGAGAAACTCTCCCTATTTGGTAAATTCTTGACATTTCCATAAATAATATAACTAAGAATCATATCCATTCGTTGTAGAAATATGCAAACATCAATTTTCATAACGATTTCATTGCAAGGAAATAAATAAATGAGTCAAACAAAATTTATTTTATTTATAAAAGCAGCGGAAAAAATTTGTCCTTACAATGCAAAATCCATTGAAAACTATGTAAAAGGAAAATTTCTAACAACTCTATCATAACTATCTAAGCTCAAAATCTAATCTTCAAGTCCATGCGATCAAGATCCATTTCTTGTGATTAGATTCATCTTGCTCTTTCACCAAGCTTCCTTTCTTTTCACCGATCCTGCAAAACATTCAAATGCAATCTTATCACATCATGTATTAAGAATCAATGAATAGGAACTTAACGGAATTAGATAGTGGATTTTACCTGAAGCGCAGCCATACACTTTTACTCTGCCATCTTTTGGACTCTTCAGGCTCTTTGGGCATACTTGTATCCAACGCCCTCTCTTTTGGCAGCAAACGCAGTTCGGTTCTCCTAGAATGTCCTTGGAAGCATGGTCGGTTGAATTTCCCAAAAAATATGCTCCATTGCTTCGCCAAATCATTTCTGATTCAGCAGCAATGAGTTTATAAGTTAGGTCGATAAGGTTGTCGTCATGATCCATCATATAATACTTTCTTTTGAACTCTTTATATGATTCTGGAAGTGACTGCAAAACCCAATTCACAGCCAACTCATTCGGGAATGACACACCCAACATTATCAACCTATCAATGTGTGATTTCATTCCTAGAACGTGGGCACACATGGGTTTACCATCTTCATGTTTCATTTCCAATAGGGCTTTAGTGATATTGAACCTTTCAATTCTTCGATCTTGTGGGTTAGGGAGAACAATTGGAGGAGGTGGAGGAAGTGAAGCATGATTTCTTGTTCCTCGATCGAATCGTGGAATACGATCTTCATGTGGAATGCTTGTTCCACGGGATTTGGGAAGACCATAGTTGTCGAACTTTGACATCTACAAAACGGGAGAAAACAAATTCAAGTTAGTTGATTTATTGAGTCCTTACTAAATCACCCAAATGAAATACTAAGGCTAGGAACCAACACAATACGCTGCAACCTAGAAAAGGGATGCCGTAATCTAGTTGCAGAATATTTGAAGGTAAGTGAATGACGATTCACTAATTTCCACCATGAAAAACGAAAAAGAAATTTAAGTTTTAAATCTAAGAAAACTCCTAGATCCTTTGAGATTCATTGAACATTTCAATGGCATGTTTAAATCTCGATATGCCCCTCTTGTTTGTGACTGGGATGCCGAGGATCACAAAGCGGGTGTGAATAACCATGCAAACTTACATGGTGCCCTCACATGTTACAATCACCTATTCGATGTGCCGATAAACCACACACGCTCCACCGAACTATGACAAACATTGAGTCAGCCTTTGCTACCTTTGCTTAGAACCATTTAGTGTGCCGGTAATCCACACACGCTCCACTAACGTCTTCGCAAGGGCACAAAGTGTAATTTCATGGAATTGCATCAATTCACTTTTGCCTAAGTAACTAATATTGGGAATTTAAAAAAAAACATTTAGTTACTTTGTATTTCATTATACTTATAATGGAAGGTCTCGTCCTATCCTACCCGTTCGGCTAACGACCCTCCACTAGTCAAGAGTGCGGTGGGTAAGAGTGGATACCCATTCAATCGCCATATTATAGGCAATTTCCTTAAACACCCCTTATAGACCAGCTTCGTGAATGAGGCCTACTAACGGTAAGACTGAATTTTACTCATACATATATATAATGTTAGACTTTTAATGTTATATATATAGTATAGGGTGTATTTTACACTTTTAAAATACTAGGTGGTCAAATTTAATAATTATACTTTTAATTCAATTAAATTGCAAACCAAAACTTTTATGGATTTATTAAACCTCTTTTAATTATATACCTTAATTAATTAATAAAACCATAAGGGTGTGATTTGAACTTTTCAAAACATTACTAGGGTTTTAGAATTTAACATTCCTAATTAAACTTTTAATCAACTTTTAAATTCCAAAACTTGAGGGCAAGTATTTGAAACATTTCAAAACATTAGGGTTTAGAATTTAAATATACATCAAATTAAACTATTAATCCAAAATTTTAAATTCCAAAACTTGAAGGCAAATTTTGAAACATTTTTCAAAACATTAGGGTTTTAACTATTTAAATTTCGAAACAACAAAACTTTTGGGTTCAAATTTAAACTATAAAACCTAAAGGGGAAAATATGAAACTTTTCAAAGCACAAGTATCAAATAACAAATAATCTAAATTAGCATTTAATCACATAATTATCCATATTTGATTTATTTAATGATTTCTTGCAAAACAATTTACCAATTTAATCAAAATAATTAATCAATTATCACATAAGGAAACAAATATTTTATTAATTGATAAATATCTTCAATTAGATCAAGAATATGGTCAAATATATCATAAAATCAGATTTATATTGATCTAATATGATAAGGCAATTATCCTTAAGCAAAAACAGCAAGAAATCCCGGTTTTCCCTCCTTCTGACGAGCCGACTCGCCGAGTCAGACATGGACTCGTCGAGTTCATCTATGGACTCGGCGAGTCCAGCCTCTAGAAACACAAAAAACGATTTTTTTCAATCATATAATGCATCAATACAATAGAAACCAATCTAGGCTCTGATACCACTGATGGGTTTTGGTCCTAAGAACATCCTATGTGCTCATACAAACCCTAAAGCTTGGATCTAGGTTTCTCTATTGTACATGCAAGTTATCCAAGACTATAAACCCTAATTCTAGCATACAAGTAATCATATTAACATGAGAATAGGTTTAAGATGTTACCTTGATTGTTATGTAGCAATAACAATCCCAAACCTCCTTGTTTTGACTTTGGAAGGCTTAGAGTCACAAGTGTCACTCCTCTAATGGTTCACAAACACCATAAGCAAGAGGATGAAGATGAGAGAGATTGGAGGCTGCTCAAAAATGTGTGAAACCCTAGAAAGATCCTTAGCCACGTTTTTGGGTCATAAGGGTCTTATATATAGTAAGGATATTAGGGTTATCTAACAAGGAAACCCTAAATTGGATGCTTAAGCCCTAAGCAACCCATGGAGCCCTTTCCTCAAGGACTTGGATGATTTCATATGGGCTTCCCCATAGAATTCGTCCACCTTATCATATAAGGCAATCCATGGCCCAAATTATAATTATCTTATAATTACAATTCCAGTCCCTTAAGTTTAATTAATCTCTTTTAGTCACAAACTAATTACTAATTAATTATTGACTAATATTAATTAAACAATATGATTTCTCCTTTAATATATTATTCTCATAATATATTAATAAATCATATTTAATCCTTTCTCTCCATAATTCATCCTATCAAGTTGCTTTGGTGAAGGCAACCCAAAAGGACCATGCACCATCGGGTCAAGTACATACCAAAATAGTTATGGACTTAGACACCAATCCAACATTATATTCATTTATCAAGAATCTAATTCTGATAAATAATATATTTGCTTCAATTTGTTGTTAGTGTGACCCTTTAGGATCATATATTATCTAGCAAGACCATTCTATAATGACTCTTCGACATATAGATATTTCAATCTCCTACTTGCACAAGTCTTATCATAGATTGATATAGACAACGGTAAACGTCTAGCAACATTTCACTGCCCCCAATAATATATATCACTTATTACCATTCTATCAACATCCAATACCTAAAAGCTCAAAGCTTCAATTGATGTATAAGGTATGTTAATCAGTTATCCCTTTTGTTACATACATCCTGTTAAACACAAGACATGGATCGCAATCAATCCCATTTGGTGTTCAACTTTCGATAACACATGTTAGATATCTTACTCTCAGTATATAATAGGAACAAATCCTATCTTGAATACATAAGCCTTTTATATAGTTCAAACCAAACCTGAAAATGGATTTTATAACTTCCCAATTAAGGATCAACATTTGACCATATCAAGGCACAACACTCCCTACACTTAAGTCCTACTATGCATCTCAGGTGTTAAGGATACAAAGATAGAACCTTTTAATCAAGTATCACTCATAACTGAGATCTATGAGATGACCTTAATGTCGTTCCGTTCAATACTAGTTCTCTAACAAGTACTTATGAATCTTGGTTACAACCACATTCCTACTTTCATCTGTTAAGAGTCAACCAATCCAATCCATATTAGTCTTGCTTCATAATTTCTCCAATAGTTATAACTAACTATGAACTTTTTAGAATAATAAAATTATCCATGGGTTAAACATGCTAATATAGAACACAACAAGTATTGATGTGTTCATCATATCCTAATATATCAAAACAATATATAACAATTGTTATCATCATGTTCCAATATCCAAATACTAAGTTCACATCTAAATCCCATTTCTAAAATAATCAAGTCCTATGGCTGAAGTGTGACCACTCATACTTAGCTTAAAAAAATGGAATTTATTAATGGGTTCGACTAAATTTAATTTATGTGAATTCTGCGAATACTATCATCTCCATATTTGAGTTTATTCTAAGTACAATTAAATATTTTGGAGAATATGATTGGTGTTCTTTCATGACATAGAGTATCTTATCTTAATTAAGTATACTCTCGAATTCACAAAGATCTGTACGTTATCCTTGAATTGCAGAAATCAACATATTTTTTCAATGAACTCATTCATCCAATCATATTTCATTCCAACTTCTGAACTACTAGTGTATTCATAATTAGTAGATTATGTAATTATGTTTTGCTTAGACCTCATTCTGAGTCAAGGTGAAACCACCTTGCATAGTTAGAATGTTATTTCAATTGATTAACTATGTTTTATTCATACAAGATTAGGAATATTACTGTACCCTCACTAGTTCTTAGTAAACACAAATGTCATCTTTATTTTGATATAAAAGTACACCTTGTATTTATATATTAAAATGATGATTACAACCTTGAGATGTTTTCTTTATATCTACTAGTGGATCTTATGCATTACACATTTTGTTAGGATAACATAGATTAAGAAAACCTCCCGGTTAAGCTATATATATATATATATATATATATATATATATATATATATATATATATATATATATATATATATATATATATATATATATATGTTTTCTAGTAGATTTCTATTAGAAAAACGGTATTTCTTGAAATATATTTTCTATATCTCATACTAAGAATATGAGGTTATAGTAAATAATATCCTTGTTGATATAATCATAGCTACTTGTAAAAATGTTTGATCATAGTCAATGTCATGAATATGATAAGGATCATAGTCAATGACACGAGTACGAGAATTTTTTTTATAACAAGTCGTGCATAATATGTATAGATATCAATGCATGTATTTTTTCTAAAATAATATCTGACTCATTCTAGCCTTTATATAGAGGAAGATTAATCAAGCCAATACTTGATTATTACACATGGATTACATCTTAATATTCATGACTCTAAGTCATTTATCAAATTATGGATTTGATATAGCATCTTGGCAGTTGATGGATTTTCCAGAAACCATCAAGAAGAACTCATCAATGAAATATTCCACATTTCTCAAGTCAAAGATGATTTCTACTATTAATGTGAGCCGTTTGTGTTTGTAAATAGCTATTATTCAAGTATAACAAATCTTTGTCGAAACTTGTGCAAAGAAAAAAAAAACAAAACTTTTGTACTAAAGGAGAGTTTCAAGTAAAGTATTAAAATTCTTATTACTTTGATCTTAACACTTTAAGAGTCAAATCAAAAGAGAATATAGAGAAGGGAAGGAAAAAATTTCATCGTTTTTGGCTTATGAAAGAAATGAGAAAACTAGTTCTTTTAAGTTCTTACTTTTAGCCTTTATCCCATCGGTTTTAGCACTTTAAGACTCATGTTTTATCAAATAAACTAGCCATGCTTTCTAAGAGCATAGTGTGTTGAATAAATTAATCAAAACTAAGTATTGTTTTTTCTTTATGGTCTCATTGAATACTTTAGAAAAAGAAGAAGCTAGTTTTTCTATAAAAACTCTTCTAGTTTTATAACGGGAAATCTTTAGAAAAATCCCAATAAACCGGTAAAAATTTACAGTTTGATCATTTTTGACCGGTTGAAACCGGTACCAAATTAATTTGGGACTATTTCGTAAACTAATCCAAAATATTTGGATTTTTCTGTAAACAAAAAATATTAAGACTTTTCTGTCAAACTGCAAATTTTTGCAGGTTTTCGGGACTTTTTCGTTCAAAATTTTTTTTGGGACTAAGGTGCAACTTTTCCGTAAATATTTGAACTTTTCTGAAGATTTCATTTTTATAACTTATAAAACATATACATCCATAAAGACAAAACCCTATTTTGGTCCAAAAAAATATATGACATAATAAATCATCTCTTATGATACCTTGTGATACTTAACATTTAAAATTAATATTTTCATGAAATGAATAATTCCAATTAGTTACATGAATTATGTTTATTTATCAATGATCAAATTCTTATAAATAATATATTTATATCAACTTGTTAGTATGATTCTTTATGATCATATATTATGCAACGAGTTTTTGGATATATAGATCTTTCAAATCGCTTCAACATACCGGCCCAAAGGTGTAGTCTATATGAATATGTATGTTCATATATATATATATATATATATATATATATATATATATATATATATATATATATATATATATATATATATATATATAACACACTCGTATTATTGATAAAAGGAATTACATGAACTCTTAATCATTTGTTAGTATTGTTCCTTTGAATATTTTGGTTGAGTCATGCTAAGATCGTAGTTATTTAGCTTATAATAGTGTTCATACTCACAAAAAATCTTCATGTAAGGTTATATTTAGTATTGGTGATAAAACATCGACTCATCCTTAACCCATTTTACGCTATTGGTTATAGTCGTAATCAAAGTGATTCGTACACAATAGTTTTTTGTCATACACAACAATGTATGCATTATAGAGTTGTACAAGACAATATTTTAAAACACCCATGCAGGAGCATATTTACAGATGTAGTATTTGGAAGTTTTGTTGTTTTCCTTTATAATTTTCATTAGGGATATGTGTTTGATTAAGATGTTACTGGAGTTTCCATTTCATATTAAATTAAAATGTTAAGTTTCGATGTGTTATTTTTTTTGTGTGAAATTCCCAATTGATTTCACTCAATTAATCACATTTGATACTTCAAGTTTGCCTCGTATAGTAAACGATGTTATGGTTTCATGATTTTTTTTACTTAATGCAGACCGAGTGGAACAATAGTCAATTGAATGAGTTCTAATACAAGTTGCGCTAGTCCAAGTGGTTAACATGGTGGTTTAAATTTACAACTAACCAATGTTGCAGAAATCGGCCTCAGCGGCCGATTAATCTCTTGGCGGCCTCGAACTGATTACGATCAGGGTGCTTGGCGGAAATTGATCAAAATCGGGTTTGGCGGTCCTTGGCGGTCATAATCGGAAAATATTTAAAAAAATAAAAAAATTCAATTATTACACCAAAATTTTAAAATTTAAAATTTTTAAGCTTTCAAATTTTAAAATATTATACTAAAATTTTTAAAAACTCAAAATTTTAAAATTTAAAATTTTAAAATACTTAATTTTTAGGAAATATTAAATTTTTAAATAATTTTATTAGTAATTTACGGTCCCCGATTAATCGCCGATTAATCCCCGCCTAGTTTGATTAATCGCTTATCGTTAGTCGACCGCCGAGCTACCGCCTAACGATTTTTACAACCTTGCAACTAACTAAGAGGTCTTGTGTTCAATCACAAGGAGAGGAAAAAAATACATAATTATTTGCCGTTTCAAAAAAACATTAAAAAGCCTTTTACCTTCTATGCCTACAAATATACTTACCCATTAACATTATGACACATGCTATTATTTTACCATTCAATTTAATTTTATTTGATATATTTATAATATACTTTTAATGAGATAATTAGGTAAATATGAAATGATAAAACATGTTATAATTTTAATAAGTTGAAATATTTATAGAGATAAAGAGTAGGATCCAATTTAATATCAAAGAGAATGAGTTCTAATTAAAGAAGATCTTAAAGTGGTCGATATAATCGTTGTATCGAGATTAGTTTTTTATGGTAAACTTTGAGAATATAATTAGTATATAAAAAGTATATTTTGACACGGTGAATTGGGAATATTTGGACCACGTTCAAATGCAAATGGGATTTGGACAACGATGGAGAGGGTGGATTCAAGGTTGCCTAAGATCCTCACGTACGTAGATTCTAGTCAATGGCTCACCTACGAATGAATTTGAATTTGGCCGTGGAATAAGACAAGGTGACCCCCTCTCACCATTCTTATTCATAATAGCCATGGAAGAGCTGAACATCGCGATGAAAGAGGCCACATGAAAAGGAATTTTCAAAGGAAAAAAATATCCCAAATAGTGCCCTATGTGTGTTGCATTTGTTCTACGCAGATGATGCACTCTTTGTGGGGGAATGGAGTGAGGAAAACATCAAGAATCTGGCTAGAATCCTCCGGTGCTTCCATGTGTCTTCTGGGCTTCAAGTGAACTTCTCCAAATCGAGAGTGTTTGGCATCGGGGTTGAACATCTCGAAGTTGAAACCCTTGAAACACCCCTTGGATGTGAGCCAACCAAGCTTCCGTTTACATACCTTGGAGTTCCCATCGGGGCAAATATGAGCCTCCTAAAGAACTGGAAACCGGTAATCGAAAAATTACAAGCTAGACTGAGTACATGGAAATCGAGATCCTTATCGCTTGGGGGTTGGATAACACTATCGAAAGTTGTCCTTAGCAACATTCCAACATTCTATTTTTTCTTGTTTGTTGCTCCTGCAGGTGTTATCAAGACTTTGGAAAAGATAAGGCGAAAATTCATATGGAGAGGGGCAGATGAGAAAAAACATATCAACTGGGTGGCATGGGATAAAGTGACTGCTCCCAAAAAGAATGGTGGGCTGGGATTAGGCTCGCTTAAAGCTTTCAACTTGTCCCTAATCGTGAAGTGGTGGTGGAGGCTGAGATTCGAAAAAGCAAGCTTATGGTCCAAAGTCATAAAAGGGATCCATAATCTTCATAATAAACCTGCTGCCCTCATGTCTAAAAAAACTTTACCTGGAGTATGGAAAAACATCACTGAGATTCAAGAAGAATTGGCAAAACTTGGAATTGATATAAACGACATAATCTCAAAAAAAATTGGTAATGGAGATGACACCATGTTTTGGCATGACAGATGGGTTGGAGATGCAACATTAAAAGAATCCTTCCCAGAGTTATACAAGTTGGAACGGAAGAAGCGGTGTAAAATCAGTGAGCGTATCAAACCAGGAGACATCAGCTGGGATTGGAAAGCAAGCCCAACGCTCACGGTGCAGCTAAGCGAGGCTGACACACTCCTCGACTTGGTCTACAACTTTCAACTGAATTCTCGGAGAGATGAATGGATATGCAGCATATCAAGCGATAAGGTATTTCATGTAGATGTACTTAGATCAAAAATTGATGGGAGAAATACGTTGACACCAACAGGGGAAGGTCTAATCAACTAGATTCATGAAGTCCCGTTAAAGGTAAATTGTTTTATGTGGAGGGCATCTATGGACCGTATACCAACTGCTACCGCCCTGCTTAAACGTGGGGTGCAAACTGTGACTTCCATATGTTCCTACTGTGAATTGGAAGATGGAGATGTCAACCATGTAATACTAAGATGCCCAATGGCTGTCAAGGTATGGGAATGGATATTCATATGGTGTGGGCTTGGTGAAAGAAAATTTGTGACAATCGAGGAGCTCGAGAAATTTCTTTCACAGTGGGGAACATGTCCAATCAAACGGAAAAACTTAATTAGCATAAGTTATGGAACGGCTTGGCTCATTTGGAAAACAAGGTGTGACTGGATCTTCAAGAAGATTCGTACCTCCCCTACCAAAGTGGCGGATATGGTAAAATCCATAGTATATTCATGGATAAAACACAGGAGAGTCAATTGTAATTATAATTGGGTTGAATGGTGTATTAACCACTTTCTATGTATGTAATTCTCTTGTCTAAAATATTGTATTCCCCCCTATAGCACCTTGCTAGGGGTTTGTTTGTTTTAGTAATAATATTTGCCGGTTCCAAAAAAAAAGTTAACCTTGTAGATAATGGAAAGATTTTTGGTAGGACACGTAAAGATGTGTGGTTAAACTCAATTAGTTATTGTTGTATTTAGCTTTTATGATCATTTTCTGTAATCCTATTCGCTATTTACTTTGTTTATATTCAAAATGAAAAATTAAATATCATTCTATATTTTTTTTACTATGCCTCTATCCATGTCAAATGATAACATGTGTGATTTAATTTCTTTTAATAACTTTTTAATCCATAAGTAGGAAGAAATTATAAAAAATATTTAATTTCTATTTGTGTAATCCCAACTACTATCATTTACTCACAACAATCAAACATTTATATATTTTAAATTTAACATTTCCGTCTAAATAATATAAGTTAATTTGGTGGCTTGAAGAATAAAAGAAAGAATATTTTCTTTTCTCTAAAAAATATGTAAAAGATGAGATTTTATTCATTTTAATAAAATTATTAAAAAAATGATCATTGTGGTAGATATTACATTTTTCATGTTTGATCCAAAGATAAATAGGTCATTTTAAAAATATTAACATATGAAAAATTAGATTTAACACCCAAAAAACAACCATGTAACGTTTACAAACCACAAGGACCACCCGTGCAACCTTTCCAAAAAATATTCTGAAAGTACAACATTTTGGAAACTGTGGACCATTTATGAAATTTTGTCATATATATATATTGAGAAGTAGATAGGTAGCTCAACTCCAACTTTGCCTCCATATTTTTATTCATTTGGTGATAGAGTTTGCTTCGCATGTATATAACATACATGATCGTGTCACCAATATTCATGAAACTTCACAACTCTGAATCATCGGTCACTACTTTTTGGTTGTGTCTTCTTTTGTTCGGTGTTCATGGCGGAGCACGGCTGACACTGCCCAAAAATGTTAATGTGCCGGCTGTTATAGCGTTTGGTGACTCAATTGTGGATCAAGGAGCCAACAATAATCTAAACACTTTGATTAAAGCTAATTTTTCTCCCTATGGAAAGGATTTTGTCGACGGAAAATCAACCGGAAGATTTTCTAATAATAAAACTCCAGCTGATATGATCGGTAAAATTTGAGTTGCGCTTTACTTTGGTTGCTTTTTTTGTATTTATTTTTTCTTTGTTTTTAGTTTTTAATCTGCATGCACGTGTGATGGGCATTTGTCACCTTTTTCTACTTTCTAAACCTTTTTTATTAAGTGCTTTTGCAGATAATTAATAAAAAGTTGAAGATATTTTTTAAGTATTGCAAAAAGCATATTGGATTGATGAAATTTTCGTCATTTCGGAAGATATAAAATCAAGTTGTGAAAATGTTTAGTACATATTTTTTGTATTATATACTATTAAGTAATTTTTTTATTAACTAATACCATGTAAAGTTATAAGTCCATACCCTAAACATTTCGTACGTCTATATGAATAAGAGTACTGAGTACGTGGTGATATATATATATATATATATATATATATATATATATATATATATATATATATATACACGTTCACCCTTCTAAAATGATAATATCAACTTAATTTTCTATTCGTAAATAATATTCCAATCAATATACATACGTTTTACTTGAAATAATTTAAGTTAACATTTTATTAATTAGTGTTTTAACGTATAATGATGTATACAATAGCTTTTTTGGCCATATATATGAGTGTATATATTGCGAGGAATGCCTATTAGTTTTTGGTTTTATGGATATAATTTTGCTATTTAATAGAATTAAGCTTTCGGTTTAACATATTAAAATATGTATTAATAAATTAATATTTGCAACTTTTAATAAAACATAATTACTTTAGAAGTAAAATAATCTTGTATCACACATAAGTAAATAGACATTACACGAATACATATAGAGTTCAAATGAATTATTTCATTTCAAATTTACTCTTCTGGGTTCGTAGTTCTGGAGCCCTCGCACACTCATCCGCTGCAACATTGATCCAAATAAAGAAGAAATGAAAACCACAGAAAAAAAAAAAAAAAAAAAAATTCTATTCATCCGATTCCGCTACCCACTCTATTCCTTTCACAGTTTCATCAAAACACATTCATGTAAAAAAACAGGTATTTCGATAATTAATTATGCAAGGAATCAAAGACTTAGTTAGAAATAAAGATACATAGCTCTATAATTCTGTGAGAACTCTTTTTTTTGGGTCATAAATAGCTATCTTTTTTGTAAGAATAAACAAATCATTTTTCATATAGTGAATTAATTGTTATTTTGTTATACCTGTTAAAATGTTGGTTATAAATGAGTTTATTATGATAGCCAGTTTTAAGAATAGCTGTTATAATAAAACCCCCCTACCCCCCAAGGCCCCAACGGTCCCCTCCAAGTTTCCTAGATTTTTTTTTTTCTCAAAACAACATAAACATGTCTTCACATATTTCATTCATACATTTTAATGTTTGTTTCTGCAGCTTTCTTTATCACTCTTTTCACTATGGTCCTACCTCACCTTCTCTCACTTAATATGCGTTACATCTTGCCATAAATCATGATATGGAAAGTTCATTTCATATCCAACCGAGGAAGATATCTCTTAACGTCTTAGGTTACACAACTTTTTTGATAATAATTAATGGATTTCTCGAAAATTTATTAGAGGCTTTAGGAATTGATGTCAATAGCAGTTGCGGTGGCTAAGCAACGACGCACCGTTTTTGTTGTTGTGGGTGAGCTGGAAGTGGCCATGAAGTACAATGAAAATAAAAGCTAATAATAAATACAAAAATAAAAAGTAAAATATGAATTTTTATGCAAGTTAAAAATTCTAAATAAATTGTTTCATTTTAAGGACCAATAATAGGAAAATATGTTAAAAAAGAGTTCCTGAAGTTTGAGTGTATTAATGTAGAAGTCATTCATTTTTTTTTTTAATTTTTTTTTAATTTTTTTTTTATTTTTACAATTAAGTCCAATATATCAATAAACGTTTGAAAAACAATTCTTTTATCCGGTTAATGCATGTTTTCAAGACCAAATTATAAATAAACACTTAGAGATGATTTTTTGTTCTTATTAATTTAATGTTTAAGGATTTTTTTTCATATATATTTATATTTATTTATTAAAAAACTCTAAATAAAGTTTCCATCTACATCTATTTCACTAAATAACTTATATTTATTTATTACAAATCACAATAATGATAATTACATATATAATTTTTGGGTTTGTTATGATTTGTTTCAATAAATATCATAACTAATTAAAATCATAAAGATGCCATTTGTATTCTATAAAACTTAAGATAACTTTATTAATTTGTCAAAATAAAACACATTTCTAGCGAGATGATACTTAATTGTTAATTTTTAGGTTTTTGAGTGTAACACTAAAATGCAGCAACCAAAACGCCTCTCACAATCGAACCACACTTTAAAAAACTAAAGGTTTTCCAAAGGCTGTTATTTTGAAAGAGTTCAATTATACACTATGTGGCTTATAAACGTGCTCCTCATATTTAGTTATTTTTATCAATGTTTTGAAAACCGGACCGGAGATCGAACCGGTCGTCTTACTGGTTCGATGGTTCAGCTAGTCCAACCGGTCAGACCGGTCTCAAAAACCGGGAAAACCGAACGATATCATAATTATATTTAATTATATAAAAAATAAAAAAATATATATTTTTTTAAATTTCCGGTTTTGATCGGTTTTGCCGGTTCAACCGGACCGGTTTTGACCGGTTCAACCGGTTTTTACTGGTTTTCACCGGTTCAAATGAATATTGGTTTTTTAGCATTTAAGAACCGGATCCGGGACCGGTTCCCGGTTGAACCGATCGAACCGGCCGGTCCGGTCCGGTTTTCAAAACATGGGTTTTTATATATTGTTTTTTTAGAAAAAAAAAAAGTAGACACAATTATACGAATGGTCCCTATGGTTTAGGGTAATTTACGTGTTTGGTCCCTAACTTATTTTTTTAACTCGAAAGGTCCCTACTGTTTGTTTTTGTTACGCGTTTGGTCCCTATCTTACCTAAAAAGACTATTATGCCCTTGATTTTTTTAATTTATTTAAATAAACACTCCCCTAATCCCACCCCCTCACCTTACCTCATCTATCCCATCATTTTTTCCTCTTTAAATAATAGTCTTTTTAGATAAGACAGGGACCAAACGCGTAACAAAAATAAACAGTATGGATCAATTGCGTAACAAAAACAAACCATAGGGATCTTCCGAGTTAAAAAAATAAGTTAGGAACCAAACAGGCAAATTACCCCAAACCATAGGGACCATTCGTGTAATTTACTCTAAAAAATATGTTTTGGCACTCCAAAATGCATCGTCCATATTTAAAGCTGTTTTTTATCTACTTCACCGTTTTTTACAACAAATATATTTATAAAGTTTCAACATATGGCCACAAAAGAATATATTTTTTAATTTTTTTTGTGATATTCGTTAAAATAGGACAAATTGCACAGTGAAACTGGGTGAAGAACAATTTTGTTTACTCCGAATGAATCCCCTATCACAGATTTCATTACGAGGTTAACAGCCCATTAAAAAAGTCCCTAAAACAGTGAAACCGCTTGATTGGTTTCATAGTGCCAAACCTCACTTTAAATTTGTACTTTCCTACTGCTAAAACCCACTTTGTACTTGCGTACGTAGTGCCAACTACGAATAAAGATAACTTTTCTTCTTTTCCTCATTAACTAAAAGTAAGCAATTAACTCATTGGTATGAGTTTATTTCATGTAATAATTAATGGTTGGGCGATTTCATAGTATGTTCCATAGTGTGGGTTTTGTACTTTTGTTGTACCTAAAATTGATTTATTTGTAGAAAGTTTACTGGTATGAATTTATTCCGTCGCAAAAATGGATAACTAATCTGTAGAAATTTAGCATCGGATCGACTATCGACTAACGAAATCGCTGTTCATAACAAGATTTGAAAAGTATTGTTGAGGATTACTATACATCGTTCAATTATACCATTAATAACGGGCACACATTCCTATGTGCATTAATTCATTAGGTGTCAGACACGTGTATTAGATTGGTTTTTTTTAAAACAAAAAAAGATTTTAATATAAAAAATTGTAAGAAGATATATTTTTTTTATAATACTTGAAATATTGAAATTTGTATCACAATCTTATGAAATATTTTCCTTCAATATTATATAATTTTGAAATTGTTAATAGAGCTAAGCTGTGAAATTGACTAATATATGGATATATGTATTTATCAGGCAATTAAAAGGGAAGGAAATTTTGATTGTATAACAATTATTCTGAGATTTTAATATAATTAAATACCTTACACACACATATATATATATATATATATATATATATATATATATATATATATATATATATATATATATATATATAATTCAAGAATTCTTAATTTAAGAAAAGTGAAAATAACAGAAAATGACATGTAAAAAGGAGAAATCTATAATATTTAAGAAAATTACATATAACAAATACATGGACAACATATCATCTAGTAAAATCATTTTCTTTATTAGGTTAGATTAGATACGTAGATACATAAATACAAAAATATCGTTATTATTATTTTTTTTTTTTTCTATATAGATAATAATAAGAATAATAAGAAATTCCTGGGACTATACGCATTAATGATTAAAAGCAAGAACAATATTTTTTTTGTTTTTTTATTTTTAATACTTATTTTTTGAAGAACGAAAACCAAATATACGGAAACGTATAAATTAAAAATATGAATGATGTAGTGATGCTAATTCTTTAATACACTTATAGTGTATTCGTTGATTTTAAAAAATATATATATACTTGTTTTTTTCCACGTTCAAAAAAATATAAAAATTTAGCCAAGGTTTCTATGTTAATCTAACAAAATACTACTCAACTATGGTTCTCTTTCTTCCGTCCACAATCTGGAGTTCGAGTAGAATAAAGTTATTAATAACCACGTGAAGAAAAATAATTTCTTTAATTGAAGGGTTTGTCACTTCCGTGGCTCTTTATCCAGTGTTCAACTAATTTAGATCTTTGTTTATTATATCTCATTAAAATAATTTGACGCAGAGAAATTAAATACGCATGTTTTCATCTATTTTTCAGTTGAAGAACTAGGGATAAAAGAACATTTACCCGCATATCTTCAGCCATCCCTTGATGAGAAAGAGCTTCCAACTGGTGTAAGCTTTGCTTCTGGTGGCTCCGGATATGATCCTCAAACACCAAAGCTAGTGGTAATTTGCAAACTTTTCTTAATACATATGCTTTATATTTTAAACTGTTTATATAACCAATAGCATCATTTACTAATTCCCATGATTCTATCTTTTAATTTTTAACTAAATCTTTGTGTATTAAATAGGGGGTTTTCTCATTTGCTGACCAACTAAAACAATTCAAAGAATATATAGAGAAGCTCAATCGTATAGTTGGAGAAGAAAGAACCCAAAGCATATTAGCAAACAGCCTATTCTTGGTGGTTGCAGGAAGCGATGATCTTGCTAATACTTACTTCACTATCGGAATTAGGAGACTACAATATGATATCCCTTCTTACACCGAACTTATGGTATCATCAGCATCGAACTTCATACAGGTATATTTAATATTTGTTTAGTTCTTTAATTTCAGTAAATTACACGAATGGTCCCTGTGGTTTGGGGTAATTTATATGTTTGGTCCCTAACTAATTTTTTTAACTCGGAAGATCCCTACAGTTTGGTTTTCTTGCACGCTTGGTCCCTTCATTATCTAAAAAGACAATATTGTCCTTGATTTTTAATTTATGTAAATAAGATGTGGTAGATAAATTAAGGTAAGGTGATGTGGAAGTGGGGTTCGGGTGTGTTTATTTGAATAAATTAAAAAATCAAGATCAAAATAATCTGTTTAAGCAAGACAAGGACTAAACACGCAATAAAAAACAAACAGTAGAAACATTTTGAGTTAAAAAAATAAGTTAGGGATCAAACATTCAAATTACCCCAAACCGTAGGGACCATTTGTGTAATTTACTCCTTTAAATATTATGCTTTTGCCCACTCGTTATTTTTAAGTTTAGTTAAAATTGGAAACTGTGACAACGATAGTAAAATATGTGTCTTTTTATAGTTAGATCGGATTTAGTTTGAAAGTAATATTATGATATAGATAACCATTAATAATGTATTTCGATTACATTGAAGGATATATACCAACTTGGAGCAAGAAGAATAGGGGTTTTTGGTGCACCCCCAATAGGATGTTTACCTTCTCAAAGAACTCTTGGGGGTGGTGGGCTTAGAGTTTGTGCAGAAGAATACAACAAAGCAGCAGAAATATATAACAACAAGTTGCAACAAGAGCTTGCGTACCTAACAAAGACTCATGCACAATCTAGGGTCCTCTATCTTGACATATACAACCCCATTCTTGCAATTATTGAAAACCCTGTCCAATATGGTACTTTTAAATATTACTATATGATGCATGTAGTCCATGTTTTTACATATGTTTTTAGTTGTTACTTACATGTTAACTATGTCGTACATCAGGACTAGAAGTTGTGGATAAAGGTTGTTGTGGCTCAGGAAAGATAGAGGTTTCGGTTTTATGCAACCACTTACTCCCGACATGTTCTGATGATTCAAAATACCTTTTCTGGGACAGTTATCATCCTACAGATAAAGGATATAGCATCCTCGTAAATCAACTGCTTGAAAAATATATTAACGATTTCTTTTGAGGTTGCCATGGACCAAAGATTCTCATAAGTGAACCGAGGAATGATGTTGTTTGACTTATGTATAATCGGGATTAGTGTACTAGTTTAAAGTATCTTTTTTCAAGGACGATTTTATGTTTATCAGAATTTGTGAGACGTCCTATATGTGAAATACTTGTTTTTCCCTTGATCATTTACATTGTATCACTGTAAATTGGTGATACTCTCTCTATTGTATGGTATTGGTTTTCCACTATACAAAATAATAAAGTGTTCTACAGGTTTTCCATATATTTTTTTTTACATTTTATTCATACTTATTCTTTATTTTTGTTGTTTATCTTGGTTGCTATAATTCTTTATTTCACCTTAGCCTAGGGACCATTAATTTTCATCAATTGGTATAAAAGTCACAATGCTCTTTATCACTTTGTTGTTACTTGTTCTGTATTTATATTCTTATCATGGTTGTTGTAATTTTTTATTATACACTTAGCCTAGGTACATTTAATCTTCATCAATTGGTATCCGAGCTTAGCGGTTGGCTTTCTCTTAATTTTTTGGATTATCATTAGAAGAGAACACTAGTTATCTTTAATATATGAAAATGTTCCGGAAATAACTCTTTATGTACCACTTTGCTCAAATATTTTCGGAAATCATGGTTAAACTTAATTATCAACCATTATACTCGATGAATGTTGCAAATTGTATAGGATGTTCTACAAGAGCACATATACTAATAATAGAAGAGTAAGATCACTATTGGATGACAAAGTATTTAAAAAGAAAATGGAAGGACATTTGGAGATTTATAGAGTTGGGCCCTAATACCCCAACGGGAACAACGGGTGGTGTGATGATGTTGATGCACATATTATGGGTGGTGAGGGTCAACATCCACAGTACATCCCACATTTCAAGATCTTGACAACATTAGAAACGTTGAAATAACTTACATTATGATAATGTATGATATTCCACCTAACTTGTTAGATTATTTCAAACAATGCAAAAGTGCCCGAGCTATTTGGCTGACACTTGAGGGAATGTTTGAGGGAAACGAATCTGTTAAAGATGAAAAGCTAACTATAGTCATCAATGAATACAATAGTTTTCAAAGAATTCCTTGAGAACCTTTAAAGGATGCTTTTTTAATCGTTTTTACTTATCATTAGCAATCTATCCACGCTCGATACTATTAAACGCTAAATGGAAACAACCGTTAGAATCCAAAACATGAAATCTGCTGGTGGATCCCTCACTTTGGTTTCTGCCATACAAAATGTGACATCCCAATTTTTCAGACCAAAAAAAATTAATTTCATTTTTGATATAATGTTTTAGAAAAACATTTATTAGAAAACATAATTAAGTCATATCATTTCATAAACCATAATCACATGTCTCAAAACCATATCATAAAAATAGTAATAATGTCATAGTACAATCCTAAGAATCTCATAATGCGGAAATCCTGTGTGTAAGGCATTGCTACCGTGCCAGCTCCTTCCCCTTCGATGAAGAGGTACCTGAAAATAAAACTAAAAATTATAAGCACGAACTTAGTGAGTTCCTCCATTATACCACATACCATACATAACACATACTGTCTGACATATCTGGGTGTCCGATCTACCCTGTTTAGCATACCGGGGTGCTCACCTACCCATGCTAGGCATACAGGGGTGCCTAAGCTACCCCTGTCAGACATACTGGGGTGTCCGACCTATCCCTTTTGGTTTATTTGAACTGGTTATGAGGACTATTTCACACCTTACTACTACCATATAAAAGCATAACATAATCATTCTGTCAGGCATACCGGGGTGCCCGACCTACCCCTTGGTCTTATCGACCGGACTTGGGGACTATTCCCCCTACTATCACATAACATCATATCAAGCTAGCACATAATCATAATAGACAACAACATACCAGAAAATTATCATGAAGACAATTATCTCTACTATAACTGTTACTAGTATGCCGACCTTGGTGCCTTCGACCCACTTCTACTGGAAGGTAACTCACCTCAATGTCGCGAAGTGTCCAAACTATCCTCGATGTTGGTATCAACTCCTCTCAAACTCCCACACATAACAACCTTCCTTGATTACCATTTCATACTCTTAACCCTTTTAAGGATCAACTTAGGTCAAAGTCAAAGCCGAGGTCAACACGCTGGTTAAAGTTAACTTTTGGTCAAAGTCAACATCTAGTTGACTCAACTTGCCGAGTTGGTCCACCAACTCGTCGAGTTCCATAACCCACAAAATACTAGAACTTCGATGCTACTCATCGAGTCTTTCAAGAACTCGTCGAGTTCTCCTTCATACATAATCGAGACCTTTTTCTCATGACTCGCCGAGCTCATCCTTGAACTCGTCGAGTCCTGCTTCATACAAGTGGAAGTGTTTAGTCCTTGACTCGTCGAGTTATTCCTTGAACTCATCAAGTTCTTCTTCATATAGTGGGGACATTGCCTTGAACTCGTCAAGTTCTTTGATCTTCAAGCCTATATTCACGTCTATCTTGTTGAGTCCTCTTTTAGACTCAACCAGATCGATCAGAAAAAGAAAAGGTTATGGAACCATAACCCGACTCACCGAGTCCCATGAACGACTCGTCGAGTCCCATGAACGACTCGTCGAGTCCCCTAAAGTCCATGTCTATCTAGTCGATTTCAGTCGGGCTTAATGCATACAAAACATACATCTGACTTCCTAGGGTCGATATAGCATGTAATATTACAAACTTTACGTGCATGCATGGGTTAACTAGCTCATAAGGATCCAAAATGAAGTCTACATGGTGCATGGGACTCCCATGGCCATAAAGTTGGCACCTTTATGCCATGGGAACCCGTAAAGGTTCAAGATCTGAATATACAACTCCATTGATGCACACAATCCCAAAAATGGCTTCATTATGACTAAGAAAAGGTAGAAACTAGCCCTAAATAGAGATATAAGAAATGAATAGTCAAGGTACCAGCTTTATGAAGGGTTTTGAGAATTCTAACACTCCTATGGTGTACATGAAACCCTAGATGCTTTGGATGTATGTTTTCTCTAATATACATGCAAACTTTGTTTTTCCAAAGCATCATCCTAACTAGCATACAATGGAGTATCTTTACTTCGAAATTCTAGTTAGATGGCATATGTTTTCTTGTAGTTGGAAACCTTGGACATTTAAGAACTTAGCACCAATAGTACGAATGACTCAAATGGAATCACAACACACCTTCGTACAAAATATGACTTTTAAGAGAATATCTTAACACCAAATCGGCTCAATGATTCTCCAAGAATACTAGTGCCCCATTTTAGATGATAGAGGGCTTCTTGTATAGTGTGGCAAGATTAGGGTTACACCTTGTAAACCTTAATGGCCATGACCATCCATATTCCTTAGGATATCAATGGGTTTAGACCTCCATGGATCATCGATGAGTTTAGCCCAACCTAAGGATATCAATGGGTTTAAACCTCCATGGATCATCGATGAGTTTAGCCCAACCTAAGGAATCATGGATCATTGGCCCACACTATATGAATGAATGATTTATCAACCAATCCCTTATATTTAATTAGTCTCTTTTTTTACCACAAAATTAATTATTCATCAATACTAATTAAATAATATGATTTCATATTAATATATTAGAACTCATAATATATTAACAAATCATAAATAGCCTTTTCTCAAAAGTCTATCCTATCAAATTTTCCTAGGGATATGCAACCCAAATGGACCATGTTAATCTCAGGTCAAGTACATACCAATAATAGTTACGAGCTTAGACACCTAATCCAACAGTCTCCCTGTAAGGACCCAAATTTTCAAATAAATTTAACTTTTCAAAAACAACCCAATTCATTAAGTTATTACAAAAGGTTTTCAATACATTTATTATCAGAGTATTCTCAGATCCATTTCATAAAACATAAACATGAGGAGCGGTACGATCACGCCTTTGCCTCGCCACAGTCTCCTGAAGAACCTGAAAAACATTAAACCACAACTGTAAGCCCGAAAGCTTAGTGAGATACCCCCAAAATACCAACCATACATACCAACCACATAACATGCTATATCATAACGAATCACAGAACAACCATGCATATCAGGTCTACTTTGGTACTGGTCCGCCTTGTCGGGCCTTCAGTCCACCTGGTCCACCCTCCGAGTCCATTCATGTCCCTCGAGTCTGCAGTGTGGTTGGTCCGCCCGCACCGGGCCTTCAACTCACCTGGTCCACTCTCCAAGTCCAATCATGTCCCTTGAGTCTGCAGTGTGGTTGGTCCGCCCACACCGGGCCTTCAACTCACCTGGTCCATTCTTTCAGTCTACAATATGACTGGTCCGCCCGCATCGGGCCTTCAGTCGGCCTGGTCCACTCTCCGAGCCTCGGCACGTCTCGTCCGCCCTTGTGGGGCCTACAGCCTATCCGAACCGCTCGTTGGGCCTTCGGAACAACTGGTCCTCCCTGGGTATCTTGGCCTACAACACGAAGAAGGACCCGCCTCAACCCAACTCCAGTCCAAACAACCATGTGCACATAAACATACAATCACATAACAATTCATATTCAGGCAAACCAATCTAGCAGATCACATATCACAACATACTCTAACAGGATACCGACCTAATCGGTCACTAGCATAGCATCATCCTATCTACCAGGATACCGACCTTAACCAGGTCTCTAACGAATACCATCCTAACTACTAGGATGCAAACATATCAAAGCAATAACATAACAACAGATACCCGGATCTTAATCCGATAAAGGGCCAGCCTTGGTGCCTTAGACCCTGTTGATATAGTGAGGATAACTCACCTCGAAACTGCCGGCTGAAAGGATAAGATCCCACTGCTCCAAACTTCGACACGAACTCCTCCACTGAACACCAAAACACTCAACTCAATAAATACCCTTAATTACTAAAACACCCCTGGAAGACAACTGGTCAACCCTTGGACAAGGTCAAAGTCAACCCCTGACTGACTCTACTCACCGAGTCAACCCGATGACTTGCCGAGTCCCCAAGCTCAGAACTTCCCTCAATCCGCGACCTAACTCGCCGAGTCACCCCGAGACTCGCCGAGTCTAACAACTCTGAGTCCAATCGCACCCAACTCACTGAGTCATCCCTTGACTCACCGATTCTCGACTCGACCAGAAAATATTGGGACTCTTCGACAAGACTCGCCGAGTCCAAGAACAGACTCGCCGAGTCTAAGGCTATCTTCAACCCACTCGCCGAGTTGTTCATCCAACTCGTCGAGTTCCAGCTCATCTTCAAGCAACTCGTCGAGTCTACACATGTGACTCGCCGAGTACCACCGGTCTGAATCCATACAGAAGCATTCCTGGCCATGCAATTGATCCAAAACATAGATCTAGCCTCCTACAACCCATCCATCACGTAAAGTGGCAAACTTTACGTGAATCCAAAGAGATCTAGGCCTTATACACTTTAGGGCTAGGGTTTGGGACATGATGGCTTCACTAAGCACTCAAACACAGGGACTTTAATGCACTCTAGACCTTCCTCATTCTAGATCTGAGGTAACAATCTCATATCTAACCTCCAAACTCCAAATCATCCCAAGATAAGCTCCCAATAAACCCCAAAATGATGGATCCATATGAGTAACAGCCCAAGAACAAGATATTACCTCAAAAGAACGCACCAACTGCAATGAAACTCGAATCCAAGCAAAGCCCCTTGCTCCAAGCCTCCAAACTCCCAAGATTCCTTCAACAAATACCCTTCAAGCTCCCAAATGCACTTTGATCCACTCTCACACGAATGCTAAGGGTTTCTAGACTTGAGGATGAGTAAAGAGGCTAGGGGAATAGATGTTAAGTTCTTTATATAGGGCTCAACCTCGAGAATTAGGGTTTTCTCCACTCAGCACCTACTCGTCGAGTCCATCTTTGGACTCGCTGAGTAGGCCACTTGACACGCGACCAAAGTCACGACCCTACTCGCCGAGTCCATCCATGGACTCGCCGAGTTGCCCTTCAAGATTTACACTTTTAGCCCTTCAACTCTACTCTTGATATTTCGGGATGTTACAATTCTCCCCCACTTAAATTACGCTTCGTCCTCGAAGCCTGTGATAACTCGACTCTAGAAATTCTCTCGCATTACAACTCCTGGCATTAACCCAACCAGGCTCCTCAAGGCACAATCATGGAGACCATAAACTCACTTTCCCTTGCTCGCGGTGTCCTGACCGCTGTCACAAGCCCACACTGGCTTTACCCTCTGATAACCACACACAACAACTGAGTACCACCCATGATGCAACACTGCTCCAAATCACGACCATTACTCGACCCATATGAGCTATAAATAACTATGCACCACCCGATTCCCGATCTGAGTCCAACTTTATCCATTCCATGCTGATAGAAAGACACACTCTTCAGAGTAACTCCCATGAGTTCTCCTCTTGCAATTGAATGCACATGCTGAACTAGCTCTAGCACCCTCTGGTTAGGAAACCCATCACTCTGACGACCCTCAAGACATCCCTCAGGATGAACCACTGCTACACAGTTCCTTCACCGTAAACAAGCTGGGAATCCAAAACTACACACCTGCATCCCTTACGAGCCTCTTAACTTTACAACCTCGGAATTTCCTCCTGCGACCTCAACATACATCCCCACATGATGTCATCCCATACTGCCGCCACACATGAGCTGCTTAATGACTACAATTGGACCACTCCGATCATAACCCTGCACTACTGCCTTCACTTCCGTGAATTTGTACTCCCCTTCGGAATTACATTCCTCCCTCTTTCCTTACCAAGGAAAACCACTTGACCGCCTTGTCACCACGACAAGTGCCACCGCCTTGTCACCACGACAAGTACCACGGTGCTCACCCAACGCTACACCACCCCTTTATAGCATAACCGCTATCCCATGCACCAAACATACTCTGAATCCACCCATGAAGACTCTCAAGTCCATGCACTACCTCCACTGATTTCGATCAATATCCGGGGCCAGACCTTGCAATGCTAACATATCGTGACATACTCAATCCATTACCTCGCACCGTTCTAACTACACATACAGAGTCTTCAGCATGACTGGACCGCCTCACCAGGCCTTCAACCAAACTGGACCACTCTCATAACCTTCAGCAGACCTGGACCGCCCGCCAGGGCCTTCAGTCTAGCTGGACCATTCACCGAGCCTTCGGCCTGACTGGTACGCCTATTGACCTTCAGTCTATCCGGACCGCTCAACTAGCAATCAATATTCCGAGTTACTTCTCCGGGAAATCCTCCCATGCATATTGTTCTAACCCCCTAGGGGGTTCCAAACTCTATCTCCAACATACATACTCGATCCCGGCCTGATCCCAGGCCCTGCACAACCAAGCTCCTGGTCTGTATCCCACCCCACACGCCTGCCATTTACTCATACCAACCAATGCCCTTGGCTGACCGAGACACTACTGAATCCCATGCAAGTAAACAACCTTTCATACTCATCGATCCTCCGTAGAATTCTCCAATTCTCCCCCACTTAGGGCACTGACTATCAACCACCGGTCGCTATTACCGACCTCCTAAAATAACCTTGCACAAAACTCAACACTTACTCGCAGACTGATTCTCACTAGCACTAGCAACCTTCGCAAAACACATTTCCACACTGATCATCCCGCTCGAAAGGAACCCAATCTTCAATTATCCACTCCTCAGACTGCAGATGCTACCCGACATTCAAACCAACGCCACATCCACTAATAATCCTCACAAAAGACAACTAGGGAAAACCCGAAACACTAACCTATAACCATGCCAAACCCTCAAGGAATAACGGATACCAAAACGAAAACGACCCAACGAGACTAGTAGATAAACGATACTCCACAATAATCATAAATAATCAAGACAACAAGAAAGAAACATACCCGCAGCTGCATCCGATAGTGCTCTAACCTCCTCTGCTGCAAGCTGAAAAACACGACCCTAAGCCCTTGGGGGCTCCGCTCCACCCTGACCTCCACCTGTGATCCTCAATGTGGCCGGTGCTGGAGCCTGCACCGGTCCTACAGCAAGCTGTGGATAGTTGATCCTCAAGTGTCCAACCTGATGACAATGATAACATATCCTCAAATCCCGAATCGGCACTGACTGCCGACAATCCCTCGCATAGAGCCCCTCCTTTCCGCACTTGCAGCATGTACCACCGGACCGACAAACTCCAGTGTGACCCCTCCCACACTTTCCACAAACGTGGCTGTCCTGATCTCCCATACTGGAACCAACGGTCTTAGACCGTTTCGTCGCCAGCTGCGACTGAACCGGAGCTTGCCTCAGCTCACGCAACTGCAACTCAATCTCTAACTTACGCCGCCTAGCAGCCTCCTGCAACTCCAACAAGGTCTCGCACCTCTGCGCAGACACAAACTACCTGATGTCTCTCTTTAGCATACTCAGATATCGAGACATCTGAGCCTGCTTCGAAGCGAACTCAGGGCAAAACATCGCCCTCTCAGTAAACATCCTGCTGATTTCCATCACCGACTTCGAATCCTGCTTCAGCTCAAGGAACTCCTGAGCCAACCTCTCCCTCTCGACCTGCGGAACATAACGTGTGCTGAACATCTCTCTGAACTGATCCCATGAAATCGCAACCCTCTGCGCATCCGAGTATGACCCCGTGGTCAATCTCCACCAATCCTTAGCCTCGAGCCTTAACAGGTTCAGAGCGCACCTCACCCTCTGATCAGCAGGGCATGAACACGTGAAGAAACACACCTCCACTTCTGATAACCATCTCATAGCAACGATCGGATCCTGAACTCCATCAAAGGTGGGAGGCTTCGTATTATCGAAGTACCGATACTGAAAACCTCTGCTCGCTCCTCCCCCCGCCGATGCTACAGCAGCTGCAGCTGCCGCGGCAGCCGTCTCCGTGAGAGCCGCATAGCGCTCATCAAAATACTCCACCATGGCAGTCTTGATCGACCGAAACAGTTTCGGCAGCTCGGCCCGGAACAATGCAGCAACCTCATCATGCAAGATCTCACGAATCCTCGCATCCAACTTGCGCGTACTCATCTGACCGATAACCTCAAGCGTAACTGACCCGTCCGCAACTCCCTCTCCTGCACTCGGTCCTGACCCGGATCCATTCCCAGCATGCCTCGAAATCTGCATACTGAAATAAACCACAAAACCTCAGACACTTCAAACTATCCTGGGAACCAACTCTCAACCCAACCCTAGAGGTCATGGTTTCCCTGATACGCATATGGGTCCTGTGCTTTCAGTAGTACGGGCCCATACTACCTTCCACACCTACCCATATTTGTATGAAGTACTACCACAACACCCTAGTGAAAACATACATAACAACGCTATATCCTCACCACTAGAGGAACACTAGAAATCTCTCACAAGGAAACCCTAGGCTAGCAGGCATCATAAATCAGGCAACACATCAAGAAATCCTGAAGATCCCTAGCCTAACTCTAGCATGATGTTCTATTAAAGCTCAATAAAACCAATATCATGTATGGTTACTGGCTCCGGCTGATCGTACCTCCTCGTCCTCCTTTACTTATTTTGAAAACCATTTTAAATTCTCTTTTGAAAACCCTCCTCGATTTGAGATTGGAGTCACACGAGTGTTCCTCCAATTCACTCAAACCAAGGCTCTGATACCAACTTGTAATGACCCAATTTTTTAAATAAATTTAAACTTCTCAAAAACAACCCAATTCATTAAGTTATTACAAAAGGTTTTCAATACATTTATTATCAGAGTATTCCCAGGTCCATTTCATAAAACATAAACACGAGGAGCGGTACGATCACGCCTTTGCCTCGCCACAGTCTCCTGAAGAACCTGAAAAACATTAAACCACAACTGTAAGCCCGAAATCTTAGTGAGATACCCCCAAAATACCAACCACACATACCAACCACATAACATGCTATATCATAACGAATCACAAAACAACCATGCATATCGGGTCTACTGTGGTATTAGTCCACCTTGTCGGGCCTTCTGTCCACCTGGTCCACCCTCCGAGTCTATTCATGTCCCTATAGTCTTCAGTGTGGTTGGTCCACCCGCACCGGGCCTTCAACTCACCTGGTCCACTCTCCGAGTCCAATCATGTCCCTTGAGTCTACAGTGTGGTTGGTCCGCCCGCATTGGGCCTTCAATTCACCTGGTCCACTCTCTGAGTCTACAGTATGACTGGTTTGCCCGCATCGGGCCTTCAGTCGGCCTGTTCCACTCTCCGAGCCTTGGCAGATCTGGTCCGCCCTCGTGGGGCCTACAGCCTATTAGGACCGCTCGTTGGGCCTTTGGAACAATCGGTCCGCCCTGGGTATCTTGTCCTACAGGATGAAGCAGGACCCGCCTCAACCCAACTCCAGTCCAAACAACCATGTGCACATAAACATACAATCACATAACAATTCATATTCAGGCAAACCGATCTAGCAGATCACATAACACAACATACTCTAACAGGATACCGACCTAACCGGTCACTAGCATAGCATCATCATATCTACCAAGATACCGACCTTAACCAGGTCTCTAACGAATACCATCCTAACTACTAGGATGCAAACATATCAAAGCAATAACATAACAACAGATACCCAGATCTCAATCCGATAAAGGGCCAGGCTTGGTGCCTTAGACCTTGTTGATATAGTGAGGATAACTCACCTCGAAACTGTCGGCTGAAAGGATAAGATCCTGCTACTCCAAACTCCGACACGAACTCCTCCACTGAACACCAAAACACTCAACTAAATAAATACCCTTAATTACTAAAATACCCCTGGAAGACAACTGGTCAACCCTTGGACAAGGTCAAAGTCAACCCCTGACTGACTCTACTCGCCGAGTCAACCTGATGACTCGCCGAGTCCCCAAGCTTAGAACTTCCCTCAATCCACGACCTAACTCGCCGAGTCATCCCAAGACTCGCCGAGTCCAACAACTCTGAGTCCAATCGCACCCAACTCACTGAGTCATCCCTTGACTCACTGATTCTCGACTCGACCAGAAAATATTGGGACTCTTCGACAAGACTCGCCGAGTCCAAGAACAGACTCGCCGAGTCTAAGGCTATCTTCAACCCACTCGCCGAGTTGTTCATCCAACTCGTCGAGTTCCAGCTCATCTTCAAGCAACTCGTCGAGTCTACACATGTGACTCGCCGAGTACCACCGGTCTGAATCCATACAGAAGCATTCCTGGCCATGCAATTGATCCAAAACATAGATCTAGCCTCCTACAACCCATCCATCACGTAAAGTGGCCAACTTTACGTGAATCCAAAGAGATATAGGCCTTATACACTTTAGGGCTAGGGTTTGGGACATGATGGCTTCACTAAGCACTCAAACACAGGGACTTTAATGCACTCTAGACCTTCCCCATTCCAGATCTGAGGTAGCAACCTCAGATGTAACCTCCAAACTCCAAATCATCCCATGATAAGCTCCCAATAAACCCCAAAATGATGGATCCATATGAGTAACAGCCCAAGAACGAGATATTACCTCAAAAGAATGCACCAACTGCAATGAAACTCGAATCCAAGCAAAGCCCCTTGCTCCAAGCATCCAAACTCCCAAGATTCCTTCAACAAATACCCTTCAAGCTCCCAAATGCACTTTGATCCACTCACACACGAATGCTAAGGGTTTCTGGACTTGAGGATGAGTAAAGAGGCTAGGGGAATGGATGTTAAGTTCTTTATATAGGGCTCAACCCTGAGAATTAGGGTTTTCTCCACTCAGCACCTACTCGCCGAGTCCATCTTTGGACTCGCCGAGTAGGCCACTTGACATGCGACCAAAGTCGCGACCCTACTCGCTGAGTCCATCCATGGACTCGCCGAGTTGACCTTCAAGATTTACACTTTTAACCCTTCAACTCTACTCTTGATATTTTGGGATGTTACACTCCCACTTGGATAAGTCTAATAACTATCATTGTAAGCATGATTCCAACCCGACTAGCGATCGTTGCTCTTAAAAGCTGCTGTTGAACTCTAACTTAGTCAATGATGTGTCCATTACATAAGGGATCATATATTCCTCCATTCTAGATATCATATGGACTGAGACATGGATTATAATCATTCTCTCTATCCATCTGTTTTTTTCCCAATTTTCGATTTATGACGACCGACTAATTATACAAATCAAACCAGTCCATGCTTGGCCTACCACTTAGGTTTGTCATGACTAAATCATCGAGGGGCCCACATATATCGCTTTTATCAACATGGGGTAAAAGTAACGGATAAACTTTGACCCAAATGATTTCTTGTACTTACTCATCAAATTACAAACAACAATAGGTTTTATTACACCAAGTTACTGGTGCCTTTACATATGTCAACATACAACCGACTCACAACTATAATTCACATGTCTCCGTTTCAAGAATATAAGATATTATCGTCTAACAATCACTCGTGATAGAATCCATGAAGTGATTCAGATGAGCGTGCCTTGAATCCTATACTCTAATCTTATTCCAGGAGTATTCATGAACACTACAGCTATCTCTAAAACACGTAGACAAACTACAGACCCATTCATGACAGTCTTGTCTCAATACCTACTTCCAAAGTATGATCGACTATGGATGGTTTGAATACCCTAGTTATTCGGGAAGTCAAAACATGCAAAGTGAAACACAAGAATAGTACTAATCTTATATGGCCCCAAAACTTTTGAATGACATATTGATTATGCATTATTCATTATATAAGGTTACGATTTATCAACTTAATACCTGAATTAAAACAATAGCTACACCATGCTCTAAGCATGCACACCATCTTTTTCTATGTTCATGAATTTGTGAAATACATCAATTGAAAACATTTCAATGATGCTCATTTCTTAATTCCAAATCTTTATTGCAAGTGTAAGAATTCCAAATTCTTGTCACTACTAAACTATCATGTAATGCAACCTTTGTAATGTCATGGTACCAAAAGTCACAGAGACTTGACCAACGATATTAAAAAAAACTTTCCACTGGAGATTGATAATAAAACAATTCCGTGGAAGCAAAGTCTCAAAATCAAAGTACATTCTTTTGAACATCCTTATTGCATAAAAGTTTCTAAATTTCTCATGTATTCTTAATCTTCAAATCCCAATATGGAAACATTCCATATCTTGCAATACGACAACTCATTATTAATAAAATCTTGTCTATTCATAATAATGTCAATATGGTCCATCCATTACTATACTTCCAACTGTCCTTAAGCGACCAATCCTTGGCGAACCTTAGATTGTCCTTAATAGTTGCTAACCACTTTAGTCATATTCGGTTCTAGTCCTTTTTCCCTCTTAATGCCCCTTGCGTTTGGAAAATTTAGGACGTGAGAATATTATAGAATATGCAATCGATCCTATACCCGAAGCATATGGGACACGATTCATAATGTCTAACATAAATACATGATACTTGATCTGTCTTTTGCTATAATATTTCTATTTTCCATGTTCTCATAATTCAAATTATGAAGAGGGATGTCGTAATCATAATAAAAATTTAAGAACACAATTAACATTTCCATATATAGAATTTCCTTATGTTGAACCATTCCAACATAATTTTCATATATATTTGACTAAATTTGATTAAAAACTCTAAGGTTTTACTTATTGATATCCTTACCAAAGTTCATATTTCTGATACTCGGTGCTTCGAAAAGTCTTTTCCAGAATTCTCAAGCTCATACACCTTTTAGATTAAATAGCACAAGTGTGTGTTTGAACCTTTCAGAACTTACTGAATGTTAAAACTATTTGCCAATTTCTCACCATTTGAATTATGAAAAGGGATGACATAATCATACTCGAATTTGAGAACACAATTATCACAACTATTGACTCTAATCCTTTAAAATCTACTTAGTGAAAGCATTTCCTCACAATCATTTTCATGAATTGGAGAGAAAACTTATGAAACTTAGATTTTATGGTGTATGTGTTCCTATCCATGTGAATTTTTCATAACCATAATCACAAGACAAAGTTAGTGACAAATCCAAACTCATATGGACTGAACTTGTTCAATCTTTATTTCTTGCCACCTGGAAGCTCAATGGCCTACCATGGCTTCCAAGTTGTTATGAAAACAATTGAGAACTCATAGAGCTCATATGCATAGTCAACTTAACCGGAATGGGCACAAAAACAGAAATATGTCAACACGATAGATTACAAACCTCAAGTAAGTCGTGTGCTAATGATAAACAATTGGCTCATTCTTGATTAGGTCTTGAAAATTTCATGATCTTTAAGATTCCCACTAACCTCTTAACATATAAGATTCTCTTTCAAGAAACATTACTTGACAAAAAAATATTCAAGAGTTAGTGTGGATCTTTATCAAAACAAACACATCACAGAATTTGTCTTAGTTGATCTTTGTCTTATCCAAAACATCACAACTTACCAATTTCAAATGTACAAGAATAAAAATCATTTTACTCTACATTCGATAAGTGTTATTAACCTTTCTTAAGATTATGTCACTCAAGTCACAATCTTGGAGTATGACTCTAAGATTTTTGGAACGAAGTGTGACTCATTTTCTTGATTTAACCTTTTCAACAATTCACGATTCCTCTTCTTAGTAATATAAGTGGACTAAGATGTCCTTAGAGGATCAATTGTGATATGGTTCCCTAATCACTGAGATGATCTTACAACACGATACTCAAGCACTCTCCCTTCTTTTTAGATTGAATAAACATTTATCTTTCTGCCTAATTTGATTCTTCTTATTCGTTCTGGTATACATTGAAACTTTTTCAATGATTCAGAATTATACTTAATCTTGTAAGTATAACCATATTTACTAAACCTTAGTAAATCGTAACGAATAGTCTTATCGCTCTTTTTGGTGGACCTGACTAGCATAAACCCAAGTGTACCCAATCCCCTAGTCCTTTAATTGACTCACATATGCACGTGAACATGGAATTAGTATTAATTCCCCAAAGATGAAAATTCTCATTCATCACACAATACAAGTTGCAGGATTCCAAGTTTCTATCCATGTAAAACTTGGGTGATGAGAATCTTTCCTTATTTGGTAAATTTTGACTCTACCACAAATGAAAGAATCAAATCCATTTTCCAATATTGCTAACAACAGAAATATACAAACATCAATTTTCACAAATGCTATTGTAAGGAAATTTTAAAAATAAGATAAAAATCAAAATTTTATTTATTTAGAAAATGCGGAAGAACCTTTCCTCACAATGGAAGTACATATGAAAGCTATGTTGCTAAATATTTCAAAGAAATCTATCATAACACTTAAGCAGCAGCTCAAAAATCCAATCATTGAATCAGGCGATCAAAATCCATTTTTTCGCGATAAGATTCAGCTTACTCTTCCTTTAAGCTTCCTTTGTTTTCTTCGATCTTACAAAACATCAAAATGTAATTACATTAAATCATGTATTAAGAATCTCCAAATAGGAACTTAATAGAGTTAGGTAGTGGATTTACCTGAAGTAGAGTCAAGTTTTTTGACTTTACCATCCTTATGGTCCTTCAGGTGGACACGGCAGCTTCGCAACCAATTCCCCTTCTCTTGGCAATAGAAACATATGGACTCTTTGGGCATAGTACATGATTCTATCTTAGATTTAGTTTTTCCTTTCCCTTGGAAAGAGAAATCTTTTCTGGACTTCCAGTGTTACCATTGTCAATGTCCATGCAAGTTTGAGAAGTAGATCTTCCAATCAAATTTGCTTTTCTAGTGTGCCAAATCATTGCTGATTCAACAGCAACAAGAAAATAGGTATGATCAATAAGGGTCATGTCGTGGTCTGTCACATTGTAGTCCTTAATGAACTAACTATATAACTCAGGAAGTGAATCAAGAACCCAGTCAACAACTAACTTCCTCGAGACAATGACACCCAATACTCTCATCCTGTCAATATGTGACTTCATCTTCAAAACATGAGTATACACTGGTCTTCAATCTTGATGTTTCATTGCAAGTAGGACTTAAGTGACCTTGAAATTTTCAAGCTTGTGGGTTAGGGAGAATAATTGGGGGAGGTGGAGGAAGTGAAGTATGATTTCCATGTCCACGATCCAACCGTTGAACATCATCTTCAAGAGGGAAGCTTATTCCAAAAGATTTGGGGAGACCATAATTGTCTGAACTAGGACCCAACACAATATTTTACAATTCGGAAGAGGGATGCCGTAATCCGAATACAAAATATTTGAAGGTAGGTAAATGACGATTTACCAATTTCCACCATGAAAAATGAAAATGACAATTAAGTTTTAAATGAATTGAAATTCCTAGATCCTTTGAAATTCATTAAACTTTTCAATGGCAAGTTTAAATCTCAATTGTCCCCTTCAAGTTTATGACTGGGATGCCGAGGATCACAAACAAGGTGTTAATAACCATAAAAATTAACTTGATACACCTAATGTTATAACCACTTAATCAATGTGTCGGTTAACCACACACGCTCTAATGATCTATGATTAACATTAAGCTACCCTTTACCACGCACTGTCAATCCAGATTAGTGTGTTGGTTAACCACACAGGCTCCACTAACAACTTAACAAGGTGCAAAGTGTAATTTCATGGGTTCGCACCATATTCACATTTTCCTAAAGTAACTAAGTTTGGGAATTTTAATAAAAGTTTAGTTACTTTCTCATTATACTTATAATGAGAATTAATGCCCTATCCTACCCGTTTGGCTAACGACCCTCCATCTATTAAGGAAGCGGTGGGTGAGAGTGGACACCCATTAAAGTGCCATTTTATAGACAGTAACCTTATACCCCCTTATAGACCGACTTCGTGAATGAGGCATACTAACGGTAAGACTGACTTTGTTCTTATACATATACATAAATATTAAACCTGTAATATTATAATAATATAAGGATTGAATTTTAAACTTTTAAAGTACTAGGGTTTGGAATTAAATGTTTCAAAAGATAGACTTTTACATTTACAAATTCCAAAACTTTAGGGAAAGTTTTGAACTATTCAAAAACTTTTGGTATCCATAAATTATGAGTTTAATATAGGTTTTAAGAAAAGACACTTGACATTGCATAACTTGAGGACACGTTATGGAGTTCATAAAAACATTTATGTAAAATAATCTTCAAGTTCCATAACTTGAGGACAAGTTATGGATGACATAAAACCATTTAAGATGGACTTTAAAAAAGAGACTCTTCACTTTCCATAACATAAGGACAAGTTATGGAATTCATCAAAAATATTTAGATCAACTATTTTAACATACAAAATCAAACAATTTATTTATGATACAAATTAAACTTATAAGAAAAAGACAACTCATATTAAACAAATTTCATGTAATTAGCGTAACCATATAAAATAATACAAAACATGAAACTTTGACAATTATCTTTTAATGTAACATCCAAAGAAATTTCAACCAATTAAACTTTTCAAAAACAACCCATATTCATTAATTCATTACAAAAAGGTTTTCAATTCATTTATTATCAGAGTATTTCCCAGAATCACAACACAAGTACATAAAACATGAGGAGGGTACGATCACACCTTCGCTTTGCCACGATCTCCTGAAGTACCTGAAACACTACACTGAAAACTGTAAGCCCGAAAGCTTAGTGAGTTACCCCCAAAATACCAACCACATATACCATACACATAGCATATCATATCATAAACAAAATAGCCATGCACTTCGGGTCTACTGTGTGACTGGTCCGCCGCACCGGGCCTTCAGTCCACCTGGTCCACCCTCTGAGTCTAGCAACATACATCGAGTCTGCAATGTGGTTGGTCCGCCCTCACTGGGCCTTCAACCCACCTAGTCTACTCTTTGAGTCTACAATATGATTGGTCCGCCCGCGTCAGTCCTTCAGTCAGCCTGGTCCACTTTCCGAGCCTCGGCACGTCTGGTCCGCCTCGTGGGGCCTACAACCTATCTGGACCACTCCCTGGGCCTTCAGGATATCCGGTCCGCCTTGGGTATGTTGGCCTACAACACAAAACAGGACCCGCCTCAACCCAACCCCAGTAAATCGACCATGCGCACATAAACATATAATCATATAACAACTCATCACTAATCAACCGATCTAGCAGATCACATACATAGCACATTCTAACCAGGATACCGACCTCACCGGTCATTAATATAGCATCATCCTACATACCAGGATTCTAACCTTAACCAGGTCTCTAACATATACCATCCTAACTACCAGGATGCAAACATCTAGCAAAACTGTAACAAAACAATGATCAGGATTTCCATCCGATAAAGGGCGGCCTTGGTGCCTTAGACCCTGTTGATATAGTGAGGATAACTCACCTCGCAACTGCTGACTGAAGAGATAAGATCACGCTGCTCCAACCTCCGACACGAACTCTACCACCGATTAAAACCAAATGAATGAACTCAATAAATACCAATAATTACCAAAATACACTTGGAAGTTAACTGGTCAACTCTTGGTTAAAGTCAAAGTCCACCTTTCTGTGTGACCCTACTTGCCGAGTCACCCTGTCGACTTGCCAGGTCCCACAATTTTGAGTCCCTTCTCACTCAACTCACCGAGTCATCTCTCGACTCACCGATTCACCGTTCAACCAGAAAAAGGTTTGGACTCCACGACCAGACTCACTGAGTCCAAGGCAATCTTCAATAGACTCGTCGAGTTGTTCTTCCAACTCGTCAAGTTCCTGCCTATCTCCATGCAACTCGTCGAGTACACCTATGTGACTCGCCGAGTTACTACGCGACTCATGCCAAATCTATAGCCCGACTTACCGAGTCATCTCCCAGACTCGCCGAGTTCAACGTGAAGTTCCATAATCTCAAGTCACAGAGCCACTCCCTTACTCCAAACACTAGATCATGGTCCCTATGGTTCATTAGCAACATAAAGTTGCTACCTTTACATGCTTCCATGACCCATTCATCAAAAACCAAGTTAAAATGGAACTTAACTCATTAGGGTTGGCTTTTGCATGGTTAATCCATGGACATTCTTCACATAGAATCCATATGGAACTCAGATATGGAGTTTCAACTCTAGATCTACCTCATTCATCAAGATCTCAACATAAATTCTTCCTAACAAACCCTAAATCTCCAAAAAGGTGGATCTAGAAGGAATAAAGCCAAGATAACGAATCCTTACCTCAAAACAACCTCCAACTGAAAAGTAAACCAAATCTCCTCAAGCCTCCTTGACCCAAGCTCCTTAGCTTGAAGATTTCCTTCTTAAATCACTTATCCAAGCTCCAAAATGCTCCCAAGGCTCTTCTCTTTTGATTTTAGGGCTTCTGATCCTCAGAGGGGTGATAAGGGGCCGAAATGGGGGCTTAAGGCTCTTTAAATAGAGTGCAAACCCTAGGAATTAGGGTTTCTCATTCTAGCACAGACTCACCGAGTCCATCCTACCGAATCGCCGAGTTGGTCACTAAACACGTGACCACAATCGTGACTCGACTCGTCGAGTCTATCTATTGACTCACTGAGTCGATCCTCCTTAATTACACCAAGCACCCTGAACTTGCACTTCTGAACTCGGGGTGTTACAATCCCCCCCCCCCCCCCCCCCCACTTAAATTAGGCATTCCCCTTGAATCCTGCAGCAACACATCCCAGATGACACTACCTCAATACAACTCCTGGTCTCAATCGACCTAGGTTCCTCCGAACACTGCTATCGGACCTCTATAAAGTCCAACTCTTCCCTCCCAGAGTTACGACAACTGATTCAAGCTGGCCACCAGCTTCTTTCTCTGATAACAACCCTTATTAACCAATGATCACCCAATGATACTTTGATCACTCCAAATCACAACAATCACTTGACCCTTACCAAGCTAGATATCACCCTGAACCACCGGGTCCTGACCCGGTACCAAGCTGCTACCCCTTTTCTCTAATGGCATATCCTTTATGGAATTCACTTCTGGGACTCATCCCACTTTCCTTTCCGAAACCAAACTCGTTTCTTTCCGAGCTGATAGGATGGCACATCCTTCAGCTCCTGAGCAACTCCCATGAGCTCTCCCCTGCAGTCACATACGCATTCTGAACCTGCTCTAACATCATCGGTCTGGAAAACCTGACACACTGACGATACCTTCAAACATTCCCAGGATGAATTTCCGCTACATACATAACTTCCTGATCACAACCATACTGGAAAATCCAAGGATCCCTCCTTGCATCCCCTCCGAACTCCTCTGGTTCTACACTACTGAAAATCCTTCCCCAACCTCAACAGACACCGAACTCGGATGTGTTTCCATACCGTTGGTACAATCCCAGTACTTACTACCAACAACTGAAGTACTGTTGATAATCCTTTTACTCCACTTCCTCCTCTTTTTGAGTACCCATGCTCCTTCCGGAGCTACATGCCTTTCCTTTCCAGGAAAAATCCACTCAACAACCATTACCGCACCTGCACGTGCCACTGAGCTACACTTCACTCTACATTATCCATGTAGAGCAACTGCTATTCTCGAACTTCCATATACCCAGAATCTACTTGCAAGGACTCTCGGGTCCATGCACTGCTTTCCACTAACATGATCAATACTTGGGGCCAGACCATATCAATTATCATCCCCTGGTGACGCTTTTCCTCATTCTCCTCGTACCGATCCACTAACACATACAGAGTGTTCAACATGACTGGACCGCCTTACCAGGCCTTCAACCTACCTGGACCACTCTCGGAGCCTTCAGCAAATCTGGACCGCCCTCCTGGGCCTTCAGCCTGTCTGGACCGTTCCCCGAGCCTTCGGTCTGACTGGTACGCCTTCCGGCCCTCAGTCTGTCCAGACCGCTCAAAACTGTCTTACGTCACCCTGAACCATTCTTTCCGGGAATCTCTCCCATACGTACTGTTCTAGCCCTCTTGGGGTTCCAAACTCTATCTCCATTCTGTATACTCAAATCCCGACCTAACCCTAGGCCCAACCTTGGTCTGTATCCCACCCCACTCGTCTGACCTACTCATACCAGCCCACGCTCTTGGCTGACTGAAACACTGCTGAAGCCCACACAGCTAATTGACCTCTCATGCTGTATTACCCCTAGCTGAACCTTCATGTTGCTCTTCCTCTTCTTCACCTGCAGACTGCTCTTGTTTCTGTTCTAAATGTGAAGGTGAAGGAGTTTGTTTTCTGTGAGCCATTTTCTCAACTTTCTTTGGTGCAGAGGAATCACCCTTGGCAGCTTTCCATTTCTTTGACTTAGTTGGTTTTAAAGAGGGCTATTCGGTTTCTTCTTTCTTAACAACATCTTTCTTCACTCATTTTGCAGGTTTCTCCACCTCGGCTAATGCAGCTTGCATCTCTGGACTTAATTGACGACGACTCTTGGGAGGAAGCAGTTTGTAATCAGATATGAGTTTACTTTCCTGAGAGACAGACTATTACATACCTTCCGGAATAGAGCCGTCATGCAAAAACTTGGTTGCATCAGCCACAATGATCATTTTGGTATGAAAGGAGGAAATAGAGGAGAGTAGAGAATCCTTCATAACTGGTACATTGAGGGAGGTTGTAGCCCTTTGAGAGACAATGGTACAAAAGCGACCACAGGAAATTTCTGAATGCTTGGTCGAGGAGGACAGACTCTATACCAGTTGGGACTAGATCAGTGACTCATAGTCCATGTTGATTCCATTGTAGATACCATACCGGATCGTCATGAAGCATTTGTTTGACCCATCAGACCCACTAACACGTTCAGCTAATCCCTTGTGAAGAAGGGTGAGCAACCCATTCCATTGAGGATGTAGGCAAGACTTCTTGAACTTGGTGAAGGTGGTAAGGACCTCTGTGTATCCCATCTCGCAAAACATCGAGAACAAATAAGTTGTGGTGATGAAGCCTCGTGAGATGATGAAGGTGTCGACTGCAAGCCCTAGAAGAGAGAAGAATCGTTCTTTTTAAATCGAAGCTTTGTGAGAATGAATCTGAAAGTAGATACGATCTTTGATTTTGTCGTACGTTGCTGTGGAGTATACTTGAGATAGGAGTGACATGGGAACAGATTCCACTTGAGTTAGAGCGATTACGAGAGGGGAATACTTGAGACATTCTACTACTTGAAGCATGTAATGATCATATAAGAATGGAGTCATCTGAATGATCATATTCTGGTTGGGCTTGATGGAAAGCAAGGATGACGATGCAGTTTGATCTTTAAGAGATGAAGAATCCCCCATTGATAAGCTTAATGAAGAAGATGGGCAGTTGTTAAAGAGCACCAGGGTGTTTGAGAGAAATGGAGAGTGTAGAGTGAGAACTTGTTTATATACGATTGCCATGAGAGAGAAAGAATCTACCATAATGATGAAACGATATCTGAAAAGGCGCTTGTAAAAGCGGGATTTGACAGCTTGGTTTTCCCCAGATACATGTCATACGATGAAGGTTTAGGAACCTTTTCAACTTCACGCACCCAATTTTGAACTTATCCACACACATGTTGGAATGTTGTATCCATTCAACTTCTTCAATCCTGAAAGGTCTAATTAGTGGTTTGGTCTAGGCATTCTATGTAATAGGTCCTTTTGGTTATTTGATACCGTTGTTAATGTTGTTCTTGGAGTTTACAGTTGTAAAGGAGTTTATGGCCGTAAGCTGTTTACGGCCATAAACCCAGGGCCGGTCCAGTCTTGTATAAATAGGGGTTTGCTAGGTCTTTTGTAGTTGTTGATGCCTCGGTATTCTCAACTCTTGTAACCGCAAGTTGTACCAGACGTGATTCTAATAGAAAAGCATGTGCAAGCTTGTTTGCTCTTTATTCTACTCGTTATTGATTGTTTTACTGATTATGTTTGCTATTTGATCACTGGTAAGATCCGTTCTAGGACCTTACAATTGGTATCAGAGCAAAACCAGCGTCAAAGGCACTCTACAATTGATATTGGACCGGTTTCTCATCTGTTTGTGACTGGGGTTGGAAATTGCTGGAAAAGGGTTTTAGATTTCGTCAAATCTGCAAGTTTTCGAAGCATACGACGTTAGCTTACGGCCGCAATCTCAGTTTACGGCCTCAAGCTCCTCGCAGTTCGTGTACCGTAAAGTGTGTTCCTGAGCCGTAAATAAGGAGTATTCATTAACCGGAAACTACCTGTTCTTGGACCATCAACCTTAAAACCGTAAACAATTTACGACCATAGACTTAGAGTTTACAGCCGCAAACTCAGACTTGACCGGAAACCTTGTTTACGGCCGCAAACTGTAATTTGACTGTGTTTGACCAGAAACTTAATTTAATTTTAAATAATTTAATTTTTGTTTCACATTAATTTAATAATAATTATGGGTTCTCAAAGTCAAACACACCACCACGAGTTGGATTCTGTAATGCGCACAACCACCCAAATTCCTCGACTTCTGTCTACTGAAGGCTTCCCAGAATGGAAGTATAGAATTGAAAAGTACATCAAGTTGAAAGACTTTAAAATCTGGAGAAGCATAATAAAAGATCTTGTCAGAATAACCACTACTATCGGAGGTCAATTGGTTAACAAGAAAATTGAAAATTATACAGATGAAGACTTCGAGAAGGTTAAAGAGCAAGAAAAGGCTTTGCCACCTTGACCATGGCCCTATCTCCAGACATTGCTCAAGGTTTCAGGGAGTACACTTCTGTAAGGCTTTGTGGGAAGCCCTAATTGAAGTCTATGAAAGGAATGAAGATATGAAGGAGAGTTGCCAAGATATGTTGCGCAACGTTTCAACATGTTCAACTACATTCCTGGAGAGACTCTTGAAGCTCAGCTGCAGCGGTTCACTTCTCTTAACACCGAAATGACTGTAGCCGAAATTTTCTACACGATGTCTGAAATAAACAAGAAGCTGGTAAATGCTCTCCCAAAGTCTTGGGACATGAATGTAGCTGTCATAAAGAAGACTAAGGATCTTATCCGACTTTCTCTTGCTGAAGTAATGGTTGTCATCAAGGCCTGTGATATTGATGACAAGCAGCGAGAGATAAATCATGTGAACTCATACTCAGCCGCGAACCTTGGGATCTCCTCTAATAATGCTCTTTCATCTCTCGCTTTTTCTTCTGTAGGTCAATCATTTGTTCCTCAGCAAGCTCAGGTTCATTCCTTCTCCACTCCATCAGCATCTTCTCTTCCTGCTGCATCAGCCGTGCCTCTCTCTCAGAATCAATCGTTTATGGGTGCTCAAGCTGCTTCTGCCTCCTCCAATATAGCTTCTTCTTCAAAAGGAAAGGAGGGTGATGAAAACCTTGCTCTTGCTACAGGGCTTGTCAACTGCTACAATGCACTTGTGGCCGAAGATCTTCCACCCCAACCGTCATTTGCCGATCTCGATCAGATTCACCCTGAAGATTTCAAAGAGATGGATATCACATGGCAAATCACCATGGCAGTCTTCAGGGCAAAACAATTTGCCAAGAAGACCGGAAAGAACAACTGGGGAATGAGTGCTGATAAGAAGGTTGGGTTCAACAAGGGGAAGCTGCGATGTTTCAACTGCCACGAGCCGGGGCATTTTGCTCGTGACTGTCCACAGCCAGATAAAAGATTAAGTAATGACAGAACTATGGTTGCGGTTGGAAACAATAGAAGTGGTGCTCAGGTCAACAACGAGAAGGCCATGGTTGCACAATATTTTGACTGGGAGGATCAGATGCAGGCATTGAACATATCTGGACCCGAAAATTCCCACTTGGCATAGGTTGGTGATGATGCTCTAGCAGAGGTTGTGGCGGCAGAAGATAAAATAATGAAGCTGCAGTTTGCATTGATGGTATCTTCTTCTCATGAACCTAATAAAAACGAGGTAAGTATACCCTCATGCTCTCAAGCTTGTTATGATTATGTTAGAATGTTGCATGAGAAAATTAAAACGTTAGGTAGAGATGTAGAAAAACTTGAAATCCTTCGTGAACATAATGACTTACTAAAAAGGGAAGTAGAGGACCTTAGATATGAAGGTTACCAACTCAGAAAGGGTCAAAAACCTCTTAAAGCCCAATTAGAGTCTAAAATAAAGGACTTTAGGAGGACTATAGTAATAAATGCGAGAATTATGATTATATAATGAAACCGAACACTGAACTAGTGGCTGAAATTGAAACTTTAAAGGGAAAATTTGAAACCGCTGATTTTAATTTTAGAAAATTTGGTGTATCGAGTGAGGTAGTTACAAATATGATAGACCACTACATGAAATTCAAAAGAAATCAGTCAGAGGGTCTAGGGTATAATTAATATATATATATATATATATATATATATATATATATATATATATATATATATATATATATATATATATTAAACTATTATTCATTTTTATACACATATATAAGTTAAGGCGGCGTTTTGTCAAAGCTTGGCGGCAGGTGAAAGCCTTGGAGTCATGGCGCGCCATGGCGAGCTTTTTAGAACCTTGGTTTTAAGTGACAAAGGTTTTTGTGGTGTTTTTGTTTCTTCTGATACTGTTTTGAACGGTTTTCAAGTGTCTGATACTGTTTTAAATAATGTGGTTGGCAATTTTGATGTTTGTGATGAAAATATTGAAACATCACCAGTCTCACAAGCTTCTCCATCTAATATACCCTCACTTGTCTCCCAACCTAATAATAATTCTTGTTCTTGTGAGAGAAGCAAGGGTGTTAGTATGGAAAACAAATCTGATCAATGTAGTACATATTATAACAATAACAAACATATTTGTTTCAATTGTGGTACTAGTGGTCATATAGCTAGAAATTGTCAAAATTGTATGTTTGTACACTTTGAGTCCTCAAGAGGAAAGAATGAATTCAGAGGAAGGTATTTAGAAAGTCCTCTAAAAATCGTTCCCGGAATGATGATTGGAAAGAAGATTGGAGTAGAAAACGGGTCGTTTTTCAAAAGTATAAAAAGGTTTTTCATCACAAAGTCCCAGGCAGTTTGCCAAGACTGAGCATGGCCAAGCCAAGGTCGGTTTCGTCAAGAAGCAGCAGTGGGCCATCAACCAACTCTGGTAGAACACCCAAATGCTTCAAGCAAACTGATAATCATTCAATTTCAAAATCACCCGGGACTATTAGAAAACCTAATTATCAATGGTTGCCCAAACTAGCTTCCAAATTATCATCTGTGTCCTCTGAAAAATCTGTAAATGATAATAAATCTGAGACGACATCGGGACCACCCAGGAAAATTATGACCTGGGTTCCCAAATCTAATTAAACCTATAGATTTTGCAGGGATAGTTGTGGGGGAATGTAGTCGGACCTTGGTTCATCGACAACGGCTGCTCCCGGCATATGACAGGAGATATTGCCCAACTGCACAACATTCAATCATTTAATGGGGGATATATCTCCTTTGTGGGTGGAGACAGAGGCAATATCACACAAAAAGGAACTCTTACAAATGGGGTGTTGAGTTTTGAAAATGTCAACTTTTCTCTCGAGTTGAAGCATAGTTTATTGAGTGTATCTCAGATATGTGATCGAGGCTATTCTACGCATTTCACTGATAAGGAATGCATGATTCTCAAGCCAGGATTTGTCATTCCAGAAGAGTGGATTCTTGTAAAATCTAAAAGCGATGTGAATGCCTATATCATTGATATGAATAGCAATCTTCCAGAACAAGTTACGTGCCTTTTCTCCAAGATCTCCGAACAAATTGCAATGCTGTGGCACAGAAGACTTGGTCATGCTAACGCCAAGAACTTGAATCGTCTTGCGAAAAATGACATGGTCCGTGGTTTGCCTATCAAAGACTTCATCACGTTCGAAAAGTGTGTGTCATGTGCCCAAGGTAAGTATCATAGAAAACCACACCTGCCAAAACATGTCAACTCAATTAGATAGGTGCTTCAATTGCTACATATAGATTTGTTTGGTCCAGTAAACGTTCTCAGCATCAACAGATCTTCTTATTGTCTGGTTGTGATTGATGATTTCTCTCGGTTTACGTGGGTTTTATGTCTATCCAACAAAGATGTAGTTGCTGATTTGATTAAGAAATTCATTGTATTAATTGAGAACCAAACTAACAATCGGGTGAAGGCACTTCGTACCAACAACGGAACAGAGTTCAAGAATTCTTTACTCGATCATTTTTGCGCAGAAAAGGGTATCATGCGTCAATACAATTCTGCTCACACACCCAACAAAATGGTGTTACTGAAAGGAGAAACCAAACGTTAAAACACGCCACAAGGACGATGTTGTGTGATTCAAAACTGCCAGTTTTCTTTGGGCCGAGGCGATAAACACTGCCTGCTACGTCCAGAATCGCGTGTTGATCAACCAAGCTCAGATGAAGACCCCATATAAGATTTTATATGGTCACAAGCTATCAGTCAGTCATTTCTGTGTATTTGGCTGCCCTTGCACCCTTGTTCACTTAGAGACCAACCCGAAGTTTAATGTCAAAGCCGATGACTATTACTTCATAGGGTATGCTGGTCGCACCGCCTATAGGGTCTATAATAAGAAGACAAAACGGATTGTGGAATCTTATGACGTACGTTGGTTGGAAGAAAATGAGACGGGCGCTAGAGTGGGTCCGGATTGGTTGTTTGATTACACATCGTTGTTCAAATCAATAAATGTGTCTTCAAGTGGCTCATCTGGATCTGTCTCTGGTTTGAAGAACATTTATGAAGATGAAGACGAAGAAGTTGTCTACAGACCTCCATCTGCATCCTCTTCATCATCTAAGGGGAAGTCCTCTGCTTCACCTAAGGGGGAGTCCTCTGCTATGCCTGAGGGGGATTCCTCTGCTATGCTTGAGGGGGAGTCATCTGTGCAACATGATAGTCCTAAATCTCTAGCCCAAAATGATACTCCTGATGCTGAAACTTCGCCACTTACTGCTATAGAAAGAGATTTCATGCCTAATGATGCTTCCGCTGCCTCTTCAACTTTGATGGAACTACTCTTTCCCGAACTTATCTCAAATGAGTTTGTAGCAGAGCCGTCTAGAGTGGCTCAATCAACAAATGAAGGAGGTATCAACATTCACACTCTTCTTGTCTCTCTCAATGATATCAGCCAAGAGATACCTTCAATGATTCAATACGATCATCTGATCGATAACATCATTGGTCAGATGGGCGACGGTGTTAAAACCAGAATTCAGAGTGGAGATTTTAATACTTGTCTTTACTCTTGCTTTATCTCTCAAATAGAGTCTAAGAATGTTGAAATGGCTCTGAATGAGCCTAGCTGGGTAGATGCAATGCATGAGGAACTGCATCAATTTGAAAAACTTGGTGTTTGGAAGTTAGTTGAGTTACAAAAGGGCAAGAAGTCTTTTGACACACGATGGGTTTATCGCAATAAGCAGGACAATTCAGGGGTTATTGTGAGAAATATAGCTCGATTGGTGGTTCGCGGGTTTCGACAAGTCGAGGGTCTTGATTACACTGAAGTTTATGCTCTAGTAGCTCACCTGGAGGCCATTCGTATCTTCCTAGCATATGCTTCTTACATGAAATTTACCGTGTATCAAATGGACGTCAAGACCACCTTCTTGTATGGCAAGGTGAGGGAAGAAATCTACGTTGATCAACCTCCTGGGTTCGTTGACTCAAAATTTCCTAATCATGTCTACAAGGTGGACAAGGCATTGTATGGGTTACATCAAGCTCCTCGAGCGTGGTATGCAACTCTAACAAAGCATTTGCTCGAGCATGGTTACTCTCGTGGAACTATCGATCAGACTTTCTTAATCAAGCATGTCGGAAATGATCAGATACTTGTGCAAATCTATGTTAACGACATTATCTTTGGGTCGACCAGTCCGGAACACTACAAATAATTCAAAGGTGTAATGAAGAAGTGGTTCGAAATGAGTTCGTTAGGAGAAATGACCATGTTTTTGGGGCTTCAGGTTAAACAGAATTCAACTAGAATCCTGATACATCAAGCCAAGTATGTGTAGGATATTCTTGAGAAGTTCGGGTTTCACGACGCTAAATCTGCTTCCACACCAATGGCTGAAAGACCTCTTCTGACTCCAAATCCTGACGGGGAATCCATAGATCAGACTCACTATTGATCAATGATCGGATCGCTGATGTATCTTACTGCAAGTCGACCTGACATCATGTATGCATTTTGTCAATGTGCACACTATCAGGCATATCCTAAACTTTCACATCTTATTGCTGTCAAAAGAATTTTTCGGTATATCAAAGGCAACCCAAAATTCGGTCTTTGGTATCCGAAGAATTCTGAATTTGATCTATATGCTTTTGCTGACAGTAATTATGGAGGCTGTGAGCTTGACAGGAAATCAACCTCAGGAGGGTGTCAATACCTAGGTGACAGACTAGTCTCGTGGCAAAGCAAGACGCAATACACTGTCTCAACTTCCACAGCGGAGGCGGAATACGTTGCTGCATCGGCCTGCTGTTCTCAAGTTATCTGGATCCAACATCAGCTGTTGGATTATGGTTTGAATTATTTAGAAACCCCCATTTACTTTGATAATGAGGTCGTCATTCAAATTGCCAAAAATCCAGTCCAACATTCTAAAACCAAGCACATCGACATCAAAATTCATTTTATCCGAGACTGTTATGAACGTTCACTAATCCGGCTGGAACAGGTTCCTACTGCTATTAATGTGGCGGATCTGTTCCTTAAGCCATTTAACAAAGCTCGTTTTGATGTGCTTAAGGGTTTTCCTGAAAATGATTCGTTTTGAGGATTAAGTTTTTTTTTTTTTTTTTTTTTTTTTTTTTTTTTTTTTTTTTTTTCTTAATTCTTCAATTTTTTAAGTTTTTAGGTAGGATAGATTAAATTTGCGCATTTTATTTTTATTCTATTCTCACCCATGCACGAATTTAGGGGGAGAAATAATGAAAAATCCAAAAAAAAAAATCCAAAAACATTAAAAATCCAGAAAATAAATAAAAAATATATATTGCTGATAGTTATGTTTGCAGGTGTTGTGATTGGAAATGAAATTAGCAAGTGATAACGGACAATCTGAATCTGCGTAACGTACCGATGTTGAATCGTCTACGCTCTGTGCTCGATGCGCTGGTAGGCACGAAAATTTTTAAATGTACTTGACTAGGGAGAGTTGAACCTAATGAATTTAAGGACTTGACAAACTTTGACCTAGTTAGATCCGTTTAGCCTGACATCACGACGCTCGGATAGGTTGAGCAGATACATGGGAATCTATCGGTCACATTAAATAACTCGTATCTAGAACTGTGGATTCACTTTTCCTCGATGTGCAGATTCTATCCTTAATTCCGGTTGGATGGGGCGACTGGGGAATTCCGATAAACTAGGTCTGTAGAAGGTTATTTTCTTTCTTTCTATCTGTTAGTCATATGTTACCTCCTTTGCGTGATTGGAAAAGATCCGACTTGGACTGTAGCATATGCAACTCTATCTCTCTGCATCTTCTATCTATACAATTCTTTCCATCTGTTAGCCATATACTGTCTCCTCTGCATGACTTAAAATCCGACCTGGTACACAGTAAATGCAACGTTCTCTTCTCAATCCCTCTAAAACTTCAGTTAGTCATATGTTTCATCCTTTGCGTGATTGGAAGAGATCCGACCTGGATGTACAACATATGCATTCTAAATCTATCTTCTCTCTTAATAATTGTCTGCTCACCCAGTGTAAGGAGTATTTTGGAAGTCCTTAATGGCTGGGGCATGCCAGGAAGTGGAAAACACGTTCTAGTACAATTAAAATTGAACACATACAGGATGTCTGTAGATCTCGCTGCTCTATTTAGGTGGACAACAATATCCCTGGTCGTAGTCAGTTAAATGGTCATAAGAAAATTTTATTTAAGAATTAGGGCCAATCATGATAATAAAATTATAATCATCTATATGAGTGTGTATCATGTCATTGGTAAATTATCCAAATATTGTCACAATTTTTCGTGTTTAAGTGGACCACAATACTGACGATCGATCAGACGAAGATGTGAAGATAAGGGTACCGACAAGTGGAATAAAGTTGTCCAACAACTTTGATCCCAACGTCACAATTTCATTCTCAGTAATTAAACTTTAAGATGTATATTTCAGTTGGATTTAATTTAATTTAATTTTAATTTTAATTTTAATTTTATTTTAATTTTATTAATTGTTAAAATTTAACAATTCTTTTTAATTTTAAATTTTGCAAAGTTAATTTTATTTTATTTTTAATTTTAGTTTTAATATTAATCCTCAAAAGGAATTGTTTTAAAATTTTTGAAAAATATTGGACTGTGTTGGATCCTGACTTATACTGTGTGGTTATTAGGTAAATGAAAAAGGTGATATATAAAGGGGTTTACAGCCAAAATTCCCACCACTTTCTTGATTACGACTGTAAACTCTCCCATACTCTCTCTCTACTCGAAAAAAATTTCATCAAATTTCAAAAAATTAATCCGATAGCCTTGAAGGTACTATGTTTTTGACCAGGAAGATGCATCTCGTTTTGTGTTTAACCGAGTTTTAAAGCTAAAATCGACGAAAAATGGGTTTCGGAATTTACGGTCGAAGCTTACAGCCGTAAGGTGTTTGCGGCCGTAAACTCCCCAAATGACCATTAGCATGCGGCCAAGGGTTTATGGCCGTAAACCCTCTTTTGACCGCAAACTTAGACTTTGACCAGATTTTTTTTAAAATAAAAAACTATTAATTAATTATTGGTTTTAACATTAATTTATTTAAAATACTATTTGTCTTACTTGGTGTATTTCAGTGCAGATAAGATGGCAACTTTAAAATTTGCAGATATGCACAATCTAGCTATAGTTCTAGCTGATCCTCTGCTGACTCATGGAGACTTCAAGTCGATGATTCAAGGGCTACGGGAGTGATGTCTAGCTTCTGCTATCACAATGAACACAGTTGTATATTAGAAGATTATTCGAGAATTCTAGCAAACTACGAAGATGACAAGGGATGATAATGGATCTGTAACTATAGATGCGATCGTTCAAGGATGCAAGATTGTTATTGACGAGACTTCGTGAGAGAGACTTTACTGATAAACGACCTTCCGACCTTTCCCACTGAAATTGGGATTAGTGATGCTCAGAGAATTCTACAAAAGATGGGATACGAGGGCGTTTCTCCACCAACTATGAAGAAACTTCTACTGCCTTATTGGAGATTTCTATCCCACTTGTTCGTGAGCTGTATCTCCGGCAGAAGATCAGGTGCTGACGAGATTTCCCTAAGAAACACTAGTGCGATTGTTTCTCTTGCTCCAGAGATAGGTTTTAAATCTTCTAGATTTATTCTGGATGAGTGGTGAATATCAATGCTACTACTCGAGATACTTTTCTAATGTATCCACGATTTATTTAGCTATTCATCAACAAGTAGTTTCCTAATATGGTGAACGATGGAGAAACATTAGATATGAAGTTTTTGGGTCCTCACACCATTGGACTCATTACGCAAAACAGAAAGGGGAATGTGGTATTTCAGGGGTTACATCCTTTGGTCAAGTTTGGACGATTCGCAGAACCAAACGAAGCAGCCGAATCTCATGAATCGTCAGATAAGATTTCGTCAGATCATACTTCATCAGAAACGGTTATCTCAGAGGGTGATGTAGTAATGGTACCAGATCATGAAGAAGAAGAAATTGCTGCTCATGTTATATCAGTTGCAGAAGAGCATCATCTACAAAATATTCAGGTCGAGGGAGATATAATGAAGGGTCATCTAAGAATCCTGCCGAGCCCAGTCTATTTGAGGATCTTGATCTCACTGGCTTTGATCAAGATGATATTCCAGAGACCTTTGGAAGAAATGATGATTTTCTATTAAGTGTAAATCTCAATACCTTGCTAGACAGTGTCAGTGATGTTGCTATGCCTACAACGGAGACAAGGGAACATGACGACGCTTTTGATTCTGCCCCCGTTTCTCAAGCTCAAGTGGTTAGTTCTTCAATTCCAATGGCGAAGGTGTTAGGGTTTCCTCCCCTTGACAGTGCATTGCCTACATCTGAACCACTTGAAGATGATCAACAAACAGACCTGGTTGTGCGACCCCTTACAAAGAGAAGAAGAAGAGATCCTAAGGTCGGGCTTTTGGACTCTTGCCTTTCTCAAGGCGTGCCTACTCCTCCAACTATCACTCTGGCTATCATAACCACAGAACCATTCAGTGAAGGTGCCAGTACCGTATTTGAAACTGGTGGCTCCTCTGTAGCACCAGGGTTCTCTCCCCCAGGGGAAGATCTTGAAGAAGCTTCAATTCGTTTGGCTCAGTTTTTGGCTCAAGAGCAAACCACTACCACTACCTCTAATGCGAAAGGGATAGTTTTTAATGAGGGTCAGTCTAGAGATGAAGATTTTGTAATCAACGAACTTCAGAAAAGGGTCAATGTGCTTGATCAAAAAAACATTGAACTTAGCATCCAGGATGAAGATCTTCTAACGGAAAATACAAATCTAAAGATTCAAGTCTCTGATCTCAAAGAAGATGGAGTTATCAAGACCAAGCAGATTTCTGAGCTGCAAGCTCACTTTAATCTTTTGACCTCCAGCTACTTTGATCTGAAGAAGAAACTAGAAGAAGATTTTGTTGCTAAGTACAAGACTACTACTGATAAACATATAATTAATCTTCACTCTGAAGCTCACCCCATTGTTGTGCTGATTACTGATACTTCAAGGGTTGTGAATCGCTTTGAAGATGAACATGCTCATGCTCCTCACGTTGCAAAGATAATCAGAGACAGACAAGCTGAAGCAACTGAGAAGGGACAACTCTTGTTCAAGAGGAGTTCCGATACAAATGCACCTGGGAATAAATCCACAATCATCGTAACTAATCTTGAGAGTGCAAGGTTTAGAGACATATACGGTGATAGGTCAGGAATTATTTCTTGGGGTTATCATGATCCCTTGAAAATGTGTATCGTAAGGAGGAAGAGTGGAAATACAGAACTCTACAAAGACAGTCATGATTTCAATTCTTGGACCAGAGTAGATCTTTCGAAGCTATCTCAATCTCCCTTTTCAAATCCAACAAACAACCAACATGCAACCAACTTCAAACACTTCCTTGAAGACCAACTGAAGAAAGGATTCCCATCGATGAAAACTGCTGAATTTGTGATAAAGTATTATCCAGATGTCATTGACCCTAAAACTGGTCATCCCCTTCAAGTGGTGATTTGGCCTGCTACAAAGCCGGTCAAACAAATTCTAGTACTTCAGAGCTATCTGGATGGATCCTTGAGTTCGATGCTTTACTGGGTATTTGATGAGACAACAGCATGTGTTGTCATCAAACTTAAAGAAGGATGCATTTGTCTATACGACAGAATGGATTTGTTCCAGTTCAAAAAATGGGACATTCATCACTTGAGCAATTTTTAAATTGAGGTTGTTGAGGAGATTTTCGAGTCGGCTGCGAAGGAGTACACTACGATGGTGCCGAGATCATTAATAAGAGAATGTGGAATCGTGCGACTACATGGTGTACCAACATCCATTATCTCTGATCGAGATAGTAGATTCACCTCGCGATTCTGGCAGTCCCTACAGAAGTCTCTGGGAACTAGGCTTGACATGAGTACGGTCTACCATCCACAAACTGACGGACAAAGCGAGAGAACCATCCAGACATTGGAAGACATGCTGAGAGCCTGTGTGATAGATTTTGGTAAGGCATGGGATACCCATCTGCCGCTTATCGAATTCTCTTATAATAACAGCTATCACACTAGCATTGGAGTCACTCCGTTCGAAGCTCTCTACGGTCGCAAGTGTAGATCACCACTGTGTTGGGCCGAAGTTAGGGATACTCAGCTAGCCAGAGGGCAAGTCCCTGATAGCACCCTTACTGGGCCTGAAATCATAAGGGAAACCACAGAAAAGATCATTCAAATTCGGGAAAGACTGAAAGTGTCTCGTGATCGACAAAAGAGTTACGCGGATAAGCGACACAAACCTTTAGAATTCCAGGTCGGAGACCGGGTACTACTAAAAGTTTCCCCCTGGAAGGGGATGATACGTTTCGGTAAACGAGGGAAACTAAACCCAAGGTACATCGGTCCGTTCAAAATCCTTGCTAGGATTGGTCCTGTGGCGTACAAACTCCGACTACCACAAGAACTTAGTAATGTACACCCTACCTTCCACGTATCCAACTTAAAGAAGTGTCTGTCTGACGAGACACTCGTAATACCGCTCGAAGAAATCGAAGTTAATGAAAATCTCCACTTTGTGGAGGAACCCGTCGAGATCATGGATCGAGAGATCAAGAGAACAAAACATAGTCGCATTCCCATAGTGAAGGTTCGTTGGAACGCGAAACGAGGGCCTGAGTTTACCTAGGAACGTGAAGATCAAATGAAGCAAAACTATCCGCATCTTTTCCCAAACCCTTGAAGTCCCAGCTGAATTTAAATTTCAGGACGAAATTCCCTCTAACGGGGGGATGATGTGACAATCGTCAATCTTGAGTCAAGTCAAGTCATCAAGTCAAGCCGGTCAACTCGATTAAACCTTGTGTATTAGGGTTTTTGTTATGTTCATACTGTATAACATGCTATATTAATGGGAAAACATCACTTGAGAAAAGTCTTGTGTTAAAATTTCCTAAGCCCTAGTGCTAATCAATGAACTAAACTGATAAAAACCATGTTGCATACTCATTGGGAGTGTGTGGGATCCTTAATCATGACTTAACGGGGCTCAAGAAACTTGCATTGCGGAGCCAAACACTCACAAACGCCACACTTGAAATCTCTCTCAAATATCTCTTTGTATGAGAAATCTCTCCAAGAATGTCAAATCTCTCCCAAATCTCTCCAAGTATGTGAAATCTCTCCCAAATCTCTCTCAAAGGTTCCCGTAACTTTTTGGAATCATTTGGGTCATACCGACCCTTAACCGGGTCAAAAACAGCTTAAAATGGGGCGAAAACGAGAAAAATAGGCTTTACGAACCGAAACCGGGAAGAGAGGCATCTTAGGACTAGAACCGAGCCTCTGTTGGCTGAGGCATGCGAGACCGAGCCTCGGTCTCTGCCTCTCTCGGTCTCTCTTCTGGTCGCTCGGTCTCTGCCTTCTCACTCTCTGCCTCTCTCGGTCTCTCTTCTGGTCGCTCGGTCTCTGCCTTCTCACTCTCTGCCTCTCTCGGTCTCTCTTCTGGTCGCTCGGTCTCTGCCTTCTCACTCTCTGCCTCTCTCGGTCTCTCTTCTGGTCGCTCGGTCTCTACTCCGCCTCTTTGTCTCTTCCCTCCTCTCGGTCTCTGCTCCTTCTCTCCTCTCTGTCTCTTCGCGCCCCTCTGTTCTCTCCTCCCCCTTCTCGGTTCCTTCCCTCTCTCTTCTCCCCTCTCGGTTTCTACCCTCCCTCCTCTCGGTTTCAGCATCAGAAGGCCGAACCTCGGCCAGATTTCGGAAATTTGTCACTTTTAGCCCATTTTTAATATTTTTAACATTTTAAGCCTGTTTTTCGTGATTTTAAAGCGGGATTTTCTCCAGAAATTATATTTTAACATAATAAACTCTAAATATTCATAATTTAAACATATTTTTATGAAAATCATTATCTAAATAATAAAGATCTAATGGGGGATTTATTTAAGGTGGAGTGTTGACTTTGCCTTAACTTATGACACAAGCAACCACCCCACACCCACTCTATGACCAGCCATACCTCCCCACCTTACCTATGTCACTTCAATGTCCCTTACACTCAAGTTACACTCACACCCACGTTTTTTTTTTGAGCTGGAACAAACACCCACTCTCCTCATTTTCTCTCATTGCTCTCATTCCACTAAGTAACAAACACCACTTTTCTCTCAAACTTTTTCTACACAAATTTCGAGATTCAAGGCTGATTTCAAGTGTTCTTCCACTCTTAGTAAGTAAAATTCATCCTCCCTATTATTATTTCACTTCATTCTACTCAAATCTTTGATTTCTTACACAAACTCCATAACTATAATGTTAGATTCTCGAAAATCTTCAAGGCATCTCCAAGTGTTCTTGAATTAAACACTTCCATTCTTCAACAATCATCTACTGAAATCACTTAAGGTGAGTTCATACCCCTACATTTTCATGCTTTCTCAAGTTTTCAGGGGGGGAATACAAGTTAAAATACTAAGAACATAACTAAATTTTTCTAACAGCCTTCATCAGAAAAGTTCAACTCCATTCACGGACTGTTTTGGGCATCATAAACATTTTTGTTTTCAAAACTGTACAAGGTGCAAATAGTTCAAGTTCTTAGCTTTAAAATGGCTACTTGCACATCTCCATACGATTTTTCTAAAATTTATGGTGATTTTTACAAAACTGCCTATCATTTCAAACAACAATCCGGACCAGTCTGTGATTTTGGACTTATTCACCCAGGTTGGAGGTCCTTAAAAATCGTGATAAAAATTATGAGTAAACTACACACATTTTTTAAACTGTCAGAATTTACGGATCTAGTTTTCGACTTCGTATGATTTTTCTATGATTTTTCCAAAACAGGGTAGAATGGCTAAAGTTAGCCAACAGCATGTAAATATCATAACACTTTGTATTATGTTGAGCAAAGTGTATAATCATGAGTTCTAATTATTGAATGTGTTTCTTTGTTAGTTTGTCATCATGAACTGAAACTAAGTAATTCATAATAAATATTACTTATTCATTTAGAACGCGTATATTAAACTATAAAAAAAAAAAAAAAAGTATAGTTTGATAAATTCATAACACTAATACATATCAATAAAAGAGTTCATACATATTATATACATTTTAAATAAACTATAATATGTATAGTTTATGATACATCACTCAACACACTCGTACAAAAAGGGTACATTCATACAAGAAAGATTTATATTCACACACATTTCACGTAAACTTGTTAACCTATGTTGTGAGACACTCTCTCTCCCCGTACGTCCGAGTGCGGGATATAATTCCTGGTAGTTATAATCAGAATCTCCTTGAGGGAGAACGTGATACTTGTATATAGATCTATATTGGGTTTGACACCCCACACCTTGCTGGTAGTTACAGTGGGACCTGCAGGTCTACGGGTGACAAATGTCATTTCATTTTCGCGACGCCTGAGAAACGTTGTGGCAGGTTCATATAGTCACAGTATGATTATAGCGACTCACCTAGGGAGATAACAATTCATAAAGTTTACGGGATTTCATAAAACCGAAGTAGGTTTCAGGTTGATTTAAAATTTACTTTCCATATCATTTCAAACTCACGACATTTCTACTAAGTAAGGATGATTTCTTATACATTTTGGTCTTTGGTTATAAGGCTACATTTTACGGATTTCAAGGAAAATATCGGATTTTTCTGAAACAAACGCGACATTTACATGTGAAGGACTTCTACTAAGTTTTTATAATAAAAGCTTATGAACTCACCAACTTTTGTGTTGACACTTTTCAAACAACTTGTATTCTCAGGAAAACACTAACCAGGTAATCAAGTGCTTTTGAGGATGGGACGTTAAGGCGTCAAACTTTTCATATTTTGTCAACATATTGTAATTGATTTCGAGCCATGTAATTCATACAAGTGATGTAACTTTTTCAATTATATATATGTTGGTTGTGTTTGCTTAAATTACTATTGAAATTGTGGTTATGATACTATACATGAAGTCCTCCACCCCCGGACGTTTCCGCCTTCCTTGGTTTGGGGGTGTGACAGATTGGTATCAGAGCGCGGTTTATAGTGAATTAAGTATGTCAAACCACATAAGATATACAAACTATAAACACATTTGGGACTAAAAGTCTCTGATTCTTAAAATGCTTTAACGAGTTGTACTTTTAGAAAACAAATAATTTCTTGTTTTAAAGTACACTTACATGCATTCTATACTAGCATGGTGTCATATCTTAGGAGAACATAAATTGAAAGAGGAGGAGTCGAACATTATTAGTACGCCTTAGCATGTGTAATCAGTTCTGGGAGGGATATAGCCTGATCAACTATATCCATCCAAGAAGTAACTTACGCACACTAAGGAATAGTCGTAATGAGCAACAAATCTGATAACCTAATTACACTCCATAAAGAACATGCTAAGAATCAAATATAAACATTTAAAAATACTATAGGAGTATTTGTACGTTTCTATAGCGCCAGTTTATTATTTTCCGATATGTGCTTCTTAACCCCGTTTCTCGTACAGACGACATGGCAGGATTTCACATACCCGGGGACCTCTATTTTCCCAATCAGGGAAACGCGGGATGGATCGATGATGAGCCCGAGGAGGATCCCGAAGAGGATCCCGGGGAGGATCCCGAGGAGGATCCCGAAGAAGATCCCGAGGAGGAGCCCGAGGGGGAAGACGAACAAGAAGAAGAAGAGGAAGACGAACAAGAAGAAGAAGAAGAGGAAGACGACCAAGAAGAAGAGGAAGACGAAGAGGAAGAAGAGGAAGGTGATGAGATAGTCATGTTTGGGAACGAAGCGGAGGAACCACCAGAAGTATTCAACCCTCCCTACATCGCGAGGGTACCCGCGCACCATTTTGGATACAACGGACCTGAACCCCCTTGGGTAACAACGATCGAAAGATAGAGCCGACAACAATGCCAGTGGTCACCATATGGCTACCAACGAGGTTACTATGATCTCACTCATGGTGGACCGGCTGACAGAGCTCTCCCCGTCACGATACAACGAATAGCAAGTATGGATGATCGTGGTAGGACGACGACCGATCAGGTCCGGGAGTTAAGCGCCATCGTACAGTCTACTACTGATCGCACCAGAGACCTGGAACGAGACTCCCACCACAGAGACCAACTCATTCAAGACCTTCTTGCAGCTCAAGCAGAAACAAGAGAGTATCGGGAAAGATACATGGCACTCGAAGAGAGAATGGTTGCAGCCGAACGCAGATTGGCGGAACTACAGGGCGCATCGACATCATCGCAGCCTCCGTCAAAGAAGGGTCGCAGTGATTAGAACTCGTTACTATTCTCACGTCTTGGTAGTAAAATTTTATGAGTACGCGTTGGTGCTACTCTTTGTATGTAGGTCGACCCTGCGACTAAGTGATTACACTATTCAAAGGGCTTTTGTAATGCCAAAACTATCTTTTTAACGATGTAATGAAGACCTTTATGAGGTCAAACTTTTCCCTCTAAACGTTATGTACAAAAAGTTATCAATGAAATTTGGCATGCGTTTTATTTATTGAATGTTTGGCACTATACATCATAACCCAATCACACAAACAGTTTATGAATAATAAAGTTTTGATAAAATACAAGAGGGATGAAACCAGTAACACTCGACTCGTTATCACTATTGAAGTCTTACCGACTGGTCATTTTTTTTATGACAGAACCATGCCACCAAGAAAAAGACCAAGGCCTTCCAACAACACAGTGCCGCCTCCACCACCACCTCCGCAGTTTGATCCTGCGATGTTCCAGGCTGCAGTAACGGCAGCAGTGGCGGCAGCAATGTCGCAAATGGGAACCAATGGTTCTGGCGGTTCTGGATCCGGAGCTACCAATTCCATTCATGGGGACAGCACGGGGCGTACGAGGGAGTGCTCTTACAAAGACTTCACGAATGGCAAACCCGACCCTTTCAATGGAAGCGGGGGCGTTATCACGCTGGTGCAATGGTTCGAAAGGACCGAGGCAGTTTTTGAAATCTGCGCTTGTCCCGAAGCGAGCAAGGTCAAGTATGCAGCATTCACTTTCACTGGAAAAGCACTTACTTGGTGGAATGGCCGAGTTAAATCACTTACTCCTGCAGTAGCTAACGCAATCAGCTGGGAGGATTTGAAAGCCTTAATGTTAAAGGAATACTGCCCGAGGGGCAAAATACAAAAACTTGAAGAAGAACTTTGGAACCTCAGAATGACAGGCACTGATCTTGAAACTTATACTGCCCGTTTCAACGACCTAGCACTTCTCTGTCCAACAACGGTCACTCCAGAAGAGAAGAAGGTGGAACGATATCTCTGGGGGCTGTCATCTCAGATTCAAGATAGTGTATTGGCCTCGAAACCCACTACCTTTGAGAGTGCCAAGGAATTGGCACAACAACTCATAGATCACAGGGCTAGCCGTGGTACCGTGATAACCACCACCGACCGAACAAAAGGAGGGAACAACAAGAGGAAGTTCTGGGGCAATAAAAAGAAACAACCAATTCAGGACCCCGCCAAAAAGCAACAGATTGTTGCTGTCCGTGCCGCCACTACTGCTGTCGCTCCAGCGCTGCCGAAACAGTATACGGGAACTCTTCCCAAGTGCAACAAGTGTAAATACCACCATAACGGTGCTTGTCGAGAGTTACACTGCAATAACTGCAACAAGAAGGGACACACCGCACGATTCTGTAGAGCGACTACCCAACCCACCGCACAAGTCGCTACGACCGCCAACACCGGAGCAAGCCAAACCTGCTATGGATGTGGTGAAACGGGACACTTCAGGAGGAACTGCCCCAAGGCACGAGCCCCTAATGCTGGGGGTGTAGGGAGAGTCCTAACTATAGGGTAGGGAGAAACAGTCAAGGATCCCTCTGTGGTTACTGGTACGTTCCTCCTCAATAACTCTTATGCATGCGTACTTTTCGATAGTGGGGCAGAAATAAGTTTCATAAGTCACCAATTCAAACATATACTTAAGCAAAATTCTCAACCACTAGAAGATTCTTACATCGTAGAAATGGCAAATGGAAAGGTTGAGCGCGCTAATGATATTTACATAGGGTGTACTCTCACTCTAGACAACCATTTGTTCAAAATTGACCTTATGCTGGTCACCATAAAAAGTTTCGACATAATCATTGGTATGGATTGGTTAAGCCTTCATCGTGCCGACATTCTATGTTACGAAAGGGCCGTCCGCCTCAATCTGCCGAATGGCAACATTCTCACCGTTTATGGCAATAAACCTAGTGCGAACCTACAAATCATCTCTTGTGTTAAAACCCAAAAGTACCTCCGAAAGCAATACCATGCATTCTTAGCCCACATCGTAGACAAGAAATAGGAGGTGAAGGACATCAAAGAAATTCGAGAAGTATGCAACTTCCCTGATGTTTTCCCAGACGATCTGCCAGGTGTACCACTCGCACGACAAGTCGAATTTCGGATCGACTTAATCCCAGGAGCTACCCCCGTCGCCAAGGCTCCATATCGCTTAGCGCCGGCAGAAATGCAAGAACTATCCAGCCAGTTGAATGAACTATTGAGCAAAGGGTTCATCAGGCCGAGCTTCTCGCCCTGGGGAGCACCAGTCTTATTTGTAAAGAAGAAGGATGGGTCTTTTCGCATGTGCATAGACTACCGAGAACTAAACAAACTCACTATCAAGAACCGTTATCCCCTACCCCGAATCGATGACCTCTTCGACCAGCTCCAAGGAGCCAGCTACTTTTCAAAAATCAACCTGAGGTCGGGCTATCATCAACTACGAGTTCAGGAAGAGGATATCCCCAAGACGGCATTCAGAACTCTCTATGGGCACTATGAATTTGTAGTGATGCCATTCGGGTTAACAAACGCGCCTGCGGTGTTCATGGATTTGATGAATCGAGTGTGTCGACCCTTCTTGGATAAATTTGTCATCGTATTCATCGATGATATCTTGGTCTATTCGAGGAGCGAAGAAGAGCACAGACAACACCTACGACTAGTTCTGGAGATTTTAAGAACCGAGAAGCTTTACGCCAAATTCTCAAAGTGTGAATTTTGGCTCCGTGAAGTAGGATTCCTTGGCCACGTAGTAAGCAAGGAAGGAATACATGTGGACCCCTCAAAGATCAAAGCAATCGAAGATTGGTCAACACCTACAACGCCAACAGAAATCCGACAGTTTTTGGGAATCGCAGGCTACTATCGAAGATTCATACAAAAGTTCTCCAAGATCGCTAAGCCTCTCACCACCTTGACTCAGAAAGGTGTGGTGTTCGAATGGGAAGATAAACAAGAAGCCGCCTTCCAGACACTAAAGCAAGCCCTATGCAGCGCACCAGTCTTGTCTCTTCCAGAAGGAACCGATGATTTTGTGGTGTATTGCGATGCTTCGAATCAAGGCCTCGGCTGTGTGCTCATGCAAAGGGGAAAAGTCATCGCTTATGCATCAAGGCAACTGAAGACACATGAAGTTAATTATACAACCCACGACCTTGAACTGGGAGCGGTGGTGTTCGCCCTGAAGATCTGGAGGCACTACCTCTACGGCACCAAGTGCACCATCTTCACTGATCACAAAAGTCTTCAGCACATTCTCAATCAGAAAGAACTTAACATGCGCCAAAGAAGATGGGTGGAATTACTGAATGACTACGAATGTGAAATTCGCTACCACCCGGGCAAGGCCAATGTAGTTGCCGATGCCTTAAGCAGGAAAGAATACTCGGGTCGCCGAGTAAAATCCCTAGCCATGACCATCCACTCCCAACTGGCCACCCAGATCAAGGATGCCCAATTAGAAGCCTTGAAACCAGAAAACGTGGAAAGCGAAGCACTAAGGGGGATGGACAAGAACTTGGAAGTCAAAGGGGATGGAACTCGTTATCTTATGAATCGAATCTGGACACCGAAGTTCGGTGGGTACCGAGACGTTGTAATGAACGAAGCCCACAAGACTCGATACTCCATTCACCCTGGGTCAGATAAGATGTATCTAGACCTCAAAAGGTTATACTGGTGGCCAAACATGAAGGTTGAAATTGCTACTTATGTGAGCAAGTGCCTCACTTGCACCAAGGTCAAGGTGGAATATCAGAAGCCATCAGGACTACTTCAACAACCGGATATACCCGAGTGGAAGTGGGAGCGAATAACCATGGACTTCATAACCAAACTGCCTAAGACATCAAGTGGGATGGATACCATATGGGTGGTTGTGGACAGATTGACCAAGTCCGCGCACTTTCTACCAATAAAGGAAACAGACAAGATGGAGAAGTTAACCAGGACGTACATTAAAGAGATCGTGCGACTACATGGTGTACCAACATCCATTATCTCTGATCGAGATAGTAGATTCACCTCGCGATTCTGGCAGTCCCTACAGAAGTCTCTGGGAACTAGGCTTGACATGAGTACGGTCTACCATCCACAAACTGACGGACAAAGCGGGAGAACCATCCAGACATTGGAAGACATGCTGAGAGCCTGTGTGATAGATTTTGGTAAGGCATGGGATACCCATCAGCCGCTTATCGAATTCTCTTATAATAACAGCTATCACACTAGCATTTGAGTCACTCCGTTCGAAGCTCTCTACGGTCGCAAGTGTAGATCACCACTGTGTTGGGCCGAAGTTGGGGATACTCAGCTAGCCAGAGGGTAAGTCCCTGATAGCACCCTTACTGGGCCTGAAATCATAAGGGAAACCACAGAAAAGATCATTCAAATTCGGGAAAGACTGAAAGCGTCTCGTGATCGACAAAAGAGTTACGCGGATAAGCGACGCAAACCTTTAGAATTCCAGGTCGGAGACCGGGTACTACTAAAAGTTTCCCCCTGGAAGGGGATGATACGTTTCGGTAAACGAGGGAAACTAAACCCAAGGTACATCGGTCCGTTCAAAATCCTTGCTAGGATTGGTCCTGTGGCGTACAAACTCCGACTACCACAAGAACTTAGTAATGTACACCCTACCTTCCACGTATCCAACTTAAAGAAGTGTCTGTCTGACGAGACACTCGTAATACCGCTCGAAGAAATCGAAGTTAATGAAAATCTCCACTTTGTGGAGGAACCCGTCAAGATCATGGATCGAGAGATCAAGAGAACAAAACATAGTCGCATTCCCATAGTGAAGGTTCGTTGGAACGCGAAACGAGGGCCTGAGTTTACCTAGGAACGTGAAGATCAAATGAAGCAAAAGTATCCGCATCTTTTCCCAAACCCTTGAAGTCCCAGCTGAATTTAAATTTCAGGACGAAATTCCCTCTAACGGGGGGATGATGTGACAATCGTCAATCTTGAGTCAAGTCAAGTCATCAAGTCAAACCGGTCAACTCGATTAAACCTTGTGTATTAGGGTTTGTGTTATGTTCATACTGTATAACATGCTATATTAATGGGAAAACATCACTTGAGAAAAGTCTTGTGTTAAAATTTCCTAAGCCCTAGTGCTAATCAATGAACTAAACTGATAAAAACCATGTTGCATACTCATTGGGAGTGTGTGGGATCCTTAATCATGACTTAACGGGGCTCAAGAAACTTGCATTGCGGAGCCAAACACTCACAAATGCCACACTTGAAATCTCTCTCAAATATCTCTTTGTATGAGAAATCTCTCCAAGAATGTCAAATCTCTCCGAAATCTCTCCAAGTATGTGAAATCTATCCCAAATCTCTCTCAAAGGTTCCCGTAACTTTTTGGAATCATTCGGGTCATACCGACCCTTAACCGGGTCAAAAACGGCTTAAAACGGGGCGAAAACGAGAAAAATAGGCTTTAGGAACCGAAACCGGGAAGAGAGGCCTCTTAGGACCAGAACCGAGCCTCTGTTGGCTGAGGCATGCGAGACCGAGCCTCGGTCTCTGCCTCTTTCTGGTCGCTCGGTCTCTGCCTTCTCACTCTCTGCCTCTCTCGGTGTCTCTTCTGGTCGCTCGGTCTCTGCCGTCTCACTCTCTGCCTCTCTCGGTCTCTCTTCTGGTCGCTCGGTCTCTACTCCGCCTCTCTGTCTCTTCCCTCCTCTCGGTCTCTGCTCCTTCTCTCCTCTCTGTCTCTTCGCGCCCTTCTGTTCTCTCCTCCCCCCTCTCGGTTCCTTCCCTCTCTCTTCTCCCCTCTCGGTTTCTACCCTCCCTCCTCTCGGTTTCAGCATCAGAAGGCCGGACCTCGGCCAGATTTCGGAAATTTGTCACTTTTAGCCCATTTTTAATATTTTTAACATTTTAAGCCTGTTTTTCGTGATTTTAAAGCGGGATTTTCTCCAGAAATTATATTTTAACATAATAAACTCTAAATATTCATAATTTAAACATATTTTTATGAAAATCATTATCTAAATAATAAAGATCTAATGGGGGATTTATTTAAGGTGGAGTGTTGACTTTGCCTTAACTTATGACACAAGCAACCACCCCACACCCACTCTATGACCAGCCATACCTCCCCACCTTACCTATGTCACTTCAATGTCCCTTACACTCAAGTTACACTCACACCCACGTTTTTTTTTTGAGCTGGAACAAACACCCACTCTCCTCATTTTCTCTCATTGCTCTCATTCCACTAAGTAACAAACACCACTTTTCTCTCAAACTTTTTCTACACAAATTTCGAGATTCAAGGCTGATTTCAAGTGTTCTTCCACTCTTAGTAAGTAAAATTCATCCTCCCTATTATTATTTCACTTCATTCTACTCAAATCTTTGATTTCTTACACAAACTCCATAACTATAATGTTAGATTCTCGAAAATCTTCAAGGCATCTCCAAGTGTTCTTGAATTAAACACTTCCATTCTTCAACAATCATCTACTGAAATCACTTAAGGTGAGTTCATACCCCTACATTTTCATGCTTTCTCAAGTTTTCAGGGGGGGGAATACAAGTTAAAATACTAAGAACATAACTAAATTTTTCTAACAGCCTTCATCAGAAAAGTTCAACTCCATTCACGGACTGTTTTGGGCATCATAAACATTTTTGTTTTCAAAACTGTACAAGGTGCAAATAGTTCAAGTTCTTAGCTTTAAAATGGCTACTTGCACATCTCCATACGATTTTTCTACAATTTATGGTGATTTTTACAAAACTGCCTATCATTTCAAACAACAATCCGGACCAGTCTGTGATTTTGGACTTATTCACCCAGGTTGGAGGTCCTTAAAAATCGTGATAAAAATTATGAGTAAACTACACACATTTTTTGAACTGTCAGAATTTACGGATCTAGTTTTCGACTTCGTATGATTTTTCTATGATTTTTCCAAAACAGGGTAGAATGGCTAAAGTTAGCTAACAGCATGTAAATATCATAACACTTTGTATTATGTTGAGCAAAGTGTATAATCATGAGTTCTAATTATTGAATGTGTTTCTTTGTTAGTTTGTCATCATGAACTGAAACTAAGTAATTCATAATAAATATTACTTATTCATTTAGAACGCGTATATTAAACTATAAAAAAAACAAGTATAGTTTGATAAATTCATAACACTAATACATATCTATAAAAGAGTTCATACATATTACATACATTTTAGATAAACTATAATATGTATAGTTTATGATACATCACTCAACACACTCGTACAAAAAGGGTACATTCATACAAGAAAGATTTATATTCACACACATTTCACGTAAACTTGTTAACCTATGTTGTGAGACTCTCTCTCTCCCCGTACGTCCGAGTGCGGGATATAATTCCTGGTAGTTATAATCAGAATCTCCTTGAGGGAGAACGTGATACTTGTATATAGATCTATATTGGGTTTGACACCCCACACCTTGCTGCTAGCTACAGTGGGACCTGCAGGTCTACGGGTGACAAATGTCATTTCATTTTCGCGACGCCTGAGAAACGTTGTGGCAGGTTCATATAGTCACAGTATGATTATAGCGACTCACCTAGGGAGATAACAATTCATAAAGTTTACGGGATTTCATAAAACCGAAGTAGGTTTCAGGTTGATTTAAAATTTACTTTCCATATCATTTCAAACTCACGACATTTCTACTAAGTAAGGATGATTTCTTATACATTTTGGTCTTTGGTTATAAGGCTACATTTTACGGATTTCAAAGAAAATATCAGATTTTTCTGAAACAAACGCGACATTTACATGTGAAAGACTTCTACTAAGTTTTTATAATAAAAGCTTATGAACTCACCAACTTTTGTGTTGACACTTTTCAAACAACTTGTATTCTCAGGAAAACACTAACCAGGTAATCAAGTGCTTTTGAGGATGGGACGTTAAGGCGTCACACTTTTCATATTTTGTCAACATATTGTAATTGATTTCGAACCATGTAATTCATACAAGTGATGTAACTTTTTCAATTATATATATGTTGGTTGTGTTTGCTTAAATTACTATTGAAATTGTGGTTATGATACTATACATGAAGTCCTCCACCCCCGGACGTTTCCGCCATCCTTGGTTTGGGGGTGTGACATGATCTTTATTCTACTCGTTATTGATTGTTTTACTGATTGTGTTTGCTATTTGATCACTGGTAAGGTCCATTCTAGGACCTTACAAATCCAGTACATATTTAGGATACATAATCCCTTATCACTTCCATAAAAACTACTCATAATTGTCACGAACCAGAGTTTTGGAAAATCAGAAAGATTTCCGTGCATTAGTGTGCCAACAAATAAGAAATAAAGCAACCAAGTGTATGGGATGTGTGTGATGACAAATGTGACATAAAGCTGAGGATCCCGTGCTCGAATCTCTTCCTTCAAAGTCAAGAGAGACTTGAAGTGCTTGTGTGGTTTCCCGTGAGAATACGATCAAATGTTTGTTAAGAAACATTGAAAGGCTTCTTTTTAATTATAGGCTTTAGAGTGTGGCTAAGCTTCAACCGAACCTCAATGCTTAACATAAGACCGAACATTGGAAGAAGTACTTGTGAGACCGATGTGGTCTGTTGAACAAGTATGTTGGATAGGTTGGAAGTAACATAATTTAGAATAGAAATCTCAAAAACAAAAACTAAACTGGATCTTTTGGGAAGAAATGTATTGGTGTTAGACAATTTCAGAAAGATCACACAAGAAAAATAAAATGAGGCTTCTTTAGGTAACAAGTTAACGCTTGAATATTAAAATTCACCGTTAATTCTATATAGATGTTGGATTTTGGGTTTCATATAGCACGTGGTGTACACATCCAAGATCATAAACACATAGTTTGTGTAACTATAAACCTTAGTGGTAAATTCTGAGAGTCTCAAGGGTTACATTGATGAACCGAAAGTAGATGGAGAATATAGATGAGGTGGTTAAAGAGCTGAATGTACCCTGCTTTTAAAGAGTGACATAGAAGAAAACTCTTGACTCATTTGAGAAGAGTAGGGTAGCTCAGGACTTGAGTGAATGGTACAGCCTAATTGGGAAGAAACGATAGGTACAAATCGAATCATTAAGGCCTTACTTAAGGTTTTAAGAGGCTTTAGTCTACATGCAGCAGCATGCTTCTAGGGACACCTAGCTAGTTTATAGTTAAAATTGACATACCTTCCCCTCCACGCGTTCATAAGATGTGTTGGTACTTGATATCTAGTAAGGAAGAAGAGAAAAACAAACAACATACAAAAAAATAATAAAACAAAATCTTTTTGAAATTTTATATTTTTTGAAAAATAACGAAAATAATAAAAATAGAAAAGAAAAAAAAACTTTAAAACATCTTAGAAATAAAAAAAAATAAAAAAATAACGGACGAAAAAATAGAGTATAAAAAGATACAGCGAAACCTACACCTTTAAATAATAGAAGCTAAATAAACCGAGCGACCATTTCATTTCAGTTCCCAAAAATTAAGGAGTCGAAATAAGCAGAGCATTCAGTTCATTTCGGTTCTCTAAAATTCCGAACCCGAAATAGACCGAGCGATCGGTTCATTTCGGTTCCCATAAATTAACGAGCCGAAGTAAGTAGAGCGTTCAGTTCATTTTGGTTCCCTAAAATTAATGACCCGAAACAGACCGAGCGATCAGTTAATTTCGCTTGCCTAATTTTTTCGAGAGAGGTTTGAGGATTCGGTAAGCATAACTGCTTAGCGAGTTCCCCAAAATTCCACATACAACACATAATACTGTAAGCATAACTGCTTAGCAAGTTCCTCAAAATTCCACATACAACACATACGCCACTCAAGGCTATAACACAGTACAACCCTCAGGTCTAAGTGTCTCAACGGGACCCTCCAGTCTCGTAGCTCGTTGGACCCTCTATTCTGGTCATAGCTCGTTGGACCCTTTGGTCTGGTCTAAATCGTCGGACCCTTCGGTCCAGTCTATATCGTTGGACTTTCCAGTCCGTTCTATATAACATATAGCATACATTTATCACAAGGCATATAATCACAAACATACACATAACACCTAAGACTCTTCGGTCTGCACATAGATACCACTCTAGGTAATGTATAGTCAGAAGACTCACCTCGTATGAAGCCGGATAAACTCTTGTGCTCGAATATCCTGAGCTAGCCTCCTCATATCAACAGGATAACATCTAATCAAAATCCTCTCATGTTCTCATCTCTAATAATGGGTAGAAGACCATTCTACCCCTCTCTGACCTCTCTTGAATAAGCTTGACCAAAACCCCAAGGTCAACGAAAGTCAACTCTAGTTAACAGATAAACTTTGACCAGACTCGTCGAGTGTACATGGGTGACTCGGCGAGTCCAAGCGTGTCCCCTGAATCCTTCTAAGGTCTCACTCGACTCGTCGAGTGAACTTTCCACCCGACGGGTTACCACTGGTCATGAATCGCGGGGCAACCACGACTCAAAACGTCGAGTCCCCTTATGGACTCGGCAAGTTCCTTCCATGGAAACACTCAAATGACCTTCTGAGGCCAGATCTGTTCCTCTAACCTATAGATCTGACTTCCCAATGCTCAATAACTACATAAGGGTCTAATCTTTACACCCATGTAACACACATAAGGCTCTTTTTGGTGAAGTAGCTTCTAAAATGGCTACTTAGGTTCATATCTCTAATGGAATAGCATAAAGCATGATAGATAGGACTCTCTGGACCTCTTAAGGTCCAAATCTAAGAAGAACTCCACCTTGGGACCTCATATACTTCGAATCCAAGCTAAAGAAGGCATACGAAAACCCTAGATTCAAGTAGATCACTCTAAACACGAGATTAAGCATAGATCTATACCTCTAGCAGCCTCTTCTGATCAAATGGTGGTAGATCTGAGCTCCTCAATCTTCCTAGCTTGTCCTCCTTCCTTCTTTCTTACAAAATCACTCTTAAAATGATGAAAACGACTTCTCTCTCTCTCTCTCTCTCTCTCTCTCTCTCTCTCTCCCTCTCTCTCACACACACACACAACGATCTCAGGTGCTCTCAAGGGTGAATGTGGCCGCAAATGAGGGCCATAAGGTCCCTTAAATAGGGCACAGGCCCGGAAATTTAGGGGTTTTTGTCCACAGCACGGACTCGTCGAGTCTACTAGCCGACTCGTCGAGTCCATTCATTAAATCCAGTCAACAATCGCGATCCTACTCGACGAGTTTAAGCGCCAATTCGTCGAGTTCCTTTCCTTGAATTAAAATAGGATACCTGGAATTCCGGATGTTACAAAAGTACAATGCTATATGATATGTTGGTAATATATTTTGTTTTCTTTGTAGTTGGAAATGCTGCAAACGATATTAAAGGCCCTGACCTATTCTACGACACTGAAAAAGTGGTTTCGCTCATTGCCACAACAAAATAATAACGAAGGAAATAATGGGAGTGATGAGGACGATTGCTATTTTTTCAGGATTTTATGAAATGTTTTGTTTGACTTAATATTTTGGATACATTGCACTTTGTTAAATTCGGAAGAATATATTTTGGATTTGTTGTGTATGGATTAATATTTTGGATAATATTTCTATAAAATTATAGCAACTTTTATACATGTTATATTGTCTTTTATAATTTTAATATTAAATAAACTAAAAAAAGAATATTATTTTAGCAGCGAAATGAGGCTATTAGTGGCGTCTATATATTAGCGGCAACCATCAGTATTAGCGGCGATAAATATTATTAGCAGTGATAGATAGAGCATTTGTGATGAGGCATTAGTGGCGACCTTTTTGCAGCGACATGTCATCACTAATACCTTTATCAGCGACGGATTCTCTCTTTAGCGGCGTCTCCCGTCGCCGCTAGGACCATCCGTAATGGTCTTCACGACCACCACCGTCTTCCACCTCCACGTCACCACCACAACTCTTCCTCTTGCAACCGGGATAATGTGCACCGGAGGAGATTGTGGTCAAAACGAGAAAGAAGACAAGAAGGAGAAAGAATGCAGAGAGAAAGAGTTCGTGGTCAAATGTGGTGGTGGCCACGATCCTCCACGACAACGAGCAACCACGGTGGGTCGGGATAGTGTGCACTGCCATTGTTCGTAGCTACGTCTACCACAAACATTTTCGTCGTTGGTATACCAGAAAGGTTAATACGTTCGTTTCTTGTTGTGTGTGGTTTTTCTACGTTATTCCTATAACAATTACACCTTATTTTTATATCGGGTCCCATAGAGTAAATAAAACATAAGCAACTCTAGCATTTAACGCAATTAAAAAGAAGTTTAACTAAAGAAATTATTTAATTAAAAAAAATATGTTTTTTCCTTATTTTTCTTTCAGTAACACAAAATTAAGAAAATTTACATATCATAGCGAATATATTATAATACAAAACCGTAAACATTTTTTTAAAATTGAGATAAACTTCAAGAAATAAATTATAAATAAACTTAATATAAATCATAATTAACGTTATTATCATTTTACTAGAAGGCTATTTTTATTTTAAATAACAAGGTTAAAATTTTATAAATACATAACATCGAAACACATGCAAGGTGTCCGTTGCAACAGAGAAAGGTAAAGCATTTCCTCAATTGCAGTTACTTATTAACATTAAATTATTATAAACAACTTTTTATTATGTATATATAGCTTATCAACTCTCACTTTGTTACACTTCATATTTACATTTCATTTAGAGACATTCTTTCTTTCACGTGCACTTGCCAATTTGCCCTACATGATGCAGCCTGTTACTTTTATCAAACTTCCATACTCTTCATTATGGCTCACCATTATCTTCTTCCCCCTTACTTTTTTTGGTGCTCATGGTGGAGCTAGGGTGACATTGCCACCAAATGTGGTAGTGCCAGCAGTTATAGCCTTTGGGGACTCCATTGTGGATCAAGGAGCCAACAATAATCTAAACACTTTGGTTAAAGCAAATTTTTCTCCCTATGGAAAGGATTTTGTCGGTGGAAAACCAACCGGAAGATTTACGAATAATAGGACACCAGCAGATATGATCGGTAAAGTCTGAATTTTCTATATTTTTAATGACTTAGTTATAAAAATAGCTTGTATATATGCATTTATCAATTGAGATCAAAGTTTAGATAAATTTTTTTTGAAGTTAAGACCCGTGAGAATCGATAATATATAGTTGATAATCACATATTATTTTATTTTTTTTTCAACATTTTATTATTATTTAAAAACATATCAAACTTATTTTTTTTACTCTCTAAAATTAAATAACAATACGGATACATTTTTAATACAAAAAAGTTATGTTATATTATTCATAGCTAAATAAATAATTATGATTATTCAACTGTTAATATTGTAAAATATTTTTTTTATTTACAACATATATGAATATTAATATATGATTATAAGAATGAAAACTAGTAATTTTGAAATATTTGATTATTTTTTTCTGGATAATAAACAAATGTAAAAAAATTGAAACTATACATTTTCTGGATTTTTTAAGTTCTTATCTGACAAAAATAAAAGAATTTTATAAACTAGTTTACTATAATTTAACATTTGGTAAAACCATAAATCGATTTATGATTGCTTAAACTATGATATTGATAATTTAATAATAAGCTAAAAAAATAGCTTATAAACTAGTTTGGCAACAAAATATTTATTTTTTTGTTGATATAAATTTGAACTGCTCAGGTATTTAAATTTATTATTTTCCTTTCCTTTTAACATAGGTGATGGGCATTTTTCTTTTTTACATTTATGTTAAAGTGCTTTTTATAAAAATTAATCAAAGTAGAAAAGGAAAAAAAAAACTTTTTACTTTTCCGTCCTTGCATTTATAGGTTGTTCAAAAATACATACAAACTCTCCTTATTTACTGGCATTCAACAATAGTTTTAAGTTATTGAAAAATAAACTACAAATACATAAGTAGAAATTCCATCAATATGATGTTGCACATTCTAGTTCGACTAATAGTGGTTTGTGTTACTTTGAATACCTATTATTTTATGTTTTATGATCATAATTTTTCTAATTGGATATATATATATATATATATATATATATATATATATATATATATATATATATATATATATATATATATATATATTAGGGGTGTCAATTTATGACACGACACGACAAAAATACACGATACGAAACGAAATCGGGACGAAATCAAAATTCGAATTCGTTTTCGTGTCGTGTTCGTGTCAAGTTTAAAAAACACGATGTCGTGTTCGTGTTTACAAATCCACACGAAATTAACACGATTGAGCATGTATTTGTCGTGTTTTCGTGTTTGTCGTTTTTATCGTGTTATATATAACTAAATATGAATTAAATAAAATAATAGTTACGTAATATTATCTTTGTCGTGTCGTGTTGTAGTTTTTTAATTGCTTCGTTTTCGTGTTAGTGAAAAGAAACACGACATCCTGTCGTGTCGTGTTCGTGTTACAAAAAACTTTGTCGTGCCGTGTCGTGTCAGACAAAAACACGACACGACGGTCCGATTTGACAGGCCTAATATATATATATATATATATATATATATATATATATATATATATATATATATATATATATATATATATATATATATATATATATATATATATATATATATATATATATATATATATATATATACACACCGAACACCGAGGGTTATTGTCCGATGGATCTATTCGAGTTGATCCTATCTAATCAAATGAAGCAAATTGACTTTGGTTTTTAAGTGCAATATTATCTAAGCAAATTATAATTTGGTTTGTGAATTTCAAAATTTCAATTTTTCAAAAATAAAATCATTTTTAAAAAATGAAAAATTAAATATTATCATATTAGTCAAATCTAAGATAAAATGTAACCAAAATATTCATTTTAAATTAAAGTTTATAGACAACTGCTAAAAGAATATATATTATAATTCAATATTTTATCAACTAATTTTTTTATACAAATTATATATATATATATATATATATATATATATATATATATATATATATATATATATATATATATATATATATATATATATATATATTAAGTTTTTATTTTCGATGAAATTTACCAATCTATTATAAAATAACTTAGTAATTTTATAAATGAATAATAATTTATAATAAAAATAAATATTATAAGTGAATATATAAATTATTATTTTTTAGTTTGTTTGTACTATTTACTTTTTATTTTATAAATCAAAACCAATATATAATCCAAAATAATCAGATACTTTACAAATAAATAAAAGATCCTAATATTCAAACCAAGTCGTTTAGTTATTTAATTTGATTTTATCCAAATATATAAAAACACGACTTGCCACAACGTAAATTTAAATCGTTAAATTATTTAATTTGATTTTATCCGAGTATATTTATTTTATTATGGGGACAACAGACCCACGTCTCATGAAATTTATCGCATCTTCACTTTTTTTATGGCGCTTGAAACTTTATTATAAATTAGGTTATGGGTTTCATTTAAAACGTCGCCTTCATAAACAAAAGTGAACGAGAAAAGCCTCATCACAAGTATATATAATAAATACATTAACACGTAGAAGTTACGACTTCTCCTATAAATAAGCTTTAATTTACAACTTCCAACCAATTTAATTGCACCATCATTCCATAATACTTGATTTTATTTCATCAACTCATCAATATTCGAATGTTCATTAAAAAAAATTATATAGTGACTAGCTAATTAAATTTACAATACATTTTTGATAAAATTACAAAATTATCCAAATCCCTTGATTATTTTTCTATTTTTAGCCAAAAAAATAACAAGTTAGCCAACATTAGCCACAAAAACCGTAGGTTATTAAGAAACATATGGTCAACAGGACATTGACTACGGTTTGGAGTATTTGGGCTACTTATCTTTTTGGGTCGGTTTTGTTTTACGGTTCGTTGGCCCAGAATATATAATATTGTTTATTTTTACTGACTTTCCTAGTTTATAAGTGTTTGAAGCATGAAAATCCTTCTAAATGAAACATCCAAAGAACAACAATATACATCTCTGAATCTTAAACTTTTTATTTGTTTTTCTTGTTTAATAGGATAAATAGTATATATATATATATATATATATATATATATATATATATATATATATATATATATATATATATATATATATATATATATATATATATATATATATATATATATATATATAAGCCATAGGTTACTAAGAAACTTAGGGTTTACAAGCATTCAATACACAACACGTGCATTAAATACTTGTATACATAGGTTTCTTAAGAAGTTACGGTTTTCAAAAAAAAAATTTCATGTTTTTCGCTTTGCAGGTTGTATAAAAACATTGTATATAATCCAATGTTATTATATTTTTTTTACAAAAAAAGAAAAAAAAAAACGTAGCTTTTTTGACCAAAACCGTTGACCATTTATAGTCTTTGGTTTGGGATATCATAGATTTCTAATAGGAAATCATAGAGCGTAAAATGGCCTACGGTTTTGTTTTGGAGAAATGAATATTTTTTAATACAAAAGCTAAAACCATTGATGAGTGAGGCGAAACAGTAGATGATTTTTTCGGTCTACGGTTTTGGTACTTATTTTGGGCTAATTGTTAAATTATGGCTCAAAATAGAAAAATCATTATCGAATTAGATTAATTTAGTAATTTTCCCTAGATTTTTTACACTTTTATAATGTATGTAGTTTTTTCATTTATTTATACAATAATATCATCAAAATATTAAGGATTTTTTTTATCAAACTGATATTCACGTTATTAAGATTTATGACATTAGCATAAATCATACACACGGAAGTATGCATAGATATGAATTTAAATTAAAAAAATATACTGTGACGAATTGCTTCTAATTAAATCTTCATTTTCAAAAATATAAATAACATAAACATCATAATTAAAAGAACGGAAAAATCATCACTGTATTTTTTGTGCTTATTTATTTGATCGTACATATAACTTTGAAGTTTTTTTTATTTATTTTTATACACATAATATGATAATAGCATAGAGATTATAGTATTTCCACATACATAATTATAACTTGAACTATTTATTTTCATTCCCACAACAAAGTTTTCACTCAAAAGGTAGTAAGATGACAAATCTCTCACCTTTTTTATACACATTGCAGCAAGACCAATCCCTATACCAGCTGTAAGTTACAATGACGAGCACAAAATATTGAACATGTCTGAATATAAACCTACTTTTCTATGAGCTAGACATGACAATACATTTTTTCCTAATTCACCTCCAACAGAGAATCGATGTCAAAAAGATTTCAACATATTGTTTACCATTTGAGGGACTACGAAAATAGACGTTTTTATGTTGGGCCAAAAAATGACTTGATAAGCAAGGAAAAAAGTAATTCATTTAATTAGTTCATTTCTTCAAATATATGAATTACTTTCTGTCACATTCATTTAATTTACAAACACCAAAGCCTTCAACCACATTATTCTAAATATATATATATATATATATATATATATATATATATATATATATATATATATATATATATATATATATATATATATATATATATTCAGGTTCATTTGAGATCATTCTAATTTTGTGAGACCGTGAGACCAAATCTAAAAATAATTTTAAAATGCAAAATAAATGGAAAAATCCAAAAATTCTTTTTTTAAATATTATTTTCGAAACTTGAATTAACTAAAAAAAATATAAAAAAATATTAAAAAAATAAAAATAAAATAAAAAAAATTCCGTTTTTTTTTTTGAAAAATACGTGAAATATTCTAAATAGAATATTACACTGACATATTCTAAAAAATAATTTTAAAATGCAAAATAAATGAAAAAATCTAAAAATTCTTTTTTTAAATATTATTTTCGGAACTTGAATTAACTAAAAAAAAAAATTCTATTTTTTTTTGAAAAATACGTGAAATATTCTAAATAGAATATTACACTGTACATATTCTAAAAATAATTTTAAAATGCAAAATAAATGGAAAAATCAAAAAATTCTTTTTTTAAATATTATTTTCGGAACATGAATTAACTAAAAAAAATTAAAAAAATTAAAAAAAATTAAAAAAATGCGTCTCACGGTCTCACAAAATATAGGTGGTCTCAAATGAACCTAACCCTATATATATATATATATATATATATATATATATATATATATATATATATATATATATATATATATATATATATATATATATATATATATATATATATATATATATATATATATATATATTGCATTCTATTGAGATTTTTATTATTAAGTAAATTAAATTAGCATATTTCCATTGAATTTTCAGCTGAAGAATTAGGAGTAAAAGAAATTTTACCCGCATACGATGATGTATCTCTTAGTGATAAAGAGATACTAAGTGGTGTAAGTTTTGCTTCCGGTGGCTCAGGATATGATCCCGAAACTCCCAAGTTAGTGGTAATGTGCCAATTAGAATTACTTGATTAGCTTTTATATATATAAAATAATTTTGTTCATATAAATGATCTTGATTCGGGGAAAATACATCAAATAAGTAAATTTTGTTATTTTTGTGGGTTGACCGTTATATTTAGGTTTCACAAATGAAAGTCAACCAAGTTTGATAACTTTTATATGCTGACCATTTTGACTTTTTTGACAACAGTAAATTAAAGTGGTTACAATTAAATATTTTATGAAGCTTAGTAGCTTCAGTTAAATTTATTGAAAGCGAACTTGAATGAGTATCGTTGATGAAGTTGAAATGTAATTGCTAAACCACAATAATGGAAAAATACAATCGCTTTTATTGACACAATTGAAATATATAAACATATTTTGTATCAGGGGGTTTTGTCATTGGCAGACCAATTAAACAATTTCAAAGGATATATTGAGAAGCTCAAAGGTATTGTGGGGGAAGAAAGAACTAAATTTATATTGGCAAATAGTTTGATCATGGTGGTTGCAAGTAGCAACGATCTTGCTAATACTTACTTCACACTCGGTGTAAGGAAATTGCATTATGATATACCCTCTTACACGGATCTGATGGTATCTTCAGCTTCCAATTTCATACAGGTATATTATTTACTTATTTTTTTTTTTAGTTTGTACTAAATGGGCACATGTGTTTTCATCATCTAGTAAAATTTAAGATTATGAACTAAAGATGCCCTTTTGAAAGTCCCACGTGTAATGATTGGAGGTGGTGAAAATCTATCAAACCCATTAACCGAAATCCGAAATTAAAGAGATCGGTTGAAATTTTGTATTTGTTTATTTAAATGGGTCAAGTTGTTTGATTTGCTTAATTAAATAAAATAGTTAGTCTATAGTCGAAATTTCTAACCAATGCCAACCTGTAAAGCCATAAAAATATAAACTTATTACTATTTTTCCATTTATAAAAAACATATTGTGAATATTATTTTAGCAATTATGTTGTATTTGTGTTTATTTTAAATGTGAATGAATTAACATAAAACTCATTGAGGATCCACAATGCATAGTTCAATTAGAGAGTTGAATAAGGTGATATGCCTAATTGGCATTTAATGAATTAAACTATATTATTGTATTCAATGGATATGAATTTCAATAGTTATTGATCTCTTTAACTCTTTAATGGAAAAAAAGAAAACATTTTTAACTATTAAATATATATTTTATTAAACTCTATTGAGTTCACTGCATTGTAGGAAAATTAATATATAGTTGTATAGCAAGTAAAATGATGATGTATCAATCTTTTAAAGTCTAAAAAATTCAATACATTATGGATGCTATAACATGTTGAGTTGAAAAATAAGAAAATTTAGTCAACTCGCTTCTATGATCGACCACACCAGCTTGTAAATCTTAACTTGTTTAATTACACACGTTGAGTTGGATTAAAACTATCTGACTGTTTTACTTACAAAGGCCAGCCGAACTCAACTTAACTCATTTCAAGCTCTACTAAAGACCATATGGATCCTTATATAGCTTTATATTTAAAAGTAATATTCCACTGTACTATTGTTATTAACACATTTGAGCCATTGAAGGATATATACAACCTTGGATCTAGAAGAATTGCAGTCTTTGGTGCACCTCCATTAGGGTGCTTGCCAGCACAAAGAACACTTAATGGTGGTGAACTTAGAGTTTGTGCTGAAGATCAAAACAATGCAGCACAATTATACAACAACAAGTTACAAACAGAAGTTGAGTATCTCAATAGAACTCATCCGGAATCCAGGATTGTCTACATCGACATATACAACCCCTTGCTTGATATTATGCAACACCCTGGTCAATATGGTATTTTATATTTCTCATTTTAATGTTCGTACCCATATCATTAACATTCAACTTTTTATTTGTTGTCCCTAAGGTTATAACTTAGATAATTATGGGATGATATATCTGGGATTTAGGATAAAACAAAAATGAAACTAGCATTGGCAGTTGTAGGTGTTTACTTATTTTTAGTTTTCATTATTTGAGGTTTTTAGCTGGCAGTTTGGTACCTAATTTTTCCTCTCACATAATATACTTATGTTTCTTGGATTTCCATAAATAACACCTTTTTGTTTGGATAAAAAATTATTAGGTTAACGTCATATGTGGATAACAAACTATTTGATGTTTCAAAAACACCATTTTTTTAAAACATGTAGTATCATAAGGTAATCAACTAGAACATTTTACTCATAAAATAACTTTATTTCAATGGTATTTTGTGAATAAAATGTTTCAGTTACTTACCTTCGCATATTTTTTTTAAATAATTATTGTTCTTTCTCAAAAGTTCCATATTTTATATTTCAGGACTAGAAGTTGTGGATAAAGGTTGTTGTGGCACTGGAAACTTAGAGGCTGCCATTTTATGCAATCGATTCCTCCCAACATGTGTTGATCCTTCAAAATACCTATTTTGGGATAGTTATCATCCAACCGACAAAGGATACAACATCCTCATAAATCAAGTGGTAGGAAAATATGTTAATGATTTCTTTTAAGTTTATATGGAGGTATTAATAAGTATTCATATCATAAATTAAAGTTTCCATGCAATGTAAAACTTAGTGGACAAGCTTCCTTCTTGATTTACCAATTTCCATATAATCATCATATTCTTCAATAGACTCATCGTCGGAGAATAATAAAATATATAAAAGTCTTTTTATTACTACTATATATGTATTACCGAAATAGCATCAATTTATGAAACATCTCTCGCATGAGTGGTTTAAAATAGTTTATAAATCCTAGATCGAGTTAGTTCAAAAAATATAAAAGATTTGAAGTACGGAAGTAAAGTACCAAAATGGTATAGATTTTAGTGTGCATGGTCGTAACAATCAATAACAAAACATTGTTCAAATGCTACCACACAAGTCCAGACCTTCAAAATGTCCATGTTATTCTCAATGTTGCTCTCTACAAATCTCTAATAGGAAAACACTTCAAAATAGAGGTTTTAGGCTTGGATAGTCTAGTGACTATACCTAGGGGTGTTTATAAATATCCGCATCTGAATATTCGATACAAAAAATCCAAAAATTTGATCTGAAACTATTCGAAATTTTAGATATCTGATTTTACGGATATTCGATTATTCGGATTCGGATTCACATAATGATTTAAAAAAATTCGGATATTTCAAAAATCTGAAAACCATATATTCATAATTTTAGTTATTTTTCATATTTTGTTAATCAATGACTTTAATGTAAATTGCAAAGTGGCTAATTACATAAAAAAAAATAAAATAAAGGAGTCATATTTTGATATTTATTGTTGATATCCATGATAAACCATAATCAGAACATCATCCATCCATATGTTTTTATATAAAATCAAATTAATCTTTCTAACCTGATGATTTTTACCATTTATCTATTATTTGACTAATCTATATATCTATTAGGAATTGGGTGATTAACCAATCAACCTAAACATGAAGAACATGTCTTATATTATATACTATCATGTATATTTGTTGTACATATCTCATGTAAATCTAAACTTTTGGAGTCTAACTTGTGATTTGGCCGATCATTGTTTTAATGTAGTTTTTGTTTCTTTGATAGTAATGGCATTATGCGTTTTAACTTGTTTCATAGTTAATATTTTAATGGTTTGTTATTCTTATTATTTTATAAGTTAGTACTTAATGGTTCTAAACTTACAATTTCGAAATTACAAAATTCAGATATCTGATTTAGGTATTCGAATCCGTATCCGAAAATACGGATATCCGAATTCTAGATACGAATTCAGATATCAAAAATCCAGTACCCGAAATTTTCGATATCTGGTTTTGAACACCCCTGATTATACCTGACATTGACTCTTAAAGATTTCCGAACAACTATCCAAACTCAAAATCAAAATCTCTAAAATATGGTTATAATGTATTTGAAGTTGCCAAAATTTTAATAATCCAAATTATGGGGTACTATAGACCAACAATACAAATTCAAAGTTTTTACCAACATATAATCCAAAGCCAAAAGGTATATACTCATAATCTTGGTCAAAGGTTCAAGAGAAACAAATAAGCCAATAATGATTAACTAATAAAGATTAATCAATTTCAAAGATTAGGATTAGGATTCATGCATGGTAGAATCACTTTATAATGACTATACTTCGTGGTATAATCACTTTATTATATACATATTCAATGTCCATTCAACGACAAAACTAGATTTCTTGTGAACCGTCACACAAACACCACACAATGGCCGTCAAGCCTAGTTTTGGCATAATGATCATTATCTAAATATCTAATCACTCCAAATAAGTTTGAATCTGTCATGGAGATCATGAATGACCCGCAATGTCTCACATCCTATATGAGTGCACAAGTAGGATGTTCAAATATTATTTAATTCAAATGAACCTTTTAGATAAATAGTTCTTTTTCCAGTTATGGATTTCATACAATGCACAAAATATACATACAGAAAACACGTTCCACATTAAGTCTTTTAGAAAAAACACACGCACCTTAAGTCTTCTACATATATATTTCACACAAAACATTCGATCAAACACACTATAATGGTCCATTTAGTTCTTTGTTAATTTCTTATTTCTAAATGTGAAAATTCTTTCAAAATTGCCCTTAACTTCATAGAAGAAATAGACAAAATAGATATGGTTTCGAGTCTACGTGTGAAAGTTAGGTTATTTTCAATTTAACAAAGAATATTTACATGTGATTACCATTTATGCCCGTAAAAATACATGGATGAGAATTTATATATGTCTCCAGAAATGTGGTTTTTATCTCATAAAGGCAATGTATTTTGATTAATTTGCCTCCAAACTCTCCATAAACTTAAAATTACTCTTGTGATTAGCTTAAGATCTACTAACTTGATTTACTACTTAACACATCTTAATCCATTTAGAACAAATAATTTGTATGAGTTAATGTACTAAATACTTAATTAAGCTCTAATGAGGACATTAAGCTTACATTTCAAGTGACTAACTTCCAGTTACCTCATAGAAGTTGCTAATTTGATTTCCAATTTGAATCCTATACCAACTATAACGTTTTGAGACTTAAATTTATATATGAAAATTTTTAGTTGAAATATTCCTTTAGTTATTCTCCAAACACTTCTTAATTTGAAACCATTTGTCTATTTAAGTTCAAATTCTTTTGTGGTTATGTTAAAAAACTCAGAAGACAAATTTCCCAACATCACCATTTCTCATATCATTTTAAGATCAAGAAACAGGTGGTTTTCAATTTACTTACAAACCAAAACTCACTACAAAACACTCAGATCGTCACTCAACCTAATCTACTTCTAACAAACAAAAAATACAAGAGAGCTGATTACACACTTTTCCATACTCAACATAAACATATATGTCAAGCCAACACAAAGAACTCTCGAGAGATAAGAACGAACGAAACCCTTGATCTGATCTTATGACCTAAAGAATGAAGTTCAGAACCTTCTCTTTCTCTATTTATACCTCGAATACAACCCACGAATATAAACCGACCCAGACTCGATCCAGATTCAACCTGCGTGTCTTCAATACCCTGCATACACTTACCAACCTTACAGAATACATTATTTACACAATATACCCTTCACAACTTTCTTAAAATAAATATGAGATTGTAAAAAGACAATTGAACATTTTCAACATCCCCCCTCAATCGAAATATTTATTTTCTGAAAATGTCTATAAGACCCATTTTATTAGACAAAAATTTGTGTTGTTTTAAACTTAAAGATTTTGTCAGTATATCAGCATTTTGTTCATCAGAACCAATTTTTACAAGTTTCAAAACACCACTAGAAATTTTTTCTCTAACAAAATGCAGATCTATTTCAAAATGTTTTGTTCTTTCATGAAACACAGGATTAAGAGCCAACTTAATTGTAGAACTATTATCACAAAAAACAGAAGCAGGAATAAGATTTTTAACCTCAAGTTCAAACAAAATTTTTAAAATCCAAATTATCTCACATGTGATGGACCTAAGAGCCCTGTATTCAGATTCAGTAGAGGATCTGGAAACAGTGGACTGCTTCTTACTTTTCCAAGAAATAAGACAATTATTAAGATATACCATATACCCAGATACAGACCTTCTTGTTGCTAAACATTTAGCCCAATCTGCATCTACAAAGCCTTTTAATTCCAACACACTTGACCTGGTTAAAGCAATTCCCTTCCCGGGGCTATTTTTCAAATACCTTAACAATCTAAAAGCAATATTTAAATGTAACTTTCTAGGACTATGCATATACTGACTAAGGACCTGGACTGCATAAGAAATATCAGGTCTAGTAACAGTAAGATATATTAGTTTACCTATTAGTTTCTGAAATTCAGTTTTATTTTCCAACAATTCATTTTTCCCATCATAATTATCAGAATTTATAACAAAATTTGTTTCCAAAGGTGTTGTCACAGGCTTACACCCAAGCATACCATATTCATGCAACAACTCAAGACAATATTTTCTTTGGTTTAAACATAAACCATTGTCAAATTTAACTACTTCAATCCCTAAAAAATATTTAAGTGTTCCAAGATCTTTGATTAAAAATTGACTACTCATAAAAGACTTTACCTTTTTTAATTCAGTTTCACTATTTCCAGTTAAAATAATATCATCAACATACACTAGTAACACAGTTATTGAATCTTCAACTTTTCTAATGAACAATGAATAATCACTTATACTCTGTTTAAAACCAAACATAAACAAGGAAGCACAAAGCTTTTCATTCCATTTCCTAGGTGCCTGCTTCAGTCCATATAAAGACTTAGTAAGCTTACATACTCTAGTATCATTACTAGAGTAATAACCAGGTGGGAGTGACATATAAACATCTTCAGTAAGATCTCCATATAAAAAAGCATTATTAACATCCAACTGATATAAAGACCAGGAATAATGAACAGAAAGAGAAATAACAATATGAACTGTTACAATTTTTGCAACAGGAGAGAAAGTTTCTTCAAAATCAATCCCCTCTCTTTGATTATAACCTTTAGCAACTAAACGAGCTTTATATCTATCTATTTCACCATTTGATTTGTATTTAATCTTATAAACCCATTTACATCCAATTGGTTTTCTATTTTTAGGTAAATCAGTTATCTCCTATGTATTATTTCGATGAAGTGCTTCCATTTCATCATTCATTGCTTTAATCCAATTTGGATCACAAAAAGCTTCATTATGACTTTTAGGTTCAACAGTTTTATCAAGATTAGAAATAAAGCACTTAGTTTCAGAATCAAGAAAAGAATAGTTAACAAATCTTTCAACACCATATTTATACTTACCTTCAACAATATAATCAGAAAACCTAAGAGGCATATGAGACTCACGCCTAGATCTAGAGACACCTATAGACTGATCCACAGAAGGGGTTAAGATAGACTGACTACTTTCCTCAGATACACTCGAAGAAGAAGGAACAGAGTTATCAGTAGGAGGCACATCTGCCTCGCCACCAGGGTTGAATAACTACTAAAATCAACATCATCCATACCAATGGCTGCATCAGTACCATCCAAATGAGACTCTACTCTCAGCTCATCAAGATTAATATAATCATTTATATATTTATTATTATCAAATTCATCACAGGAAAAGAGATCACTAGGGCCAAAATCATTTGAAACTTTATCAACAGAAGTTGATTTCAACTTATATGGAAAAACAGATTCATAAAATTTCACATCCCTGGATACAAAAGAAGAATTAGTATCCAAACTAAGAAGTTTATAAGCCTTTTTATCAGAACAATATCCTAAAAGAACACATTTTTCAGCACGTTCAGATAATTTATCTGAAACATTTTGCTTAGCAGCAAAACATAAACAACCAAACACCCTTAAATAATCAAAACTAGGAGTTCTTTGAAAAACAAGCTCATAAGGTGATTGACCATTTAAAACAGAAGTAGGCATTCTATTTATTAAAAAAACAGAAGTCAGAACAGCATCTCCCCAATACTTAATAGGAACTCCTGATTGAAATAAAAGAGACCGAGCAACATTAAGGATATGTCTATGCTTTCTTTCTACAACTCCATTTTGTTGTGGAGTATAAGCACATGATGTTTGATGTATTATACCCTTTTCAAAACAAAAAAACTTCATTTGATTGTTAACAAACTCAGTACCATTGTCTGAACGTACAACTTTAACACTAACATTAAATTGATTTAAAAGAATATTAACAAAAGATTTAAAACAATCAAAAACCTCAATTTTAGATTTTAAAAGAAACACCCAAGTGGCCCTAGTAAAATCATCCACAATAGTCAGGAAGTACTTAAACCCCTCAACAGAAGCAAGCCTATAAGGACCCCAGACATCTATGTGAACCAACTCACCTAACTTGGTTGATGTATGTTGACTATGTGGAAAAGATTCTCTAGTTTGTTTTGATTTATGACAAACATCACAAGGAGGAAGAGATTCATTTCCAAGTTTTAGAACACCTTTTAAAGATATTAAAGCTTGGTCTGCTGGATGACCAAGTCTACTATGCCAAGTCAGTTTAGAAACACAACATTTAGACACATTATTTGTTGAGATACCTGAGGGAACACAATCAAGATAGTATAAACCCCCAGACTCTCTACCATTCTCCACCATCTTCTTTGATAGTGAATCCTGGATTTTACAAGTATGTTCAGAAAAAACAACCTCACAACCACTATCTTTACAAAGTTTATGGACAGATAAAAGATTAACATTAAAATCAGGAACAAAAAAGACATCAAATAAAGTAAGATGTGAGGACAATTGAAGATTCCCTATTTTATTTATAGAAGCTGATGAACCATTAGGATGTTTAACAGACAGATTAAGTTTAGACACATCTATAGCATCTTTAAGTTGTAACTCAGAAGCTATCATATGTTAATTAGCTCCTGAATCAACAATCCAACTTTGAGAATCATTTGAACTAACACAAGAATTACAACATTGAAACACAGACATACCTGCCATATTTGCAGTAGCAGATACATCATCACCAGCAGAATTCTCACTAATAAGACGCAAAAACTTAGAATATTGCTCACTAGTGAGAAAATGAGCATCACTCCCAAGACCAGACTCAGAAGAAACAGACTTGCTATTATTAGCACTAGCAAAAGAAGAATTCACAGAAACAGATTTGTTTTGATTATTACTTTCGTTTTTAAATTTAAAATCTTTTGGATAACCAATTAGTTTATAACATCTGTCAATCGTGTGACCTTTAAGATTGCAATGTTTGCATTGTAATCCTTGGTTCTTAAACCTAACTTGATTTTGCCCTCATCTAAAATCATTAATTTTGCTATTAAACACAAAAACTTGTGGTTTTGAAGAAACAGTAGACCCGAGAGACCCATTCTTTTGAAGAGACTCCTCTCTAGAAAGAATAGAGAAGGCAGATTTAACATTGGGTAAAGGTTCCATCAAAAGAATGTGACTCTTGACTTGATTATAAACATCATCAAGTCCACTAAGAAATTGCATTAGCTTCATCAATTTTGAATGATCATTAAGTTTTGTAGCTGCCTCACACACACATTCAGTTAAACTAGTCAACCCATCAAACTCCTTCCACAAAGAATCTAGTTTATTAAAATAATCAGAAAGAGAGGAACCATTTTGTTTTAAGGTGTTAATCTGCTGATGAATATTAAAAATTACTGACCCATCAGACTTATTATACGTTTCAAACAATTCATCCCAAATATCTTTAGCATTATCTGAATACACATGACTAGCATATATAGTTTCAGAAATTGACCCTAGAATCCAATTACAAACAACAGCATTTACACGATCCCATTTAGAGGCTTTAGATTTCTCAGTACCTTCAAGAGTAATTGTACCATCTACAAAGCCCAATTTATTTCTAGCTTTAAGACCTCTAGACATAGCACTACGCCACAATCGATAATTCTCATTACCAGTCAGTTTAATAGTTATAATAGACGTTACAGTATTATCAGAAGGATGGACATATAAAGGATCATCAAAATCTACAAGAGTTTCCTTAGGAACACCACTTCCATCAGAAGTTTCACCAGCCATAGTAAATAACAAAAAACATCAAAGAAACCAAATAACAAAAAAAGATCAAGAACAAAAACACCACTAGTGTTGACTTAAAGTCCAGATGGTCACCACAGTATGTCGGGGCCCAAGACAATCAACACAGTGTGAAAGAAAAAAGATAGAATAGCAGAATAGCTTCAAGAAGCAACCATCAACTAACAGATGTATTCAAACACATCTGAAACGTACAGATCTAAGCTAGAAAATAGAAAGAAGGGAACAAGAAACTCTCACAGTGCAATAGGCAAATAAGATTGACTGTATCGACTCCCTAAATCCGTTTCCTGCAAGGGTTTATCAGTGATGAAATCTGACCCCTAGAGGATTATTTCAGATTTAATAGGGATTGATCGATTTCGTTGGCGAGCTTTAACCTTCTTCACAGCAACACTCAGTGAGATCTCAAATCACAACATTCCTTTCACAGACCGTCAAAAGTAGAAACACGAGAAGATGAACAAGAAGCGACCGCCAGGATCAGCGAAGACGGGCCTTAAAGCTTTGATACCATGTTAAAAAACTCAGAAGACAAATTTCCCAACATCACCATTTCTCATATCATTTTAAGATCAAGAAACAGGTGGTTTTCAATTTACTTACAAACCAAAACTCACTACAAAACACTCAGATCATCACTCAACCTAATCTACTTCTAACAAACAAAAAATACAAGAGAGCTGATTACACACTTTTCCATACTCAACATAAACATATATGTCAAGCCAACACAAAGAACTCTCGAGAGATAAGAACGAACGAAACCCTTGATCTGATCTTATGACCTAAAGAATGAAGTTCAGAACCTTCTCTTTCTCTATTTATACCTCGGATACAACCCACGAATATAAACCGACCCAGACTCGATCCAGATTCAACCCGCGTGTCTTCAATACCCTGCATACACTTACCAACCTTACAGAATACATTATTTACACAATATACCCTTCACAACTTTCTTAAAATAAATATGAGATTGTAAAAAGACAATTGAACATTTTCAACAGGTTAACTTTGCTTGATAAATTACTTCATTACATTCGAATGATAAGTCACCATTGGAATCACTAATTTGCATTAGCAACATATATATATATATATATATATATATATATATATATATATATATATATATATATATATATATATATAAACCTTGGAATATCACAAGGTTAAACATATAATCATATTCATCGTTTAATGATCCTAGATTTAATATACTTGGATTTGAAACTACATCTACAAGTTGGAGTATAAATCATATAAATTAGAGTATAATTCAACCTAAAGTTTAGAATCATGATTTTCAATGACAAGTACATTAATTATGTTACAAGTTGAATTAAGTTAGAAATATCACAATTTCTCAATTGCATTCACGAATCTTGAATTGAATACGTTTTAGGGTTTGAAATCCCTAAAATTCTTCATAATTGAAATCACACACTACATTAGAAATGGTGTATTGAATGATGAACAATGAAGTAATTCAATATTAAAAACACATTTGATTCTATCACTTTGCTAAGAAAAGTATCTTTAGGTTCAAAAACCAAACCTTAGGCTGTAAAATAGAGAAATCAAGGAGTAATAAAAGTTTTTTAAAGTCTATTGATGAATTCATTAGCTTCTTTTCTTCTTAAACGCTTGCAATCCTTTTTTGTGGATCTTTAGTTTTATGAAATTCCCCATTTCATAGTATTCTGTCTAGAATGTTTTTGATTAAATGAAATGGGAAGGAGAGAAATAGCTTATTATGTTTGACTAAAAGCACTTAATCATAGATGTTAAATGTTATTTGAGAATTTGGGATCAAGACAGGGGAATTTGGAATCATGGTGTCGCATTCTAAATAATGATGGAGTGATAACGCCTATTTTATGCATATATTTCCAACATTATCTTATTATTTCAGGATATGTTGTGATATTATTAGAAGAAAAGGTGCTTAATATGTTTTAAAATATTATTTTTAGATATAATATGTTTCTAATCCCCGTAGATTCGAGCTAGTCAATTTAGAAATAATAGGGGTCGAAAACGATATTTCGACAAAAGATTATTTTGAATAAATAATCTTAACCAAGTTGTAGAATATGTCTAAAGGGTTCTGTATATATAAAGAACGCCAAAATCCAAGTTATAACGAAGAAGTTATGAACCTTCGAAGTTTCGCGACGGAACTGACACGACACCGAAGAGCGTAAATAGTGAATTTACGGTAGAGCGATTTTTAGCCTTAGCGATTTAAACAAAAGTCGTAGAATACATTAAACCAAGTTCGTCCATTAAAAGAACGCACAAATCTGACTTCGTATGAAGAAGTTATGATTTTCAAAGTTTTGGCTTAATAGTGTACAACCCGGAGTTCGAATATTAGATCGAGCGGTTTCTAGCCCACACAACCTAAACGAGAATCGAATACCTCGTTAATAGTAGTGTAAGGGTAAAAAGATGGACGAAAACGGACGTCGGATGAAGAAGTTATGAATTTTTAATAGACTAATCATGTACCAGCATGTTAAAAAAATAAATTTAAAATAAAGTCAAAATTAGCCGATGGAGTCTAAACGAAAGTTGTAGAGTATGTTCCCGCCTACGCGTTGATATAAAGAACGTCGAAAATAGAGTTTGTATCTGAAAGTTACAAATTTTTTAAGGCGAAGTATGAAATTGTGAAGCTGATGCGAAATTGATGACGTGGCCACATCACAACTTTCCCTTGCTCCCCACGATCTCGCATCCGATAAGGACACCTGGCCTCACATATGCCTAGTGTTCGCTTCCGACGCCTCGCATCCGAGTACCCCTCGCGTACGAAGAGCCTACGCTGTGCTTTCTAGCTTTCTTGTGCGGTCCGAGAGACAACCTTGTAGCCCCACCGAAACGAAGACACCTGTCGTTCTTATCCGAGTTACGCCCAGTGTAACAGAGGGCTACGCCCAGCGTAGACCGAAGATCAACTCCTATAAATACCTTGTGAAGGCAGCCGACTTCTTCACTTATTCCACCATAACTTTCTCTCGTTACTTTCTCTCATTACCCCTAACCCCTCCTAAGCCTAGGTAAACCTCCTAGCATCCGAAGGAAGCCCTGAGGCTCCCGTTGTCCCGAGAAAAAGGGTCTTTCGGTTCGGAAAAGCTGCTCCAAACGAAGCCCGATTTTCTATAAAACCCGTTGTAAGTGAGCGACGGCTACACTATTTTTAGTATAACTTTTATTTAATTATAGTAACGCTATTAAGAACTTATTATAAGTACTTTGGATATTATTATGGGTTATATAAGTATTGGTTAGTGCTTATATAATAGTAATAATAACTAGACTATTAATTAGTCTTGGTGAATATTAGACTAAACTTTAGTGGTAATGATACTAGGTTTTGTCCGAGGAAAATTGTGTTGAGAGTAACGAAGTGTTGTTCAAGTGCCGAGTCACTACCTTCTCAAGTAAGTGCATGGTCCCTTTCATATTACACATAGATATGAGGTATTTTATATAAACTACGTGCTATGTGTGCATATTACTTGAATACTTGTTGTTTATGCTGGATGAACAATTTTATACATGTTTTAAATGATTTAAATTGTATATGTATTTTATATCTACAAAATATGTTGGGTAAAACATGGGTAGATTAGAGATGAGATAAATGATGAGCGATGAAAGATGGGATGATCGATGAGCAATGATATATGAGTGGTAAATTATGGTGAGAAGCAATGACCTAAGCGATGCCCTAAGAAATGAGCCAAGCGATGACCCAAGCGATGGCCTCGTCATCTAGCAGAGTATGGATAACAACCATGGACTATTCTAGACAGTCCAGTGGAACACTAGTAGGCTCGCAAAACTGTAGGTGTTGTGAACGATGTGTTCACCCAGTGTACTCTAATCCCTGGCGACTATGTGACTTAGTGTCTGTTGTATAAACCCTGGCGACTATGAGACTTAGTGCCTAAATCCTGGCGACTATGCGACTTAGTGCCCGTCGAGTAAATCCTGGCAACGATTGATTTCATGTCGATTCCTTAGGATGATCCTTAGGAATGAATGAACGAGAAATAGCTAATTCTTAGGGCAGATCCTTAGAAGTAAAAAAGATAATGGGGATGGGTAATTGGGTTGATTGTTTGATGTTTAAACATAATAATTATATTATTGTGGGTTGAAAACCCTATGTACTCACGAGGTTTCCCAACCTGACCCACTCAGTTTATTTAGATCCCAGGTGTTGATATAAAGTCACATTACACTGAGAGATTAAGGAGATATATATCACTAGTGATAATGAATGTAAGTTCTTATTATAATTATGTGTCTGTATTGACGATGACATCCCAAATGTTTTAAAATGAATAAAAATACTTTTATTCGGAAATGCTTTGATAACATATTTATCATGTTTTACTGGGAACAAATTCCGCAACATTTTATTAAAAGAGGTAATCTGATTTTTATAAAGCATAAACAATATCGGTCTTTTCTGGCCGTGAAAATTGGGATGTCACAGTTGGTATCAGAGCATTAGTTTAAGCGAACTAGGAATATGGATTTATTTCTAGACTTAAACTTAGAATGTTAATTGATGACCGTGATAAGTGTGTCCAATAAATTTAGGTAATACACCTGAATAGACAAAAGCACTAGCTTGTTTAGGAAAATGCCTAACATGCTTTTATGTGCTAAATGATTTATGATGTGTATTATATGATCGGATCTACGGTTTGTTGCTGAACGGATCCGGAAACTTTATGTGTTCAGACTTCTAAACGTTTAATGATAGTATTAGAACTGGCATGTAACTTTTCGGAGTAATAGGGAGATTTACACGTCGATCGTAAATAAAATCTTCCCATCTTAATTCTCGTCGTTTCGCACCGAATGTCTGATTTGGTGTATAGAACGAAATGGGAACAACCCGAAGTGGAAATGCAAATGGAAATAGAAATCATCCACCTCAACCAGCAGTGATTGAGCAAATACCTGTTGTAGTATCCACTCCTAAGCCAATCACAATGGATGGAGTACAAGCCATGATTCGGGCTACGCTGGCTAATCAAACAGAAGAGATGAGGCAGATGTTGCACGAAAATAGGGATGAACCTACATGCCCATTGTGCAACCTGAGTTGATCACTGAACAATCGGAGAAAGGAAATTATATCCGCACTATGAGTCAAGTTGAAACCCAAGGGGCAAGGAGGAATGGTCCTGAGAAAGGAAATGACAAGGCTAGGCGGATGTATAAGAATTTCTTGGGTGAAAAACCACCAAGTCTCTCTGGAAGCCCAAAACCAGTGGAAATTATGGACTGGATCTCCGAGATAGAGATGGTATTTGAGAGCTATGACTGCAGCGATAAGCAAAAGACAATCTTTGCAGTTAGACAACTAAATACCGGAGTGTTAAGTTGGTGGAAGTTACTGGTAGATACCATGCCACGAGGAGAAGCCATATGAATGTCTTGAGAAGCCTTCACGGAGCAGTTAAAAATGTAGTACTGCCCAAAGATAGATTTTGTAAACCTAAACAACGAGTTTCAGAACCTGAAGAAAGGGAAGATGAGTGTTGATGTGTATGCCACCGCATTCACTGAGAAGATGAAGCTATTTCCTTACTTGGGGCCTACTAAACTCTCCAAGATAGATAGGTTCGCAAACGGACTGCCCACAGACTTTGGCCTAATGTTCAAAATGGAAACTACTTTAAAATCAACCCTTAGAGCAGCTAAGAATATTGGTGAACCAAAGAATCAAGTACAAAATGAATCAGAGTATAATGATCAAAGTAAGATTGCAAGATTAGAACACATATGTAAATAAGATTTTTCACTTCAGGTTTATTACGCTTTCAAGTTTTACAGAGAACAAAATGACTATTCTGTAAAAGACTAAAGACTTGTTACCATGACTCTAGTAAACACTCATATTTATAGGAGAGGAAAGCGTACAAAAAATATACTAAGGACTAAACACTTTAAGCTTCAAATAAAACTGCGTTAGTAAAATACATTATAAACCATACGAAGAGTACAAAAGAATTCGACTCATTACAACACAAAATACCCTTACAATATCCCCCTTTGTAAACAGAGTTGAAGACTTCAATTTGTAAGAAGTTGAATTGAATACAACATAACTCTTCGTATTTCTGTGTACCAGTTGATTATCTTTTTCAGCGCCTTCATGTCTCCCTCATTATTCTTCTTGCAATGATTCATACGAACAATTAAGTTTGTATATTGTGAAGTTGAATACCTTTCAACTTCACTTGCTTGACATAAAAACTTCTTAGATCTTCCAGATTTGTCCTTCCCAGAAAAGACTAAACCAAAAGGTTTCAAGCAGATTTCCCCATCAACATATTTCTTAAGTTCTGCTTGTGTCTTTGAAGGATTCATTGGAGCAGAGATTTCAAGACCCTTCACTATAGCTAACTCCAAATCTGTCATTTCCAGACATTCGTAATAATTTTCAATGAAGATTTTGACGTGAGTAACTCCCAGCTTAAACTCTTATGGCTCAGTGTTTTGTAGATAAGAAAATGACATTTCCTTCCTAATTAATGCAACTTGTATAAGATCATACAAGTTCATCAATGGAAAGTCATCAACTGTAAATTCACACACTTTTCCATTCGCCCTTACCACCACGTACTTTAAATTTTGGACTGTATCTTCGAAGACCACACCCTTCTTTATACTTATCACTTTCTTGATCTTTGTCAAAGACCACACTTCCTCAGCAGATTTTGCAAGAACAACATGAAATCTGATCTTCATGTGTGTTCCTTCATCTTTTTCCTTAAATTTGCTTTCAGCTTTAAATTGAGGCATGATAAACATCATCTCATTTATAGGAAAATCCAGCTGGCCTGCATCTGTATTTGTGACAAGGTAACTCTGCTTGGGCTTTTTCTCAAATGCATACATGTGATTGAATGCAACTTTGGCTTCAATCATTTCGTAATTGTAATGCTTCGAAGGATCACCCTTATTCAAGCCCGGAGGGTCACTGGCCCTTTGAGTCATTATACTTTGTATCATTCTCATCTTTTCAACCTTAGCCTCTACCTCTGCTTTCTTTTCCTCTTTGTATTTTTCTATCAAAATCTCTTTAACTTTTGACTTTGAACTAGACTCAACAACATTATCTCTAGGCTTTGAGGCACTTCCACCAATGTCTCCAGTTTTACCAATCACAATTCCTTTTGGTTTCATGATTGGCACAGTTGTTACAACTGTTGAAGTGATCTGACCAGCTGTTGCCATTATTAGTTTTGTTGTTGGGATTTTCGAAGAAAATACCTTCCCTACTATTTTCGAATCTTCTCCTCCAATCTTCGAACATGCGAATATTTTTTCTCCCCCTTGCACCCCTGTGCTAGCAGGTGGGGCATAAGTAGTTGGAAGAAGACTCGAGATGCGTGACAAAAGGGCTAGGTGTTGGACAAGTAATTCTTGAAATTTAGAAAATTTCTGGATCAACTCTTCCGATGATAGCAAAGACATAGTAGGCTTTGAAGATAAACTTTTAAGCTCGTTCAAGAGTTCGAACACCTCCATAAAATTCTTGTTATCATTAGTTGAAAGATGAGTTATCTGAGGGCTCAAACTTTCGTATAACCTTGCAAATTTCATAACTGCATCACAAATAATATCCACGTTTTTGTTGATTGAATCAAACTCAGTACGAACAACTGATATTTCTTTCTCCATGTCTTCGCATAGTTCCTGGAGTTTGAAATTTACATCTTCTCTCACCTTCTTTACATCCTGAACAAACATCGCATGCCTCTCTTCTGCTACCATCTTCAAATCTTTCAAGTCAGATGCAAATCAAGACTTCTGAGAATTCACTCGTAATTCATTATTTTGATCACAAAGATCAATCTTCTCCAATAAACGAGACTCTGAATCTTTCAACATGCCAAAGACTTTTGTGGTTAATCTTGCTTCAAGTAAAGACAACATGCCATCAAATTCAAGACTTGAAATAGAATGACCTCCCCCAAGATCAGCTTGAGATTGAATAATCGAATTGAGCTTCGTATTCAAGATTTTGAATTGTTTCATCATCATGAACATATGATTTGGGAAGTCTGTTTCCTCTTCATCAAATTCCATATTCTCAAAAGTACCCCAAAACCTTCAGAATCATTTTCCATACCCATGAATGAATCTTTTATCGGAGAAGTAGTGGCTAGTGGATTAGTGGATTGTGAAGAAAAAATAGTTGGGAAAGGTTGTTAAAAAACAATGGTGGATGTTAAAGGAACAATGGGAGTAATCTGTGGAGGTAAAGAAATGAAAGAATCTGAAACAACACTCGAAGGGTTACCTTTTGTTGCTTTATTTGAATCGTCTTCACCCATGATGACATTTGTATCCATATCAGATATGTTTACAGGGATGTCTGAAGTTCGTGCCTCCACAGTAACTGTTTTAGCAATCGAAACTTCAGGTGGTGTACTAACAGAAGTATCCAGTTGAGAAGAATCTTTAATCAAATCTGCCTCAGGTGTTTCAGGAATAGTTTCACCCTCATCTGCAGTAAATTCCGAGGAAAGAATCACCCTACGCTTCTTCTTCTTTGAGATTTGTTTTGCCATGTCAGTAGCTATTCGTTTTTTCTAAGATGGTGAAGCAGGAGTAGGTACTTCACGAAAAATTACCCCTTGATGTGATACTTGAGGTTTGCGAACAATATTCGAAAGAGAAGATCGTCCCTTATGCTTTGACTTCGAATTTATTTTGAATCATATAAATACACCAGTCTTCAAAGGAATAACTTCCTTTTCAGTTAACTGGGTATCAGCAATAATAGGCTCCGGTTGGATTGGCTCGGCTTCAATAATAGGAACTTGATTCAGACTTTTAGAAGAACTGGTTGGCTTCACCTTGGTACCCAAAGACCTATCATCAGTTTTCTTCGACTTCTTTGACTTCTTCTCAATGGTTTGTGATAAAAGAACACCCGTTTCCACAGAAGAATCTATTGATTTCAAATAAGTAATCAATACAAGATTTGTAGAATCTACCCTTTTTAGCATAGCATCAGGGATACGAACAGCAAAAGGGAATACATCCAAGTCAACTGTAGCATCCTTCAGACATCCATAAGTATGAAACACAACTTTTTCTTCTTCTGCTGGAACTAAAATTCCTTCCTTTTCATAGAAATATTGCATAATCAAACTCCAATATCGAGCACACGATATGCCATGAATAGCATTCATGTTTTTGATACTCTTTTGAAACTCCTTCCATAGCTGTGTGGAGTAATCTACTTGAAGATCATAGTACAAACCTGCAACCATGGCGTACATCTCCATTCTTCCCTTATCTAGCGCAACCGTTCTGCCAGTTAAGCACCGAAGAAAAATCCCAAACAGAAAATTACATACACTTGGTAACTCTAACTTCTTGAAGTCACTAATCTTTGTCAATTGGGGTTAATGACCCATTTCATTGAACATATGTACGATTTGCGGAAAGGTAAAAGTAACATATGGTGGTGAATTAGGTATGGCAAGGATTTGGCAGAAAAGCTTCTTTGATAATCTAACCTTTTTATCGTTGATGAGGTTGAATGTAACAACATCCAAAGCTTTTGAATAAGGTGCAATTGAACTGGCTTGAGATAACCAAGAAAGAGGAACAGAGAATGAGTTGAACAGGTCCTTTGATAATACCGAGTTTTGTAGAGCAACCACCAACATTTTCAATTCTTCAGGATACAAAGAAACATTGGATTCAACCTGGTAATTAGTACCCTGAATCTTCATGATTGGCAGAGAAGTAACATCATCAGTTGTGTGAGAAAGAGTAGCAACAGGAATTGCAGTCGCCATTTTTAGGGTTTGAAAGCAGATGATTATTAGAGAAACTTTAGTAAGATGAAAGCATAAACTGATAATGAACCCTTGAATCCCCTTTTATATGTAACTCTTCGATTTGAAAACTGTCACACCCCCGAACCAGATGGCGGAAACGTCCGAGGGCTGTTGTGACTCAATTGAATACCATTACATTGAATATACATGAAACATAACATCATTCATCACCATGCATTGAGATAGTACAATTGGTAGAGTTTACACTTAGTACATTGTTTTAAACATTACATCCCCAAAAGTAAATTGTTCGATAATAGTTAAACAAACAACATAACGTCACTAAATACATTTTTCCCTTCAATTTACCTGTTACCTGAGAATACAAGCATTTTGAAAAACGTCAACATATGAAATGTTGGTGAGTTCATAAGTAATGTTTGAAATAAAATGTTTTGTATTGTTTTAAAAACCACCAGGAAAATCCGATATTTTCTGAAAAGAGTATCGTATAAAAAGTGTGAAGATCCGTAAGTATAATTGTTTGTTTCTATAAATGTAAAAAAAAAAAAACAAAGAATTTGTTGTACTTGTTATGCATCTCATAGTTGTATGTATTGAAAAACCCTAGGAAAACACGATGTTTTCCTAATACTTTGAATTACGCTTTTTGTGTGGTGTTGTATCGTTGCGACATGTGAAGTCAATGATTCCAGGTGACATTGAATTAAATGTGAATTGTGAATTGTTATAAACACGCGTTAATAGAAACGACTAATTTACAACCATACTAACGATCCCTTAGGCGTCGTCCGTAATATTAACTTAATCCAACCACTCTGACTTCTCGTAGCCCCACAACCAAGGAGAAAAGAGGGCACGAAGGCCTCAATAATTCCATAAGTCGTTCAAGGCTATAGTGAATGCGAAAGGCCCTTGGCCCGACCCGCATTTTTGTGAATTCTCGACTTTACTAGCCATACCAAAGGACCCTTGGGGCCCAATAGCCTAAATGCCATTGAAAGTCCTTTTACACGGAGTTAGGTCATGTAAGACCCAACAACCATGTAAGTAAGTTGTCTTCGGGCCTAAAGATCAAGTCATTTGGCTAGCTAGGCCCAATAAGCAAGATTTGACACTTTTGGCCCCAAAGATGGTGTATCGATGTCTGTGTATTCCCACGTATGTATTGAACTCCCGAAATGTCCGCGTGTGTATTGAATATTGTCGTGTTAGTAGTTTCAGATTCGTTATTGATTCGAGACCGAATCAATTTATTTAGTAACGATTTTTGGTGTTGATGGTGTATTAGGTTTTGTCGGTAGTCGCGGTACCAGTATTTTATCTCAACGGACTTATTGTTTAAAATTTGGAGTTTTTCTGTTTGCATCCCTTTTCTTTTATGAGTTTACACTTTTAACCCTTTGAATAAAAGAATTTCCAATTTAGTCCTTAGACCATTTTTCTTGACATTTTAATATCAAAACTTGTTGAAAATGGTATTTTTCAGCTCATATTTATTTGAAAACAGTTTTAGTCCCTCAAAATGATGTTTTCTCGGTTGAATCCTCATTTTTCGCAACTTTTACACTTTTGTCCCAAAATAGAAAATTTTTGCATCTTTGGTCCTTTTTAAATATGAAAAGTGTTTTTAACCCTTGAAATGGACTTGGAGCACTAGTAGTCGCCTGTTTTACAGAAAAATACAGTTTCAGCCCTTCAAATTTGAAAATCTCGCATATTGGGCTTTATTGGGCTGAAAATTCCATTTTTGGCCCATTATGCTTAATATTTTACATTTTAATCCTTCAAAAGAATATATTTCCAGAAAATACCTTATTGAAACTTTTTTGACATATTTCAAACATCAGAATTTGTATCTTGTCATTTTGGGCCCTTTAACTTTATATTTTTAATATTTTAAGCCCAAAAATGAGTTTTTAGCCCAAAGAAGTTAATATCAAACCACTTGGTTATTTTTCTAAAAATGATATGTATGTAGTAATATAATTTATGCTAGTATCATATAACTTGATGCAAATCTCGGTTTTAAGGACTTTTGACTAGATCCACAACTACATATAATCAACATGTGATTAACTTGTCACAATCCTATAAATACCCTCAGAGTCAACCCTGCTCAAAGTCAAGATCAACAATCAAGGTCAACAGTCAATGTTGACCTCAACTCGTCGAGTGCATCTAGTAACTCGTCGAGTTCCTCCCGAGTTCATACCATTGACTCCCGAGTCAATTCGCCGAGTCATCTTAATGATTCGTCAAGTTCATTAAATGTCCAGAAAACCTAAAGTCCATTCAGAAACTCAATCATAAACTCAAAAACGAGCAAACCCTACCCCGACTTGTCGAAGTTAACTAAGGGACTCGACGATTTCCTTCAGTAGACTTTTATGTTCAGTCATTTTCAGTGGGACCTAAGGTCCCAAACTTCAGATCCAACCTTCTCGAGTCCAGATACCACATAAAGTTCCAAACTTTACGAACATGCAAGGTCCTTAAAGGTCATGACATCAAAATTAAGCTTCCTACAAGGTTTTAGTGCATGGAAAGAGCCTAAGCTGGATAAAGTGAGCAACTTTATGGCATTGGGGACCTAGATAGGTCCAGATCTAGAACCATATCCTTATGATAAGACCAGATCCGAATATGACTCTATATTATACCCAAAAGTGACCGTATCCTTACATGAAATGAGATCTAAGCAAATAGTGATCAAGGTGGTAACTTTTTACCTCTAAATAGATGCTTACAACCAGTAAATGTTGCATTTCTCATGCCTTATCCTCTCTTCAAGCTCCTCAACCTTCAAGTTTTTTTTTTTCTCAAAAGCACAAGTTTTACTCTCTAAGACTCACACACACTCAAGGAAGCTCAAATATTCAGCTAGGGTTTCTTTCTGGGCTGTGAAGACAATGATGGAGGCTACAAATGAGCCATAAATCCTTTAAATATGGTACAAACTCCTGAAAATTAGGGTTTCTCTCTACAGAGCCTACTCGTCGAGTCGGGGCCTTCCGACTCGTCGAGTAGGGTTTAAATCCCATGTTACCTAATAGTGTCTACTCGACGAGTTGGAGCTCTCCAACTCGCCGAGTTCATGCACAAAATGCTAAAAACTAATCAATTTAAATAATACATGGAACAGACGTTACAGTACAATTTAACAAGATTAATGGGTAAATGTTGATGAAAGAAAATCAATGACTAAATATGTACAAATCAAAAAATATATTACCTTTTTAAGTAATTATCCATTTTTATCACAACTCGGGTATTATTGAGTTACCACATGCTATTGACGCAATACTATGACATGTATTAAAAATATGTTTTTCAATTTATTTGTATAGCACTGTCATTACTATTATGTCTAGCCATGGTCCTACATCAACTCTATGTTATGTGATATCAACACTCTATGAAATAGTACAAACCAAAGTGTTAAAGTGGAACCTGTTAAGTTCTTGCCCAAGTTTGTCAAAAGCCCACTACTATAGAAAAATCGTAAATTTTATAAAAAAGTCATCAACTTTCTTTTTTTAACATAAAAGTTTTATTAATTTGAAAAAAATCATATAATCTATCATTTACTGTTCAAATATAAAAATGTTTTTTCGTTAATTTAGACAAATTATTAAATAATTGATAATTTCTTTTGAAATTTTTTTTTTTAAGATTTTATTGAAATTTTTCACAAAAGTTTGAAAATTTTATTAAACTTATCCTATTTATTTTAGCCAATCAGTTTTTAAAAAGTAGAAATCAATTTTATGATAACTTTTCCTATGAAATAATGTCATTCAAAGATAACGCTAGTATTATTATCAATTTGTTAAAATTCTTCCTCCAATTATCAATTTTTAATTTCCTTTCAAAAATAACTAGAGCACGTATCATTATCTAATGGCAATTTTTTTGCTATATATTTGCTAGATTTAATGCAAAGGACTTGTGGGCATATTGAGTGAGCACATGCTTACGGTACCGCCACATTAACAAATGTATTAAAATAAGCTTTTATTTATCTATCACCATCATGATATCATTCCTTTATGTCTACGTCTTCGTTGTCCATCAACTCTATGTTATACAATCAACACTTTATGTAGTAGTAAGAACCAAGCGTAATATCGTGAAAGTCATCAAGTCTTTTTCCAAATTTGTAAAAAGCTGATTACTATATATGACAGACATTTGCTAGAAAATTACTTGTAAGGGTAACGAAATATTAGATTTGTACAAAAAATACCATTGAACTTTTTTTTGTACACGTATCACCAATCAACTATAGCTTTTGTACACATATGACCATTAAACTTCACCTTTGTTCAAAAAATACCATTATGTTACCGGTAATAGTAGGTCACCAGCCACGTAAGATGCCACGTGGCATGCCATGTGGCTGCTGACGTGGATTTTATTGTATATTATGTATATATTATACCATTAAACTATTTTTTTGTACACATTATACCATTAAACTTTTTTTGTGTACGTTTTACCATTAAACTTTTTGTACACATTTTACCATTAATCTTATATAATTTATTCAAAAAATATCATTTCAAAAAATACATATTTTTATATAAAATGGGTTTTCCATCACCTATTGTGACTCCCTGATTTTGTAAGGTTTGGGGGAAACGGTTTGTTTTTTACAATGATACTAAAGACTTTCTTTTACAACTACATTGTGAATTTATGTTGGTCATACATCAATTGAAACCACAAGGTTTGAACTTGAGACTTTTATCTGGAGCGGCGATGAAATTCTCAAATTTTCATTATTTTAGTTAATTTTCTTATAAGTCAATATTTATAGGAAACTACGTTTGAGACACACATATAAACTCATGAAACATTTTGTACATGTTACCTTATTATAATTCCCCCTCTTCTTGATTATGGTTGATGATTAAAAAAGTGCATTGAAGTTATGTCGTTGTTTACCGATAGTATAATGACTTATAATGATAAGTTTATTAAAATTTAGAAAACCAGTAAAATCCACATCTGGTGATGGGAAACCTACTTTTATGTAATGATATGTATTTTTTGAAATGATATTTTTTTCAATAAATTATATAACATTAATAGTAAAATATGTACAAAACAAAGGGTTTAATGGTAAAATGTGTACAAAAAAAAAATTTAATGGTATAATGTGTACAAAAAATAGTTTAATGGTATAGTATGTATATAATAAACACTAAAATCCACGTCAGCAGCCACATGGCATGCCACGTGGCTAATGACCTATTATTATCGGTAATATAATGGTATTTTTTGAACAAAGGTTAAGTTTAATGGTCATATGTGTACAAAAGCTATAGTTGATTGGTGATATGTGTACAAAAAAAAGTTCAATGATATTTTTTGTATAAGTCTAATACTTTGTTATCGTGAAAGTCATCAAGTCTTTTTCCAAATTTGCAAAAAGCTGATTACTATATATGACAGACATTTGCTTGTCAATAAAATAATATATATATATATATATATATATATATATATATATATATATATATATATATATATATATATATATATATATATATATATATATATATATAAAGGTTCAAATGAGAACCACTAAAGGTTAAAAACCTAAGAACCACTCATATTACATATGTTATATCTGATATTATTTCTTCATTATTCTCCCTAAACAAAATAAATATCCTCTCACCTCCTTCAACCATCTCCGATGAACACCACCACATCCACCATTGTCGACGGCCGCCTCACCACTGTTCTTTCCCTTTTCTTTTTCTTATATTGGCTCTCTGTTTTCTCTCTATGATAACGAAAATAAACACAATATTATAATATAAACTTAATTCAAGTGTCATCAATATCAAGAAGAATTTCTTGGCCTAGAAATGATACCCAGATGCTATGTTGATGTCAATACTAACGTGTTAGTATTTGATTACCTTTTGCTTGTCTCTAGATGTCAGATGCACATGATATTATTTGTCTTATTCATTTTTTTTAACTAAAGGTATTGTAAACAATAGTTTGTAGATTGTTTGTATTATAGTTGGTATCATTCATAATGTTTAATTATATAAAAAATCAAAGTAAATTGTGTGACATCCCCAAAATCTCGGCCAGAAAAAACCGATTTTCATTTATGCTTTTAAAATAATTTCAGAGTAAATCCATTTGATTTGAAAAAATTGCGGAATTTGTTCCCAAAAACAAAACATGATAAAACAATGTTTATCAAAGCATTTCATAAAAGAAATGTATTTTTCATTATATAATCAAAACTCGGGGTGTCATGTTCCGATATAGACCAATAAGCATAAACGATAATATTACAAGTCATTCAACAAATATATACATATACAGACTTGTAAACAAAACAACTTGATGGTTCATCCATCTTACGCCCTTGCGCCACTTCCTGTAATACAAATAAAACTGAGTGGGTCATGCTTGGGAGCCTGGTGAGCATATAAGGTTTTCAACCCACAATAAATAATTAAATTAATTATTATCAACCAACAGTAACCCAGTTACCCATTCCCGTTATTCTCACTTTACGTCCCTAAAATAACTAACACAAGGGACCTAATCTAAGAATATTTTCATCGGGGTGACAACACATGCTGCGGGGGTTCCTCAGCAATATAAGTCAAATAAGGCAACCATGAGGGGGATGGAATACAGCGAATGAACACCCAAGTTCATTAACACCTACATGTTATGAGCCTGCTAGCGTTCCACTGGATTGTCTAGAAAAGTATGTGGTCGTCATCTAAATTCCGCTAGATGACTGGATCAAAACAACAACGAGGCCTCTCATCTGTTTATTACACACCGACTATCTACCCATGTTCTACCCAACATATTAGTAGATAAAAACATACATTTTTATACATATTTTCAAAACCTGTATAGCATGCTTGATCAATACATTTTCCATATAACAGATAAGGTACACACACACATAACACGTATTTCGTATAGAAATAATCAGATCTGTAAGATAGAAGAAAGTGAATATACATTCATACACATAACAACAAAATATACACATAACACGTATCTCGTATAAAATACTTCATAGTTATACGTTATGAGAAAGTAACAACGCATTCACACGTATAAACGACAATAAACTTAATACACTCGAACCATAATTGTATTATTATTGCGTTTATGAAAGGTAGTATACACTCACTTGATCAGAAGATGATCGGACAGCACTACGACTTGCAGAAGTCGTAATCCACAGCAGATCTGGAAGATCTCCACAAAAATCGAACTTCTCGCGGGCAGAGCTTCGGCTCGGAAACCGCACTTCTCGGGATCTTCGGGATCTCGGGACTCGCTTCGGGACTCGGGAATATTACCGGGGCTTCGGGGTATTTCTGGCACGCAAAACGATGCAAAACGGGAGAGAGAAGAGAAGAAATTGGCAAAAGACTCGGCTGCCTTCGGATCCTTTTTATAGAGGCTGGAAGCCCGAGTTACGCGGGGCGTAATTAATGTACGCGGGGCGTACGCAACGTCATTGCATGCGTATGTGTTCGAGTGACGTCATTGCATGCGTAGCTGAGGCGGTTCACGGGTACGCTGGGCGTACCCCAAATTACGCGGGGCGTACGCTATTAAGCAAACTTTAAACTTGCGTAACTTTTGCACACGAGCTCCGTTTTCGACGTTCTTTATATCCACGCGAAGGTGAGACCACGCTCTACAACTTTCGTTTAGACTCCGTCAGCTAATTTTGAATTTATTTTTATTATTTATTTTTAATAGGCTGGGACAGAAATTTTCGTTATAAATTCATAACTTTTTCGTTGGACGTCCGTTCTCGCCTAACTTTTTATCACTTTGATACTAACAACGAGGTCTTCAATTCTCGTTTAGATCACTAAGGCTAAATATCGCTCTAACATAAATTTCACTTTTTACGTCATTCAGCAGTGTCGGTTCTGTCGCGAAACTTCGACAGGTCATAACTTACTCGTTATAACTCGGATTTCGGCATTCTTTATATCTTCGGAAACCTTGTTTCAACTACTACAACATTATCTAAAGATATCAAGTTTATTATATACTTAAATTTTGACACTTATTTTTATTCTTAATTAATCAAACCACATAATTAAGCAATTAAGCACAAAACACATAATACTCAAATAATACAATCTTATTATTTCAAAACGGGTTACAAAGGTTAACCTAGACTATCACATTGCTAAAAATGGTTAGCCCAGAAACACAGGCGTTACAAATTGATTGTATAATATATATATATATATATATATATATATATATATATATATATATATATATATATATATATATATATATATATATATATATATATATATATATATATATGGCTATGTTTATTTTATTTCATAATCATATTTATTTTATTGGCTTATAAACTTTTAGATTCACATATTTATCAACATTTAATTCATGATATATTTTTCACTATAATGATTATTTGTTTCTTAAAGTATATTTTTTAATTGCTTATTTGTTTTTTATTTTTAGTGTTAAGTAATTGCGTTATCACTATAAACTAACTTTAAAAAACGTAACTTTAAAAGAAATATTTATTATGGACTCGTGTCTCAACATTTGGTTTATCGTGACTTTGAACCAAAATGGAAGGTTTTATTATGAAGTTTGATTTCAGCCCCTCACTTTTATTATATGTGTTCCGCCATTGTGTCCAAATATACCGATATATGAGATTATACATGTAAATTAGCTATGAATGTATTGTATTAAATTTTGAATTTTGTGTATTAAGATGTGAATTTTAATCTTTGTGTATTAAACGTATAAATGTAATTTTTAATTTGATAATATGGCTATGAATATATAATTTTTGTGTAGCATCCGGTTTACCAGTTATATTGTTTTAATTATTTAATTTAAGGATTTTAGAGGGATTCGATGAGTTGGTACCTCCACTCGTCGAGTATGGTCGTGACTTGGTGATGAGGATAATGAATGGACTCCACGAATCCGGGAGATGACTCGTCGAGTCAGCGTTGTTGGCAGAAACCCTAATTCTTTCGAGCCTGGGCCCATTTAAAGGCACTTAAGGTCTCCTTTTCCAGCTACCCTTCAGAGGAGAGAACCCTAAATGAGTCCTGAGTGCTTTCGGCAAGAGAGAGAGAGAGAGAGAGAGAGAGAGAGAGAGAGAGCCCTGTTGAGCTTCTTGGTGGGTATCTTGCAATGAAGAGGAAGGTTTCAAGCCAAAGGGGCCAAAGAAGGTTGTAGATCCGCGATTTGCAATCAAGGAGCATCAGTTGGAGGTATCAATTCAGACCCCATTCTTCCCTAATTGAGTAGATATTTCTTTTGTGGATTAGGGCTTGTATTACTTTCTTAGTGGGGTTTTGAATGCATCAAACCCCTCTTATGAGCTGGGAGCATAGATCTGGACCTTGGAGGGTCCAGAGAGTCCGAAAGTGGGAAGCCATGGTGGAGCAACCATTGGGCTTTGAAGCTAGGAACCATTAATGGAGTTTTTATTGTTTTTAATGCAAAATACACCATGCATGGACATCAAGATTGGAACTTTACGCGATGTTTGGGTAGTAGGAAGTTAGATCTATAAGTTAGAGCTACAGATCTGACCTCAGGTGGTTGAATGAGTAATCCAATAGAGCCAACTAGACGAGTCCATGGGATGACTCGACGAGTTGTAGCGGGTGTGACCCAGTAGTCATGGCCAGTGTTAATTCATTGAGTTGGCAGTCAACTCAATGAGCCGAGCGAACCCTAGGAATATCATGGAGAATTCGAGGGGACATGGTGAGTCATAGGTGTGCACTCGGTGAGTCAGGTAAACATGGAATGTCAACCCACGTTGACTTCTGTAGACTTCATGAGTGCACCATTAAGGGGGCAGGTGGGGTAAAGGAGGGGTAAAATGGTCTTTTACCCATCCTGAGGATCAAAAGAGGAAAAAAGGACTTAAGTTATAAAGAGTAGTAATTCGGATAATGATTGAGATGCTTGTCTTATGTGTTAGGCGGAGGCTAGTCCAAGATTTCCGAGTGCTTGTCGGTTACATGCGAACCTAGGTGAGTCTTCTCACTATACCTTACTTAGAGTGGTATTTATGTGTGATTGAAAGGTCTTATGTTCTTACTTGAGTTATGCATCTTGTCTATGTGATATTATGCTATGAGTTATTTAGAACGGACCGGAAGGTCCAATGATTTATGAGACCGGAAGGCTCAACGAGACCGGACCAGAGGGTCCAACGAGCTAGACCAGACCTAAGGGTCCAACGAGCTGTAGGAACGGAAGGTCATTTGTAGCACCTGGTTCTTGGTACATATTATGTTATTAAATCTTTAATTATATTTCATTTTTGGTCTTGGACTCGGCGAGTTGAAGGACCAACTAGCCGAGTAGAAGCGGGATGAGGTGCGGAGTTTAAGTCATGGACTCGTCAAGTAGGGTCCCGGACTCGGCGAGTAGCTACCGTCTGGACTAAAACCCTAATCCATGGGTTTGCACCCTATTTAAACAACCTTATGCAACCTCCATTCCCCCTTTATGCTCCCAAACACTTCTCATTGGAACTTGAATTAACTAAAAATTCTTTTTTTTTAAATATTATTTTCGGAACTTGAATTAACTAAAAAAAATAAAAAAAAAATCTTGTTTTTTTTTTTTTCTAAAATACGTGAAATATTCTAATAAAATATTAGACTGTACATATTCTAAAAACTAATTTTAAAATGCAAAATAAATGAAAAAATCCAAAAAAAAAAAAACATTTTAAATATTATTTTCGGAACTTGAAATAACTAAAAAACTAAAATAAAAATTAAAAAATTAAAAAAATGCGTCTCACAGTCTTACAAAATTATATCGTCTCACATTAACCTAACTCTATATACAAGGGCAGATTTAGAGGGGGTCACCGGTGACACCAGCAACCCCTAACTTTTCCCGGCATAGTGGAAAATTTTTCGAAAATTTTTAAAATTTTTATTTTTATTACTATCGTGTAACACCTAATTTTCCCGTGCACCCCCTACTGAAAAATCCTGCATCCGTTGCTGTTTATATATATATATATATATATATATATATATATATATATATATATATATATATATATATATATATATATATATATATATATATATATATATATATATATGGAAAAAGTGAATATATATCCTTAAGGCTATATAAGTTTAGGTACCCAAAATCACCATAATACGTCATTTTGTTTGATATATTTATTATAATGTTCTTCAACTTTAATCCTTAACTTGATTTACTTTCAAGATTTTCAAATTTTCATTATTATCTTCCTCTTACATCACATCTTTTTGACGAACATCAATTAACCTATATATATTGTAGTTGAAAATGAAAATTATGTAAGAGGAAAATAAATGTGAAATTTATAAAAATCTTTGAATGAAATCAAGTTAAAAGTTGAATTATAAGAACATTAGACAATTACAATGTATATATGATACAAAATAACGTAGTATTGTGAGTTTGGGTACTTAAACTTATATACTTTAAAGGTATATTCACTTTTCCATATATATATATATATATATATATATATATATATATATATATATATATATATATATATATATATATATATATATCCACACTCACTGCTTTGCTTCTCCATATTTCTTTTTCGTTTATAGAGGTCATTTCCTTCACATGTACTTGAGATACATGATGAAGCCTCTTACTTTGATCAAACTGTCATACTTTTCAACGTCACTCATTACTTTCTTGTTCACTATTCTTTGTTTCGGTGATAATGGTAGAGCACGGGTGACATTGCCGGAAAATGCTACTATACCTGCAGTTATAGTGTTTGGGGACTCAATTATAGATCAAGGAAATAACAATAACTTAAACACTTTGACTAAAGCCAATTTTTCTCCTTACGGAAAGGATTTTGTCGCCGGAAAATCAACCGGAAGATTTTCTAATAATAGGACACCGGCCGATATGTTTGGTAAAGCCTTGTTTTTTTTTTTATGACTCAATATTATTTTGATGCATTTCTCTATTGAATATACTTGTTGTAGTTTTGGTGAAACCTTGTTTTTGTGATAAACCCAACTTTTTCGCCATGTCAGTCTATATAGACTCCAACTTCTGCTTTTGTTTTTTTGAATATCATGTTTGTAAATTTTAGAAACTGATAACTGCTTTAGACGTGATATCAAGTTTTTCATGTCGCACATAAACGAACATATATCTTTATATCACCTACACATTAATGAGTATCCCAGTTAATTTTTTGCGAAAGGAATCTTTAAATCCTATGTTTACGTATTCGTGAATTAGTTTAGAAGATGATTTATATTGATTAATTATACTTCGATCTTTATATTTCATGTAGCTTTTTTGACATAGTTCAGTGGTTTAAGTGAACAAAATCTCTTTCGTGCATCATCGAACATAGTTTAGGTATTACGATCAATAAATTGATCATTAGAAAAAAAAAATACATATTACAAGTATGAATTTCAAAACTAAATCATAAAGTTAACGCGTTGAAGTTGTGACTTCTAACACATTGTGGCTCTTTAATTTTGATTCCGACCAAACTATCTGGAATAATCCATAATAAATGTTCATGAGGAATAGATAATTATAGATTCATAGATTACAAATTTAATCCATTTTGTGTAGTTACATGTGAAGGGAGTCAATTCTCTCACTCCTTCAACCCATTTGTTATAACATTTTTACCAAAAGGACCTTTAACCTATAATAATGATAGATCATGAGTTCGTGTCTTTTAGCTGATATAGATGGTATTTAGAAATAGTTTATGTAGTTTGCCGTTTTAAAAATAAACATCATTTTGTGATTTATCACACTTTTACCTTTCCCATACCACAATAAATAAAAACTCTTCATTTTTATTTTTTTCTAATACACTCAACTTTTTATTTTAAAATAAATACAAACTATATAAAATCATACAAAACTAATTAACAAAATTTTAAAAACAAAACTAATTAACAAACTAATTAAAACCACATAAAATTATTTTGGTAGAAATATTTATGCATGAAGTACAACTACCTAAAACTTGAGAGATAAAGGGTCAAGTGGTTTACTGAAGCCGATCACCACTACCATTCTTAACCCACAAGAAGGCAGAACCGTGAGCTTGGAGGTACCAATTGTAATCTCAATTTTACCTCGACACCATCCACCCTTACAATGCGATAGTTATTTATTGATAAAATAAAATAAGTACATATAAATGTCATAAAAAACACTAAGTTTTCAGTTTATTTTTACGATTTTAACACATTTTTTATTCAAATTTGAACATTGGGCTTTTTATTTTTTTCAATTTTGACAATTTTTCCAATCACCCGGTTATCGGCTGACGTGATATGTTGATGTGATACCGATATTGCATGATGATCTGTCTTATCAAATAACACTCTAGGTGTTAAAATTAGAAAAAGGAGTAAACTATAGTGACTTTTGTAAAAATTATAATTAATGGAGTTTCAAAATTGAAAAAAAATAAGAACATAGTAACTCTCGTGACATTTACCCGTAGAAAAACTATAATCATTAATGATAAAGAATGAGATAAATTCTTTATATTGGAATGCAGTTGATAATCTCATGACGTGTTACTTTGAAGATGAGATTATTGAATGAAACATAACTACCAAAATACACTCCAAAGACTTAATTAGCTCTAGGAAGCATTATCACAAGTCATCTTTCATGTCAATGTGAGTCATATTCCCTTCGTGACTAACCATCCATTGGGAGTGTTGAAATATCGCACCGGAAGCCTCTTGTTCGAGTTGCGTTTATAAGGACATCCCAACACACATTTGTTGGGTTTTTATTTATTAAACTAGTTTCAAAAACATAAGATTTAGCAACGGAAGACTTTAAAATTAGAATAAACATAAACGAAGTTTATACCCACAAATGATCAACTTGCAAAGTTTGGAAAGAAAACAAGCACCAAAGAGGAAGAAGTGTTTAACAACCTTTGTAGATTTTGAATCCACAAGGGAATGTTTGAAAGTTGATGGAAAATATGGAACCTTTGAGACGACAATAGCTAGTCAACTTGATGTAGATGCTAGTCTAAAACTCTTAACTTTTAAGCTTAAAGTTCATAACAAAGGTATGAACTTCAAGAAAGTATAAAAGCAACTAATATCTTCATAAGATGATCAAAAGTGAAAGAGAAACCTTTGTATCATGCATGTTATGGTTTTGAGGGGAGAAAAGAAGAACACCTAAGTGAAAGCTTTTCTCACACATACACACACGCATATATATATATATATATATATATATATATATATATATATATATATATATATATATATATATATATATATAAACATGCACAATACTCATGATTCTTATTATTTTTCTTTAACTAAGTGAAAAACCCATACTTCTTAAGACAAATCATACTCTTATTTAAATAATTAAAAAGACATATTTTTATTTAAATAACCAAAAGTCATACTCTTATTTTAATAATCAAAACGTCAAACTCTTATTTAAATAATAAAAAATTCTTATTCTTCCTTTTTTACTATTATTTTGTAAAATAGTAAAATGAAGAATGAAAAAACTTTATATTTTATAAACCTAGTTTATAAAGTATAAACTTTAACTTTTTGGTAAAAGATAAAATCATTTGTCTAATTCAAAATATTATGCATGATTTAATAATTCATACCATATGAATTAAGTAATGTTATTTGTTAATAAAAGTTATTATTTCCATGAAATTAATAATTTTAAATTTAATTATAAGATTTTAATAGTTATTAAAATCAAATTCGAATAAATAATCAATTATATCAAGTTGTTGTTAGTATGAACCATTTGTATCACTTGTTAATTAAGAATATCAAATTAATATAATGCTTAAGCATACTAAATCTTTCATCTCCCACTTGCGCACGATTCATATTAGACCGATATAGACAATGGTGAACGTTTAGCAACATTTCACTACCCCCATCAACATATGACTCTATGTCATTCTATCAACGCCTAATTCCCAAAAAGTTCCAAGCTATAATTCGTGTATATGTTAAATTTATCAGTTATCCTTTTGTTACATACATCGTGTTAAACATGAAATACAGATCACAATCAATCTCATATGGTGTTCAACTTTTTGTAAGGCGTTCTTAGATGTCTAACTCTCAACACATAAGAGGAACAAATCCCATGTTGACTACATAAGCCTCTTGTATAGTTCATACCATACCTGAAAATGGATTTTATAAATGTTCGGTAAAGGACCAGTGTTTGACCATATCTAAGCACAACACTCTATACACTTAAGTCTCACTATGTATCTAAGGTGTTAAGGATACAAATACATTACCTTTTAATCGAGTATCATTTATAATAGTGATCCATGAGATGATGTTGATGTTGGTCAAGTCACTACTAGCTCTCTTACAAGTACCTATGAAACTTAGTTACAACCCATTGCCTACTTTCATCCGTTGAAAGTCAACCAATCCAATTCACATTCGTCTAATTTCGTAATTGCTCCCATAATTGTAACTGACTATGAACCTATAGAATAATAAGATTATTCATGGATTAAACATGTTAATATAGAACACAACAAGTATTGATGCTATGATCATATCCCGGTATATCAAAACATCAAATAATAGTTGTTGTTAGAATATTCCAATATCCGAATACTAAATTCGAATCAAAATCCCATTTCTAGAATAATAAAGTATTATGGGTGAAGTCTGACTATTCATACTTATCTTAAAAGAAGGACTTTATTAACGGGTTCGAATAAACTTAATTTGTGTTAATTCTATGAACAATGTTATCTCTATATTTGACCTTACTCTAGGTATAGTAAAATATCTTGGAGTAAATGATTGGTTCTCTTTCGTGACATAGAGTCTCTTAGCTCGATTAAGTATAGTCACAAAGTCATAAAGATTTCTATGTGATCCTTGAATAGCATAAATCAATATAGTTTTTCAATTAACTTGTTCATCTAATCATATTAGATTTCAACTTATACAGTAGTGTATTCATATTTTGTAGTAGATTACGTCATTTTGTTTTGTTTCGACCTCATTCCAACTAAACTTACTCTTTATCCCACAATAAAGTCAATCAAATTATATATGTAGAAAAAAAACTTCTTACCTTCCTACCAAAAATTTCCTTCTTATTTGACCTTGACTCTCTCTCTCTCTCTCTCTCTATATATATATATATATATATATATATATATATATATATATATATATATATATATATATATATATATATATATGCTTTATCTATTTCAAGATATTGTCAATATATTCAAAAAGGATTTAAAACTTTTAACAGTCATTTTATCTATCTTTATAGATTTTACATTCCAAGAATGTATCTTGTCCTTCCTAAGTCTTTCATTTTAGAAACACATTCCGAGTCAAGGTGAAAAGACCTAGCATGGTCAGAATGTAATTTCTTATGATTATGTATGTCTCATTCATACAAGATTAGGAATGTCACTATACTCCCACTAGTTTTTTTTTGTAAACACATATGTTCTATTCATCTTGATATAAAAACATACCTTGTGGTTTCATATTAAAATGATGATTACAACATTGAGATGTTTACTTTATTTCCACAAGTATATCTCAAGCTCTACACATTCTGTTAGGATAACATGGATTAAGAAAACCCCCAACCTAATCTATATAGATATCTTCTAGTAGATGTCTCTTAAGAAAACCAGTCTTTCTTGAAAATCTATTTGCTATAGTTCTTATTGAGAATATGAATTTATAGTAAACATTATCCTTATTGATCTAATCAAAGCTACTTGTGAAAAAGGTTTGGTCATCGTCAATGTCATGAGTATGATAAATTTTTTTTATTATAAGTCTTGCTTTAAATGTGTTTTTTCTAGAACAATCACCTACTCCTTTTAGCCTTTCTATAGATAGAAAGTTCAATTAATACCACACTGGATTATCATTACATCTCATGTTCATGACTTTATGTCATTAATCAGATACAAGATCTGACATAACAACTTAGTATTTGATGGATTTGCAAGATACCATCAATCAAAACTCATTAAAAAGAGATTCCACATTTCTCAAGTCATAGATGATTTCTACCACTAATGCGAACAATTTATGTTTGTGAATAGCTATTATTCAAGTTTAACAATCGTTGTTAAATCTAGTGCCAAAAATAACTACATCAGGTTATGGTTCTTGAGTTACTTCAACTTCCATGTACCTCCCACTCGCTTTGTCATTAAAAGCTTGCTTTCTGCTAACTCAGCTATCAGAGGAATAATAGAACTTATTCTTGATGGGTTTACACACAATAATCTAAGGCACAGTTAGAGCATTATACAAATATGCATTTAGTAGATTTTGGGTTTAAAAGATTTAGTCCAACATAGGCTTTAAATCAATAAAACATTTAAGTAAGATAAGGATGGAGCCTCTCCATATAGAATCTTATGAAGAAAATGTTATATCTACTAGTTAGTTGGTTTTTGCATTCAAGGTATAATTGATAGTGTTGTAGGTGTTATCCCAAGGAAATAAAATGATGAAATTTCTACAGATTAGAAAGACATTCATTCCAAGTAATATTAAATTAATCCTTTATATCATTAAGGCATTAAATGGTTCTTACCGGTTTGTATCTCAAATTTATATTTGAAAGCTTCAACAAAGATTTCACAATTATGTTTTAGCATGTAAAATATGATTTATAATTATATAGATCTTAATAAAGTTGAGTTGGTAACTTGTCTTAGACATTCAGTAGAAAGGAGGTCATGTATCACAGTGTGTGGTTCCTTAATAATTTATTTTCTCTACTACTTAGTGAAAATATCATTAGGAATCTTTTATATATAAATAAGATTTACATATGTAAAATAAACAACATTATTTGCCTTCAAATATCCCTTTGTTGAAGTTAGAATATGTGAATGTCATTTATATAATAAATATAACATGGTCAAAGATGATTTTGATTTAAAACAAGTTTAAGTCAAAAGTATTTTTCATATAGAACTTGTTATTTATAAAGCATTGACATTTAATTTATAATTCCTTTTTAAGAGATATAGTCTCATAAAAAGAATTCTAATCCTTTTTAAATATGAAGGTGATCGTTATGAAAAACGATTTAAGTCAATCATTCAAAAGTTAACTGAGACATCTATTTTAGATAAACTAAATTAAAACATACATTTTTCCAAACAAACATTGTTTTATATTACATGTACATTATGTTCCTAGCATAATTAATAAACTAAACTTCGAGAGTGTATTTCTAACTTGATTGTGCTCAGCTGGTTAGTCTTCTGTAAATTTTCATGAATAAATTATCATTAATAAAGTTAAAGTTTAAAGACTTTTCTGAAGATATTCCGTCAAGTCTCTATGAAGAACATAATCGGTCTCAACATCATGAATTATTACTTTTCTCGCAATGTACTTCTCGCTTCCAACCTCAAAAGATGGTGTAGGTGGAATGATCTCGTTTTCATTATATCTAGATATTGTATTTCCTTAATCTTTGAGAATCATATTGTGAAATATGATACACGTATACATCACCTCACTCATTTTCTCTCATCAACAAAAAGTGTAGGGCATTTAAGTGTATGCCAATTTTTTTTTAAGAGCGTTAAACGCTGGTTCAAAATCCTTCCCCCGCTTTCTCTTGAGTCTAGTAAACTTTAACCTTTTCCGATCATTAGGACATGACAATGATTTCACAAAACAAGTACACTCCTGATAGATCCCGTCCACAAGATAATACCTATACTTATATGATATTCTATGATCATCAAATGAAGAATCTAGTGTAGTCCCATTATACATGTTTTCGAATAATGGAGACATGTAAAGATCATTTATGTCATTGAGAGAACCAACATAAGCAAAGAATGTATCCATATCCATAAATCTTGTGAGGTTGCCGCTTCAAGTATGATAGTTGGATACCTATGGTCACCTTAGGTGTATTTGCCTTAATGTGCATTAGGGCAATTACCCCATTCCTAGTGGAGGCAATGTATGATTCCTAACATTCCAGGTATTTGCCTTAATGTGCATTAGGGCAATTACCCCATTCGTATCAACCATTATTTTTTTCCAATGAACATGATGAGTATTTTGTTGACATAGTTCTTCTATCTTCTATTTAATCTCTTGAATGACTTCTATTGTCGATTCAAATGACACACATAAAACCTGACAATAAAGAAGAGGAAGATGACATTTTTAGAGTGAATGTTGAAGAAAGTTTTGAAGTGGTATGTGAATGAATGAATGTTGAATAAAGGTATATATAATTATCTAAAAAAATATATAAAATAAAAATAAAATTATTTTTAAAAAGCGGCTTTTGCTCATTGGTGGGTGTGTGACATTCAAACTTGGTGGCTACTCTCCGAATGTCGAAACCGAATTGACTTCACCGAGGTGACGACAAGGTTTTTGCCGAGTCGACCTTGGATTTTCCGACCAATGCCGACTCCTACTCTGTTCTAAACCTAAAAATGTTACAGTTTAAATATGACAAATGTCATAATTTTAAGTGTGTATGAAGACGATACGAGAAAAAAAGGATATTTGATTTCTCTTTATATATATATATATATATATATATATATATATATATATATATATATATATATATATATATATATATATATATATATATATATATTAGTTTTAACATATTGTGTAGAAAAATTTAGTCTTAAGCTTTCAATTTGTGAAATAAATGTCTTTTATTTAAGACCACGGAGAAATGACACAAAAAGATTATACTTTTTTTTCGATTTTATTTTGGGAGACGATTTGTACAGAGTAATTTTTCTCCATGCACAACAATTGATGATTCAAAATGTTGTATTGTATAACTTTATAATGCATAAATTATTGTGTATTGTAAAAAAATGTTGTGTACGAATCACTTTCTTTTTATTTTTGACATTGTTTTATATTTTGTTTTAAATCGAAAATCTTATTTTTTTATTCAATATTGACATTTTTATTTTTGTTCAATGTGTAACACCGTAAAAATTTGAACAATTTTTCACTTTTGGAAACCATAAAATATCATTTGTAATCATAAATAAAAACATTGTGTCATCATTGTATCAGTACAAAACCCAAGATCAAAATACATAAACTCTGGTATGCGTGTGTACGAATCATGTCGGCGCCTTCCCGCGATCATCGCTGGTACCTGAAACACATAACACATAACACTGTAAGCATAAATGCTCAGTGAGTTCCCCAAAATACCACTCTAACACATAATAGCCACTCGAGGTTGTAACTCTGTTGACCCTCAGGTCTATGTGCCTTAGTGGGGCCCTCCAGCCCCAACTCTCTATGGACCCTCTGGCCCTAACTCTGTGGACCGGAAGGTCCTAACTCTGTAACTCTGAATCATACATAGCACATATCACAATAAATCATAGCACATAAATAACATGCAATTACACTGGCATATAACTCTAAAATACACTATCACATAACTCTGTTACCACACTAGGTAAAGTACTAAGAAGACTCACCTCGGTATCTCGGTAATCTCTGACTCGACAACGCTGGTCTAACCTCCGCCTAATCATATAAAATAAATACCCTAATTATTATAACTCTCAAAGGCTAGACTTTGTCCTCTTATGATACTCTTAGAAGGGTAAAAGACCATTTTACCCCTCTCACAACTCAAAAGCCCCACAATTGATCATACCCTAAAAGTCAACTCAAAAGTCATCTTTCCGGGTTACGCTGCGCGTATCAGATGTGTACGCTGGGTGTACCCGGCTGCCTCTCAGGATTGGGGAACGCCACCCAATACGCGGCGCGTACTGGGATTACACCCGGGTACTCCCAGCTTCAGCACTTTAACTCTTTACATCTTAAACAGTTAAGACTCACATCCAAATTTTAGATCCGACCACATCTAAGCCTCTTAATCAATAAAGTTGGTGACTTTATGCCTTTGCATGGCTGGATAAGTCACCAACTCTCACAATGTTCCATCCTTTAACTCTAGAAGGCTTATACTCAAGCATGACCTCAAACTAATCACTAAAGATGGAAGTTTTATGGCTCTAAATCACTAATAGTACTGAATGGGGACAGATCTCAGACCATGGAGCACTTTAGACTCATAAAGTCTCCACCTTTAGGGTTTTTAGCCATAGCAAAAGCACATGCAACAACAAATCAAAAGAAGAGGAAAGTTTTGAACTTTATACCTCTAAGTGTAGTCCCTTGCTCTGTAGATCTCAGATCCAAAATGGCACCTCAAAGCTTTAGCTTCCAAGAACTCCTTTCCTTCTTCTTCACTAAGTCACCAAGGCACAAAAAGCTCCAATCAACACTCTCACACACTAAGGACGATGGGGGCTCTCTTTTAGGGTTTCACTCACTGATATGGAGGCTGAGAAATGAGCCTTAGCACCCTTTAAATAGTGCACAAAATGGAATTAGGGTTTTGCACCTGGGTCGGGTACGCCCGGCGTAACTCTTGGTACGCCTAGCGTACCTTGGCGACACCGCGTCCATTTTAAGTGCATGAGTACGCGCAACGTACCCCTCTGGTACACCCAACGTACTCACTTGCTAAAGAAAATTCACTCAAGGACTAAACATGACCAATCCACAAAGAACAAGGATGAAAGAAGTATACCTGAATCTCGGGGTGTTACACAATGGTACAAAAGTCACTATGTTTTTATTTTTCCGATTTTGAGGTTGTATTTTCCAACTTTTCTTTTAAAACCTCTATGCTTTCATTTTTAGTTATTTTGGTATTTTTGACATCATATATTCTAGTTATACACACGTGAGGGTCTCGGTTGGACTGGAGGGTATGAGAGAGATGTTTCACTCACTTTTTGTGGGCTACACCACCATTTCCTTCACTTTTTTTTCACTTACCTAAAACCCAAGGAATGTGTGGGAAGCTCCCCTCACTATATTTTTATTTTTAAAAAAAATTATATTTCATATATATATTATACTCATTTTGTAGGGAATTAAAAACCATGAATTGTGATATATTTTTTTCTATTTTTTTAGTTGTTATATAATTTTATAAATATTAAAAAAGATTTAAAAAAACTACCCAATTACATGAAAAGAGAGAGTGACACCCTCTCCCCCCACCTCTTTTATGTGGGTTGGTTCCTTCACCCAAGGGATAATGTTGCAGTGTGAGGAAAACTTCCTTTTCATTTTTCCCGCTATGATACCGTACACCCTTATATAGTCCAAATTCGAAAAAAAAAAGTAATATTTGGTATACAACCAAAAATAACAATATCAAATCAAAATAAAAAAATATAAATAATGTGTTTTGTGCCCACTTTCTAAAACATATCTCAAAATAGTATTTTATAATCACTTATTTTATGTGTTAAAGATTTTATTAATATAATATATGTTTTTTATAGTCTTCCCGTTCCGTTTCTCTTCCAGATGAACTATACCAAGGAACATGTTTGATGACATCCAACCGCCCATGCAACCACATGAACTCCCCTCTCGTTTTGGAAAATCAAAATTCGTAAAAGCTAATCATGAACTATATACGATTATCTTGCTAAAATATCAAGTTGAGATCGTGTTAGAAGAGTCGGAGCTGAACTCAAGATGAATTTTGATTCATTTATTAAATGAGTTCGAGCCTGATTCAATCACTAAATTAAAATAAACAATTCTAACATGTCACATCTTATCTTAGATTTGGGAAATCCAGAAGATAGCAAAAAGAACATTCTTGTTATAATCAACTTGGTTCAATGTCCAAAAATATTCTAACATTTCAACTGAAATTTCGTTATGACCTTTAAGAAAACCGGATAAATTACGACTCTAGAAAAATCCATCCGTAATTAAAAATATTAAGCACATATCAAACTATTACCAAAAAATTATATGTGTTTTACTAAACCCAAACATATTTTCCCCCGATATGATGACATTACTATATTGTCTAGGGAGACAATCAATCGTTTGATCATCACTTATATCTATAAAATTCTTATGGGACTTCTGTGGTGATGATAGGTGGGAAAACCACCTATCAGGAGCTCTAGAACATCTGAAGCTTTGCGAGGATGTATCCAAGCCTCCAAACTTCTCATAGATAAAAAGAAATTACGTCACATATAGTTCGAACTAAAAACATGTAATGAAGATTAATTTGGTTTCACATACAACAAAATAAGCTAAGCCATTAACAATAAATTTATAATCATTCACAAATGCAAATTTTTCTTAGACCTCTTAGAATCTTATCTGATAGTCGAATATCATTTATTTATTAATACATATGTTTTTAATTTTATTAAATAACACTCAATCGTTGTCTGTACTTTATTTTTTTTAGATTTTTCTATATCTATACGTCTCCAAGAAAATTTTAGTTCATATTATTATATTATGTATAATTTTTTATTCGTAGAAAATAAAAATAAGCCTACTTTCATTGATTTTCAGTCGAACAACTAGGAATAAAGGAACTTTTGCCAGCATATCTTGATCCATCCCTAGATGATGAAGAACTTCTAACTGGTGTAAGCTTTGCTTCTGGTGGGTGCGGATATGATCCCCAAACTTCCAAAATAGTGGTAATATGAAAATTTTATCCATACATAATCTTTTCTAGCTTTTATCAAAATTTTCACAAACCAAAAAGGGAAAATGACTTAAAAGCCCAACGAAGTTTCCAAACCATTTAAAAAAACTCAATCATGTTTTATCTGTTCAAAAAAACCCAATGAACTTAACATTTTGTCTAAAAAGTCCAACAAAGTTCCAAACCGTTCAAAAAATCCTAATTTTGTTTTGTTTAAGTTCGGAACAGTCAAAACATGATTGGAGTCTTTTAAACGTTTTGAAAACTTCGTTGGTCTAACAAGTCATTTTTCCGACACGGTAATATGCCACGTCATATGTTTCTGTTATTTGACTTTCAGGAAAGTTTAACTTAGTTGGGGTTTTTAGAAAAAATGTTAAGTTTGTTGGGTTTTTTTGAACAGACAAAACATGATTGGGGTTTTTTAAACGGTTTGAAAACTTCGTTGGGCTCATAAGTCATTTTCCCAACCAAAAATTACTGAATGTGACTAAATTGAGGGGTAATTGTGGGACTGAATCTGGTTGACACACCCGTAGTCCATTCAATATATAATAGAATTTGAATTATTAAATTAAGATTATCCTTGCTTCAACTATTTTTTATTCTAAAAAATACCTTCTTTTGTTAATGCTCATAATTTGAACTTTTTATAGACTAATTAGAATATTATGTATATCAGTCGGTTTTGTCATTAACGGATCAGCTACAACAATTCAAAGAATATATAGAGAAAGTGAAGCGACTGGTTGGTGAAAGAAGAACACAAAGCATATTAGCAAATAGTTTATTTTTGGTGGTTGCGGGCACCGATGATATTGCTAATACTTACTACACTATCGGCATAAGGAGATTACAATATGATATCCTCTCTTACACAAACTTAATTGTATCATCTGCTTCTGACTTCATACAGGTATAGTTAGTTATTTAGTTCTTTTAATGATATTACGCATATGTGTTTTGCACATAGAACATACATCATTTTTATAGTCGGGTAACGTTCCAGTTAGAAGTAACACTGACATGTAGATTCTTTATTAAAACATTTTAATTACATTGAAGGATATTTACCAACTCGGAGCAAGAAGAATAGGGGTCTTCGGTGTACCTCCAATAGGATGTTTACCATCACAAAGAACTTTTAATGATGATGGGATTCGAGTGTGTAGAGAAGAGTATAACAATGCATCAAAATTATATAACATCAAGTTGCAACAAGAACTTGAGGACCTCAAACAGGCTAATGTGCAATCCAGGATTGTTTATTTCGACATATATAACTCCATTCTTTCTATTATTAAAAATCCACTCCAATATGGTACTTGGTTCTCTTAACATTGATACATGTACTCATACTTGTTACATTTGTATTTATTTTTGTAGTCTAATAAGTTCATATTCTCTTGCATCAGGACTACAAGTTGTCGATAGAGGTTGTTGTGGCACAGGATACATAGAGGTTTCCATTTTATGTAACCACTTGATCCCAACATGTCATGACGATTCAAAATACTTTTTCTGGGACAGTTTTCATCCTACAGACAAAGGATACAACATCCTCGTAAATCAATTACTACCAAAATATATTAACGATTTTTTTTGAGTTCGTATAGAGATTAAGAAATGTTTATCCTATAAAAGTTTCTCTATATATGTATTAAACGTTGGTCAACAAACATGCTTCTTTATGTGTGAAAGGTGACGTGGGTGTAACTTTTAAATGTTGTTTTAATATATTTTGCATAATGTGTGTAATACGTAAGTACATTTATATAAGTACATTTACATATTTATATATAAATACATTTATATATATATATATATATATATATATATATATATATATATATATATATATATATATATACCGGTTAGGTTTATAGACCTACTAGGCAAATCCCCACGCGTTGCGTGAGAATAGAATTATATAATTAAAATAATAATTTTTATCAAATTATTATTTAATATTTCTACTTTGAAACAAAATACTAGTAGTAAAGCAAACATATAGTTAACATATTAGTTTTATTAAACATTATAGTTTAATTTTTAAGTCATTGTAATATATACAATTATTTGATAATTTTATAAACCGTTTAAAATTGTGTAAATTATATATCAAATGAATGATAATATAACGGGTAACAAAACATATGAACAAAAATATGAACTACAACTTTTAGTAACATAAAAATAGAAAAAACATCTATTATAACATTTATATTAAAAAAGATATATATACAACGGATAATAAAAAATATGAAAAATAACAGTATAACTTTTAATAATATAAAAACACAAAAACATCTATTATAAAATTTATATTAACTCTTCATATTTAAATCACAAATCTCTTCAAATACATTAATGTTTTTAATGAGCAAAACTTTACAACCTTATAAAAAAAATTTATTAGTTATTACTAAATAATAATCATAAGTTAAAAACTCTTGAGTTGTAACTAATAAATAAATAAATTAGAAAACTCTTGAGTTGTAGTGTGAGTTTCAAATGAATGCGGTACTTGGAAATGTATATTTATTATTATTATTATTATTATTATTATTATTATTATTATTATTATTATTATATTCATCTAAATAATTAGTTTTGATGCGTCATTTTAATCCCTTCAATTATTAAACATAAATATATTTAATTATAAATTTATAACATACATAGGGGCATATACATGTTAAACAAATCACATATAATATATATATATATATATATATATATATATGTGTGTGTGTGTGTGTGTGTGTGTGTGTAAATATTATATGTAATTCTTGTCGTAGTAATATAGATAAATTACGTTCATATGATGAACATATCATGAAAAGTCTATCATAATTACATATCAAATGTTTAAAATTATGTTATCTTTTAAATATGTTGTGTAGGATAACCCAACAAAAAAATAATAGAAAATAAACATAATCAAAATAGAAAAGCTATAATCAATTAAATAAGAGCATTGGATGCTTGAATATATAAATAAAGATGTTTCATAAACATACATTTAAAAATCAAAAGAAAAAATTAACATTCGTTAATTTTGCTCAAACAAAAAAACCTATATCCATTTTATAGATCTTCTTTCTTCATTTAACACCATTCAACCATAGAAACTTGATAACAATTCTTCACTAACTTGCAATCAAAATATTTTTCTTGAAAAAGAAGAAGCATAAAGATATTCCAAGCAAAACATTGATGTTTGGAGAGTCACATTCAAGATTTAACAATACACACAAATCGCATATAAAGATTAAATAAGAAACTGAATATAAAGAAAGAATAGAAAAGATTCATTTGTTTTGGTTGAAAGAAAAAATTATATTACAATTAGCATCGATGCGACATAACTAATTTCTTCAAATCATCATATTTGGATCGTGAATGCTTCAACTATATGAAAATTTTGAATCACAATATCTTCAATTCCTTCTTACATGTAAGATTTTATATAATACAAAAGACACAAAAGATTGGCCTTTTGATAGTAAACTTTTCACTAAATGCTAATTAAACATAATATAAGTTATAAAACTTTTGAGTGTTAAATCATAATTAAGAAAACTTTTGAGTTGCATTAGTTAAAAAAGGGGGTTTCAAATGAATGTGGTTTAAGAAAGTTAAAAAAACGGGTTTCGAATGCATGAGATTCAAGAAAAAATACTAGCTTTATAAGTATAGACCCATGTGAGGAGAGACACTGAGGTAGTGTTTTTTAGATGAACTGAATTGGATAAAATTAAATAGAACTCGACTTGATAGACTAGACAACCTTTGTTGTATAGCGTTTATCTAACGTTCCAAATTCCAAATCAAATTTTTTATTTTTTAAACATAAATAGAACAATTTAAAAACCTTTCTCAAAAAAAAAAAGATCATGGTCTTATATTCATTTTAAACATCATGAAACTTAATAGAAAGTTTAGCGGAAGTCTTAAAAACATAAAACATAATCATTTCTTGGCCTTTTAACGTAAAATTCCTTAAGGTTTTTTTTTTTTTTTTTTTTTTTTTAACGTCACTTTTGTCCGTGCAATGATTTTTGGTGCTTTAATGCCTTATACTTATGAATATTTGTTCATTTTGGCCCCCACTGGAATTTTACCTTTTCCAACCCGGAACCCCCGTATGTGGGGCTAACTGTGCGTTGAATCGGAGAAAGATGTTGACATACATGCTTACTTAGAGCTACCACATCAGCCTTGTTAATTTTTCAGAAAATTTTAATCAAAGAAAAAGAAGGAAGGGAGGTTTCGAACCTACAACCTTCCACTGCTTATTAAAATTAATGGGATGTTTAGATTAGCTTATTAGCTTATTGCTTATTAGCTTATTTGTGGTGGGAATAAACAATAATCAATAAACAAAGAGGGACATGCTTATTAAAATTAGTTTATTTAGCTTATTTCTAACACAATAAGCTGATTTTTAAAGATTTTTTTTTCCAAACACTTAAACTTAATTTATTGTGATGGAAATAAGTAATAAGTAATAAACATTCTTTTTTTTTCCTATCCAAACACCCCCTAAATTGATACTTCATTATTTCACCCTAACTTATTAATATAATATGTATTATGTTGGGATAATTAGATAACATTTATTATTATTATTATTATTATTAAAGTTGTGCACCCTTAGGAACAGTAAACTGCATAAGGGGTTGCCACAATTGGTCCTCGGATTTTAGGGCATGTTGCAATGTAGGCGTGCTTTTCTTTTGGGGGTATTTTATGTAAAGATTGATATTATTTGTACATGTGTCGTCGATCGTCCATGGTTTGATACTGTATTTCATGTTTATCCGTCTTTGTTGGTTATCTTCCGTCTTCATTTCTGTTTTCTTCCTTTCGTCTCTTCTTCTCCTCTCAGGTTTCCTCCTGCTTACTGACCCTATTGACCCTCGATCATACCTGACTCACCTCCGGTTAAAAGTCGTCGCCTCCTGCGTTGCATCTACATCAACTTTCGACTTTGGCTTCTTATTGCTCCGCAACCATCTAGGTATGTAACTGACTTAATGATTGTTCCCGACTTCCAAATTTTTTAGCATCAAAGTTGATTACGGTTTTTATTGCTCCAGAAACACATTTTTTAGCCTTAATGATTCCAGTTAAAGTCATCCCGTCCTACAACAGGAAGGGATTTCATTTGGGTTTATAACACCTCAAAACGACTCACCATCAAGTTGGTAATGTGATGGTTCGTTTTTCAGCCGTAGTCGTCGTGGGTTAACTGTTACATATTGTAGGCATTTTCAACAAAGAGAACGCAAATTAGATTTTCATCAGTCGCTTTATGAGGAGAAGCTACTCTAAGTTCGAGCTTCATGTCATGTGGAGCAAAAAAATTCAGATTTCGTATGTTTCTTCTTTGCCGTTTTTCTATTACTCTAATCCTGATACTCATTTCTCTAAGGCTCTACTTAGCTGACATTATGTTTTACTTGATATATGTGGTGTTTTTGATGCACTTTGTGTGCCTGCAGCGCCTCTAATTGTGAAAATGAGAAGAGGAAAGTCGACTTGAAAATTCATTGAACCTTCAGCTGCACACCAAGTGTTTGATCCTTTGCTTGGGTGAGCCATCTAATCTTGATTACCTTTGTAACAACAATCTTTTAAACTATTTATAAATACTTATACTTAAAAAAGGCTTCTCAAAGAATGAAGACTTTACGAAATTATTTGAGTCTTTTCGGCATTGTTAATGGTTATGATGAGATGAGGACATATTTACCCACATTTAGCATTTTCAGCTTGATTGATCAAAGGGGAATTAAGTGGATTTACGGTATTATTTTTACCCTTCCCTAGAACCAAATTAAACTAGAATATAATTTCAAATTAAGTATAAAAAATCGTAAAGATCAAATTAAATTTTGTGAGATTAAACACATGCCTGGTCAAAGTGATTATGTTGATTTTATTAACTTAAAGTTTCAACGCATCAAAACATCATGTTACCGTTCTAGCATGCCCAAGTGTCTATTCAAGGTCTTACATAATATAAGTGTATATTTGAATATTGAAATGAGATTTAGCATGTACATGACAAACTATTGTTAACTTATGTTCTTTTCTTCTTCAAATATTGAAATCACAGGTTTTCAATCTTAACTTATTTCTTAGAATTTTCAGCGTCACCGAATGATATGTGGACTTACTTGCTAGATAAACCTTGGTGGATGTTGATGATATAAGTGGTAATTGTTTTTTATTCTTTTACATCTAACATTTAAACATATGATTATAACCATGAACTCAAACAAAACTTTCGCTCAAAACATTTTTTACCTATGCAATATGAGTTTTAATTGTGTTGATGCTAAAATTGATTTACTCCTTCTAGAGACTGATATAAGCTATGCTTGAACTAATTAGGTGGAAAAGATTAACGTTGTGGCTCAATTGCTAGACTGATATGCAATAGAATGTAACCTGCTTCTTTGACTTGAATAATTTTTGCAAGGTTACATTCATGCAAGTCTAAGAATAGATTAAAATCTTTTTCACAGCAGATCAATAGCAAAATCCTGACATGTGCATACTAGAGAAATTTAGAAACGTTTAAATTAACAAATGTTTCACTGCAGATGAATGGTAAAAAGGGGTCAACAAAAAACCATTTTACAATGGTCGATGTCACTAAAATGATGGAAATGCTTAGGCTATTTGACAAAATTGACAAAATTTAAGGTAAGTTTAATAAATTCCTTTGTATACTTGAGAAATTTGAAGGAAAATGGGCTTTTTGACTTTTAAGTTCAAATTTATTAGTCGTTTCTTTGATTCATTTACAGAAAAATGCCTTGACTTTGGCTCCATTCCATGTTGCACTAGGGACCGACGATGTATGTTGAGGCTCAGTGATTCCCGATGTTCAGGTCCGCGTGTATGTTTATTTTTGCCTTTATATGTTTTTTTTCTTCTATTACCTTCGTTTGTGATGTTCATTTTTTTCTATTTCGATTCAAAGGTATGTGTTTTTCTAAAGATGAATGGATGGAGATCAAATTATGTGTTTTTCTGCTTTTATGATACATCATGCCTGGTATAATGAAGTTTTCATTTTTTTGATTTGAAGTTTTTTTTGTGAATAAAACGTAGATTATGTTTTGAAGCTTAAGGTTTTTATGAAATTTTTTATTTTAAAGATAAGATGATGAATGTGTCTATTTTTGTTTCTGTATATTTTTCTTTAATTTTTATTTTTATAGTAACCTTGAGTATTAATGTCTGATTCCTTGAGTATTAATGTTTCATTCTTTGGGTTAGATATATGTTATTTTTGATATTTTTCTTTTTTATTTTGATGTTATTGATGGGTTTTGTACATAAGTACATTCCTAAGTGCGCATACAAACCCTAATGCTTGGATCTAGGTTTCTCTATTAAACATGTTTTCAATCCAAGGCTTCTAATGACTTATTAGGTGTAAGAACAACACAAAATCAGATCTAGAAACATACCTTTGATTCTCTTGTTTGATCTTGTTGTCTTGGAGCTTTAGAGTCACAATTGTCACTCCTCTAATGGCTTACAAACACCAACTAGCAAAGAGGATGATTTGAGAGAGAGGAGAGGGGATGGAATTCGACCAGAGTATCCTTACTTTAGAAGATGTGTCGAATTCCTTCAGCCATAGGGTCTATTTATACTTATAGACTCCTTAAGGGTTACAGCTTAAACCCTAGTTGGATAACGATTACTCAAAGCAATCCAAATTCTTCCAAGATAATGCCTTGGACGAATTTAGGACTTATCCTAGCCTAGAATTCGTCCAACCCTTTATCCAATAAGGATTACAATCTAAAGTTTAACTATCAAACAATTGATAGTTTATACCCTCTTATTTAATTAATCTCCTTAAGTCACCAAATTAATACTAATTAATCTATGACTTATATTAATCAAATAACTATATTATTATTCCTTATATTATTCTCATAATATATTAATAATATCTATTATCTCATAGTAAATCATCCTACCAAGTTGCTATGGTGAAGGCAACCCAAAAGGACCATGCACAATCGGGTCAAATACTTGCCTAATATAGTTGCAGCCTTAGACACTATTCCAACAGTCTCCCACTTGGATAAGTCTAGTAACTATATGCGTAGGTACACTCCGATTTGCAATCGTAGCTCTCAAAGACGCTGTCAAACTTTGATCTAATCAATCTTGTCCTTTAGATAAGGTATCGTACACTCCTCTGTTAGATATCATGCTAACAATACTATGGAATAGTTAGTATAGCATTTGGTTTCTTGATTTCCGATTTATTTGACATAGAACTTAATCGAACACATCAATTCAGTTCTGACCGGGCCCAGCACATAAGTCAAATCAAATCATCGAGCGGCCGAGATATCACTTTTTCCTTCAAAGGATAACAGTTACAAATAAACTTCGACTTATATGCATTTACTTATTCATTAACCAACTACACACAACAATGTGTTTTATAACATCGAGTTACCAATGCGTTTTCGCATTATCATTGTACAATCAATTAACCAATAACAAACCATATATCTAGGTTTTAAGACTATATGATATTATCATCTTGCGATCACCTTTTACTATCACATTCCATAAGGTGATTCCAGCAAGCGCGGGTTTGTTCCAATGCTCAAATCTAGTTCATAAGCACTCATGAACATTGCAGCAATCTTTTGCTATGTCTAACACCATTTTAGACACTCTACATACCTATTCATGACAATCTTCATTCATATCTACTTCTGACATATTAACGATTGTGGACTATTTGAACAATTCGATTATTCTTAATAAACTCAATTATTCTGGAAGTCAAAACATGCAAAGTGAAACAATAGTTAAACAATTAACATAAGATAGTAACATTACTTATAAATAAGACTCCTTTATTTAATCATCAAATGTTAATTACATTTATCTATTACACGTTTCTAATACTATCTAATCTATGCTAATATCATCCTTCAGCCCAATACTCCTAGCATGCTGCAAATGCTTAACCCTACTCAGTCCCTTCGTAAGCGGATCTGTTGGGTTATCTTCCGATGATATTCTCTTCACTACGAGTTGTCCTTCTTCTACACGATGTCTAATAAAGTGATATTTTCTGTCGATATGTCGTGATCTACCATGATCTCTCGGTTCCTTGGTCAAGGCAACCGCTCCCTCATTATCACAGAAAATCTCCATGGGCTCCTTTATGGCAGGTACAACTCCAAGATCACCAATGAAGTTCTTTAGCCATATTGCCTCCTTCGACGCTTCGCTCGCTGCGATGTACTCTGATTCGCACATTGAATCAGCTACGGTTTCCTGGTTGGAACTCTTCCAAGTTACTGCTCTTCCATTCAGGGTAAAGATCCAGCCCGACTGCGAACGGTAGTTGTCTCTGTCAGTTTAAAAACTGGCATCACTATACCCTCGCACCTTCAAGTCATCACTCCCTTCAAGGACTAAGAACCATTCCTTCATCCTCTGAAGGTAGTTAAGGATATTCTTCACCGCAACCCAATGGGCTCTGCCTGGATTCCCTTGATATCTACTAACCATGCTCAAAGCAAAGGCTACATCAGGGCGAGTACAAGTCATAGAGTACATGATTGATCCTATTGCGGAAGCGTATGGAACTCGGCTCATTTCAGCTATCTCGGCTTCGGTACTCGGACTTTGAGTCTTACTCAACTTGGCATTGCTTTGTATCGGTAATTCTCCATTCTTCGAGTTTTCCATACTAAAACGTTTTAGTACCTTCTTTAAGTAAGTGTTCTGACTAAGTCCTATTAGTCTCTTACTTCTTTCTCTTACTATCTTTATTCCCAAAATATAGGAAGCCTCTCCGAGGTCCTTCATAGCGAAACACTTCCCGAGCCAGGACTTAACTTCCTGCAGAGTCGGGACGTCGTTTCCTATGAGTAATATGTCATCGACATATAGAATGAGAAAGCTTACTACACTCCCACTGGCTTTGACATATACACACGATTCATCTTCGCTTCGTACAAATCCAAACTCTTTGACTTTCTCATCGAAGCAAAGATTCCATCTGCGAGACGCTTACTTTAGTCCATAAATGGACTTCTCAAGCTTACACACTCTATTCGGATGCTTCACAAACTGTTGGATTAGTGTCTAAGTCCATAACTGTTTTGGTATGTACTTGACCCGATTATGAGCATGGTCCTTTTGGGTTGCCTTCACTATAGCAATATGTAGGATGATTTAAGAAGAGAAAGGTTTAAATATGATTTATTAATATATTATGAGAATAATATATTAAAGGAGAAATCATATTGTTTAATTAATATTGGTCAAGAATTAATTAAGAATTAATTTTGTGACTAAAAGAGATTAATTAAATATAGGGAACTGGACTGCAATTATTGGATAATTGAGTTATTGGGCTAAGGAATGCTAAAGGAATAAGGGGTGAACGAAATTATGATGGAAGCCCATCATATTTTCGTCCATAGCCTTGTCCAGAAGGTTCCATGGGCTGCTTAGAGTTTAAGCTGTCCATTAGGGTTTTGACTGAAACCCTAGCAGCCCACACAAGCATATAAAGGACCCCTTAGGCCCCAAAAACGTGAAAAAAAACGGATTCTCTAGGGTTTCTAGTCGTTTTGGGTAGCCTCCTTACTTCTCCTCTTCATCCAAGTTGCATATGGTGTTTGTGACTCCATTAGAGGTACTACACTTGTGGTACTTGCTTTCAAGAGCTAAGGAAATTCAAGGAACTAGTTGTTATTGCTATATAACAACAAAAGGTATGTATTCTAGCTTTATATATGAATTTCGAAAATTATAGTAGCATGCCAGGTTTCTTTTGGTGTTCATAAAGCTGTATAACTAATAGTGAAAACATAGATCCAATACTAGGGTTGCATGCACACATAGGATTGTTTGTATAAAACCCATCACAAACCCCTCTGGCTGAGCCATGTAAACATCCTCAGCCAACTTTCTGTTAAGGAAAGCGGTCTTGACATCCATTTGCCAAATCTCATAATCATGAAATGCGGTAATAACTAGCGTCACTCTAATAGATTTTATCTTCGCAACTGGTGAGAAGGTCTCTTCATAGTCAACTCCGGGAGTTTGAGTAAAGCCCTTCACAACTAATCGCGCTTTATACATGTGTACCTTTCCATCCACGTCGGTCTTCTTCTTGAAGATCCATTTGCACCCAACGGTCTTACGTCCGGGCACATTATCAACCAAATTCCAAACTTGGTTATCATACATGGATTAGATCTCGCTATACATTGCCTCTTTCCATTTTGCAGACTCCGAGCGTACCATGGCTTCCTTATAGCTATTAGGTTCATCAAGATTTATTAGTGTACTATCACTAATATACGTGTACCCTTTGTTAGTAATATGAAAACCATATAACTGGGGTTGAAACCTAACTCTTTCGGAACGTCTAAGAGGTAATGATATGTCAATCGGTTCAATCGGAGTTTCCTCCTCGGGTTGAGCGCCAACGGTTGAGGTTCCTTCATCTATCGACTCTTGAATCTCTTCAAGATCGATTTGCCTCCCACTGTCTCCATGGCTTATGATTTCTCGCTCTCTGAAAACTCCTCTCCTCGCAACAAAGACAACATTGTCCTTCGGTCTATAGAAGAGATATCCAAAGGATTTCTGCGGGTAGCCGATGAAAATACATCGCTCACTACGAGGTTCGAGCTTGTCGTGAGTATCTCGTCTTACGAAAGCCTCGCAACCCCAAACCTTGATATGTGCTAACGAAGGAGCTTTCCCCGTCCACATCTCATGAGGTGTTTTGGAAACCTTCTTAGTAGGGACTCGGTTAAGGACATGGACGGCAGTCTCTAAGGCATACCCCCAAAAAGAGATAGATAGCGAAGCACGACTCATCATAGAGCGAACCATGTCCAACAAGGTTCGATTACGCCTTTCTGCCACACCATTCAATTGTGGTGTCCTAGGTGGCGTCAATTGTGAAATTATTCCACACTCCTTGAGATAATCGTGGAATTCAAGACATAGGTACTCTCCTCCTCGATCGGATTGAAGCATCATGATCTTCCTGCCCAATTGATTCTCCACTTCGTTCTTAAACTCTTTGAACTTTTCAAAAGTTTTTGACTTTTGCTTAATTAAGTAGATATACCCATATCTACTATAGTCATCGGTAAAAGTCACGTAGAAGTGGTTACCATCCTTCGTGGTAGATCTAAACGGTCCACACACATCGGTATGTATGAGGTCCAATAGACCCTCACCCATTTCGCGCGTACCAGCGAAGGGTGACTTAGTCATCTTTCCATGTAAACAAGAATCGCATGTGTCATCTTCCCTAATGTCGAATGACTCCAACACTCCATCCTTTTGGAGTTGGGCTATGCGTTTCTTGTTGACATGTCCAAGACGACAATGCCATAAGGATGCCTTATCCATACTATTGGAAGAATCCAAGTACAAAACATCATTTCCTAAGTTATCAACAATCATAACAATTTCATAAATTCCATTACATGGTATATCTTCAAAGTAAAAGACACCATTTAGATAAGCTAAATAAAACCATTCTCATTATTAAAAGAAAATCTAAAACCTTGTCTAAACAAACCATGAAAAGAAATGATGTTTCTAGCCATTTCTGGCGAATAGCAACAATTGTTCAAATCTAAAGATAAACTATTCCTACGCACTAAAGAATACACTCCAATCTTGGTTACAGGCGACAATCTTCTGTTTCCCATGATTAGATTTATTCTTCCATGCTCCACATCTCTACTTCTTCTTAGTCCCTGCACATTAGAACAAATGTGGTAACCACAACCGGTATCAAGAACCCAAGAAGTATTGTGGGAATCATTAGATTTAATTGTATATATACCTACGAAAGATGGCTTGATCTTTCCTTCCTTGATGGCTTGCAGGTATTCCGGGCAGCTTGTCTTCCAATGTCCTATCTTGTGGTAGTGGTGGCACTCTGCCTCCTTCGGGTTGGAGCAGGGCTTAGCGGGATCAACTTTGGTCCCACTAGAAGAGGCACCATCTCGGGCTTTCACCTTGCGATGGTTCTTTGACGAAGCCTTCCTCTTCTTTCCCTTTCCTTGTCCAATTTCCAAGACAGGAGCAGCGGGCGGATTGGGAGTTGGTGCAACAGACTTGTCCTTGAAGTTGCTCTCAGCGACCCTCAAGAGACCTTGGAGTTTGCTTAGGGTGACCTCTTCTTTGTTCATGTGATAGGTCATCCTAAATTGATTGTAGCTCGGAGGCAAAGAATGAAGCACCATGTCGATCGCCAAGTCTTCCCCAAAGTCAACATTTAACTTGCGAAGGCGGTCGACATACCTTTGCATCTTTTGCAAGTGCACGGTAAGAGATTCTCCATGACCCATCTTAGCGGAAATCATGTTCGTGAAAATCTCATAACGCTCTTGTCTCGCGTTTTGATGGTATCTCTCCAATAAGTCTTGGTGCATTTCGTACGGATACATGTCCTCGTAGGACTTTTGGAATTCGGAGTTCATAGTCACGATCATGATACAATGCACTTTCGTTGCATCACGCTCGTGAGTTTCGAAAGCGGTGATTTCGGCGGGAGTAGCGATTTTGGGGTTGATTTTCGCGAGCTTCTCATCGAGGACATACTCCTTATCCTCATAGCGAGCAATCGTGCGAATGTATCTTATCCATTTGCTAAAGTTCGTTCCATCAAAGTGGACCTTTTGACAAAGGCTCATCAAAGTGAAAGAACTCGTAGCAGCATTGTTAGCGTTTGACATCTACATAAAGGAAAAATATAGATTAGAATATGAATCCCTAATATTCACCCAATAAGAAATTAGGGCTAGGATCCAACAACAATATTTACACATTAGAAAAGGGATATCGTAATCTAACATGCAAACAATTTGAAGGCAAGTGAATGACGATTCACAAATTCTCCACCATGAAAAACATAACTTTAAGTCCTAAATGTATTGAGAATTCCTAGGTTCGGTTGAGATTCATTGAAACTTTTCAATGGCATGTTTAAATCTCGATATGCCCCTCTTTTTTGTGATTGGGATACCGAGGATCACAAAGTGGGTGTGAATTACCATGCAAATTCACATGGTGCCTTCATTGTAATGATCACCTATTCGATGTGCCGGTAAACCACACACGCTCCATCGAACTATGATAAACAATGAATCACCCTTTGCCACCTTCGCTTAGAACCAATTAGTGTGCCGGTAAACCACACACACTCCACTAACTTCTTAGCAAGGTGCAAAGTGTAATTTCATGGGATTGCATCAATTCACTTTTCCTAAAGTAACTAAGATTGTGAAATTTTAATAAAACATGTAGTTACTTTGTATTTCTTATTATACTTTTAATGAGAGGATGAGGTTGCCCTATCCTACCCGTTCGGCTAACGACCCTCCACCAATCAAGCGAGCGGTGGGTCTGAGTGTACACCCATTAAGCGCCATTTTATAGGCCGCAACCTTATACCCACCTTATAGACCGGCTTCGTGAATGAGGCCTACTAACGGTAAGACTAGCATTTAAGTTATACATACATATATATATATATATATATATATATATATATATATATATATATATATATATATGTATATATATATATATGTATATATATATATGTGTGTGTGTGTGTATATATATATATATATATTAATCTTGTAATATTATATTAGTATAGGGTTGTATTTTAAACTTGTAAAATTCTAGGGTTTGAAATTTAAATTGTCTAAATTAAACTTTTAATCACAAAACATAAATTTCAACACTTGAGGACTAGTTTTAAACATTTAAAACATAAAGGATCAAATAACAAATAATCTAAATCACATAATTATCCATATTTGATTAATAATTATCATATAAGGAAATCAAATATTTTATTAATTGATAATTATCTTCAATTAGATCAAAAATATAGTCATATATATCACAAATCGGATTAGGGTTTATCTAATATGATTAAGGTAAGTTTCCATAAGATAAATATGAAAAAATCCCGTTTTTGGCTAATCCTGACGCTCGGACTCGCCGAGTACCCACACTGGACTCGCCGAGTCCATGACTCAGAAACATAAAAATCGAATTTTTCAGTTAAGATTCAAACATTCAAGCATCAATTTAATAGAAACCAATCAAGGCTCTAATACCACTGATGGGTTTTGTACATAAGAACATTCCTAAGTGCGCATACAAACCCTAATGCTTGGATCTAGGTTTCTCTATTAAACATGCTTTCAATCCAAGGCTTCTAATGACTTGTTAGGTGTAAGAACAACACAAAATCAGATCTAGAAACATACCTTTGATTCTCTTGTTTGATCTTGTTGTCTTGGAGCTTTAGAGTCACAATTGTCACTCCTCTAATGGCTTACAAACACCAACTAGCAAAGAGGATGATTTGAGAGAGAGGAGAGGGGATGAAATTCAACCAGAGTATCCTTACATTAGAAGATGTGTCGAATTCCTTCAGCCATAGGGTCTATTTATACTTGTAGACTCCTTAAGGGTTACAGCTTAAACCCTAGTTTGATAACGATTACTCAAAGCAATCCAAATCCTTCCAAGATAATGCCTTGGACGAATTTAGGACTTATCCTAGCCTAGAATTCGTCCAACCCTTTATCCAATAAGGATTTACAGTCTAAAGTTTAACTATCAAACAATTGACAGTTTATACCCTCTTATTTAATTAATCTCCTTAAGTCACCAAATTAATACTAATTAATCTATGACTTATATTAATCAAATAACTATATTATTATTCCTTATATTATTCTCATAATATATTAATAATATCCATTCTCTCATAATAAATCATCCTACCAAGTTGCTATGGTGAAGGCAACCCAAAAGGACCATGCAAAATCGGGTCAAATACTTGCCTAATATAGTTGCAGCCTTAGACACTATTCCAACAGTTATTCCTTTTATTTAGTCATCTTTTGTTTAATTGTGTAGACTCCACTGCTAAACTACACCCTGTATGATTTTTTTTCATATTTTATCTCTGGATGTTTATGCAGCTCTATTGTGAACTTTGAATTGTAAATCATATGTAAAGCTAGGATAAAAAATCAAGAAAACGATAAAATCGTCCAAATTTATCAAAAGCTCGAATAAGGCATGGAATTGATAGTTAACCCGAACTCCCATAAGAAATTAGAAATCTACCTGTTTTACCAAGAATTGATGGCAAATTTGTTTTGAGGAATGCTGGTATTCATGAATCCTCTGAGTTTTTAAGTTTCTTTTTTGTTTCAAATTTTGACAACTTCTATTGGCTTTATTGTCATTAACAAATGATTTCCAATCCAGACCGTCCCAACACATGAATATGTGATGTATGTTCTTACCTTTTATGCAAACCTAGAGATAATGTATCTGTTTTCATAGTCTAAAATTATAATATGTACTTAAATCAATCTACTCAATAATAGCATCTAAATTTCAACTTTTTATATGTTATGCTATTGTACTTTATGGAAATGATTCTAATTTTTTCATGATTGTATATTTTGTTAATATTTTACTATGGTTATGAATAAGAGATGTTAAACGAAGACCAAAATATGTTGCCATATTAAAAGGTTGAATAAGGCATGATCAAAAGTATGGGTTGCGATGAAAGTAAAAAAATGATGATAAAAAATGGGTGGCTAAAAGTTCAATTTTCGGCTTACATTAGCCCTAATTTTTTTCTCTGTTTTTTTTTCGTAGATATCTTCGTTACAAGTTCCGCCAATAGCCAGCTCACAACTACAATTTAGAATTTTTTGTATCTTCCAGTAATAGGTTTAATTACAAGAAAGTCCTTACATTCCGCCTGACCAATAAAGGGTTAAAGGGTAAAAAGGTAACGCCTTTGAGCCTTTATTTCTTAGATGGAAGTAGATTCGTTATAAGTTGAATTGATTGGTTTGTTTATTTGTTTGTTTGTTAATTGTTATTACAGCTAAAAATCAACCAATCTATCAATACCATATAATTCTATGATTGCACCAATAAATGTTTAAGAGTAGACTAGTTAAATCGATCGAAGAGGCTACCAGATTCATATTGATATTGGCTTCATTTCAGTGCTTTAACAAGGAGGCAAGAACTCTTTCACATGTTGATCTGTAACTTTTTTTTTCTCTAGCTAAAAAGTTGAATTACCTCACTATAGGCAGACAATATACATAGTTTTGTAAGATATAAAGGTTTATATGTCTGACATTTGATTACTTTCATGGTTATATATGTCACCCATTTGGAATGTGTATTCAAAAATAGGTCGCTGATGGGAAGGGCCAATTTCGTAATTTTGGTACAAGGGTATGGTTAATAATTAAGGAAGATGGTAGAGAAAGATCATGAAATGAGGAGTGATACCAATATTGAACCTTACTCCAGGTTTTGTAGGTTTGCTATAAACATTTATACTTTATGTTATATGTGTTGTATATTTTGCCCTTTTTTATAATCTCATGATTGATAAATACACTTAGTTTTCACTTCTAGATTTCATGGATTGAATAAACTAGGTTCTTATTTTGTGCTTTGTTTTGTAGAGTTGAAATCTAATATTGTGAAAAAAGTTCTCTCAAAATCGGTTGTAAGGATAGTTTTCGTCTTTTGATTTTGAAGATAGCTTGACTGATTCAATTATTAAAAGACAAAAACTATGGTAAAAAACGAACCCGTGGAGTGGGGTTTCCCACCTAGTTATTATTAAAAAAGTTTAAAGTTAGGAATAGTGAACATGCATGCTTTATGTCAATTTTACCTCTATTATTTAGTCATTTTGACACATTTGGTCATTGTAATCAAAACTTTTACATTTTTTATGAACCTTTTAATATTCAAAGTTTGGACACAAAACTTTAAAGAATTGACAACTTTGGTTACTTTTCTAAAAACTTGTTAATTTCAAACCCTTTAATTCTTTAGTCATTTTGACACTTTTTGTCTTTACAATCTAAACTTTTATATTTTTCATAAAAAACAAAAAATACCGCTTGGGGCAAAGTCCAGGTTGATGCTCATATATATATATATATATATATATATATATATATATATATATATATATATATATATATATATATATATTATTTTTTCTTGTTCCTTGCACTTTCTGTTGTCTGTCATTTTTCTTCTTTTGGTATATTTTTTATATATTGGTTCACATATTTATTTATTTATGTTTTTCCAGCCTCTATCTATCTGTCTCCATCTGTGAAAATTAGGGGTCGAATTATTCCACGTGCATCTTTTAACAAAAACGATACTCAAATTGGCCGCTCACGACGCATACGGAGCATGGGCAACGTATCTAGTTGTTATTATTATTATTATATGCATTTAGACATATAATTTTATATGTATAAGATACATCTTTATAATTTTAATTACTTATTAATATCTTTAAAATTGTATAAAGGTGCTTTCTAATGTATAAATAGGTTTGTAGAGGTATAAAAACGTGAGTATATGTATTTATTCATTTTAAAATCACATAAATTTTTTCATACATTTGAAAATGTATAAAACTGTTATTTTTAGGTATAAAAATGTTTTTTATACATATAAAACTGATTTCTTAAATCATCAAATATATATACACAACCGCGTCTCAGCCTCCATTAGATTCATTATGATTATCGTTATTATTATTATTATTATTATTATTATTATTATTATTATTATTATATAAATTTATACATACATTTTAGATGTATAAAAAAATATTTTTATTTGAAAACTTTATACGTTAAAAATATATAAAGACACTTCCTAATGTATAAACAAGTTTGTAAATGCATATATATATATATATATATATATATATATATATATATATATATATATATATATATATATATATATATATATATATAACCTTATAAAGCATTTTTGGTCAAACGCTGAAAATTAAGTCGTACATGCCCTAATGTAGTGTTTACAATCATTTTATGCATGTAGAAAATATAAATCTTATCCGGTAAAAAAAGTCAGTGATAAACTAAATGAATCGGTCAAATTTGGAATCGGTCACCCTTGTTATATTCAACCGGTCAACACTAAATACACTTTGAAGACACTTTATATGGAATCCAAAAACAAATTTTGATAGAAACCGGTATTTCGCCAATTTAGTAACGACTTATGATTTGAATTCCAAAAGCTTCCCAAATTTCGGCACTTATCTCTCGTATCCCATGTCCTTCCCATATATGTAGTGTCTAACTACCCTTATACATATGTTCTCTGTAAAACCTACATTACACCGCAACATCCACTCAATCCCATCATTAGTTAATATAATACAACACTATAGTACTATATTATTTTCCTATTGCATTCACATTGTGATCTTATCACATAAATAGTAATGTATAAACTATATTTTGCTAATGATAGTCACACTTGAGAAAATTACACACTTTTAAAAGAAACGAACATACAAAACAGTCATGCCTTGGTAGAAGGCTACTTTTAGTAGAAAATATAGGATTTTCTAAGAGATACAAACAATCACAAATATTTACAAACATTCACAAACATTTACTACAAACACTTACAAGCTCTTACTACAAACACTGTTACAAACATTTGGGTACAAATAATGACACTAAAATGCTTATGAACTCACCAACTTTAAAGATGATAAAGTCTTTCAAAATAAGTTGTATTCTCATGTCATCAGTAGACAGGTACCGATGCCATCTTTTGAGAAGATGGAGCACATTCAAGACTCATCTATTATTTTCATTCATATTTTTGGTGCCCTATAAACTATACAAAACACGTGTATTAAAATATATTATTAATGCACTGGATGATGTTGTTTACTTGTTTACTATTATTTTATGTTGTGATACTGTACATGACGTCCTCCGCCCCAGAACGATTTCCACCATTCCGGTTTTGGGGTGTGACAGATTGGTATCAGAGCATTGTTTATAGTGAATTGAGTACATCAATCCATAAAACATATACAAACTATAAACACAACGGGATTAAAATACTTTGACCAAGAGTTTATACTTTTAAATAATAAAATACTTAACTAAGTATACATATCTGCATTCATACTAAAATCAGTGTCACTAGGAGAGAATAAAAGTATTACGATTGTTGAATGTCACAAGTAGGCTTGGGGATGTATGGTCAGTTCTGGGAGTGACATAGCCATATCAACTATGTTGGTCCGAGAAGTGATTAGCATATGCCTGAGAATGGTTGTGATATGGCAACAAGTCTAAAAGCTTACCAACACTACTACAATGATAACATTATAACAAAGCATGAACCTAAAATACTATAGGAGTATTTTGTGTTACTTTAATTTCTTATCTGAAAACTAAAAAGGTCTTTATTAGTAGGTCAATAATTGCTAAGTAGATACACTAAGGTTATATGGGATTAAGGTGGCATAGACTTAGAATTTGTGGTCTTTGCTTTACCTATTGTTCCTTGTTTGGTTGTGGATTTGGAGTTAGAGTTACTTATTGGTAGGCCTATCCTGTTTTGATTTCATATAATTGGTATGCATTATGCAAGTATTGAAGTAACTGGTAAGGATCGTCTTATAATTATCTTAAGTAGTACGTCTACTTATATTAGATTCTTATACCCCTTTTCTTGCATTGATATCATGGTTGGATTCCATCCTCCTGGCGACACGTACTTCCCGAATGAAGGCAATGCTTGATGGCTTGAAAACGATCCAGAAGATGATCATCTAATCCCTTTGGATGATCACCATGCTGAAGGCTTTTCTAATGGTTCTGACTTCGAGCAAGAAGTCAACAATTTACCCTAAGAGGTTCAAGTCCCAAATCTCAACCCCTGACCAGCATTTCAATATCCCACACCCTTGTGGGCGACAAACTTGAATCGTTGGAATAATGAACAGGGTCAAACCTTACCCTACAATGGGGACAAAAGCTTTTACAACCTAAGCGAGGGTAGCTTAGCTGACCGAGTCCTGCCCATTATGGTCCGTAGGATTGCTTGGAATGTGGAGCAAGGTCGAGCAGCATTGACCGAGTCATGGAAATTGATGCCAACTCTGGCACTAACATAGTCCGCATTCGCCAACTCGAAGAGGCTATGGAAAGGACTAGGAGAACCAATGAGACTCTGCAGCAATAGCTAGCTGCATCCCCAAAAGTTGGTTTCCAAACCTGCTTAGCGGTTCCCTGAGAATACAAATTATTTCAAAGAATAAGTGTCAACAATTAAGTTGGTGAGTTCATAAGCGGTTTTGTGAAATGTATGCCATTCCAAAGTTCGTGTGTTTTCCAAGAAAATCCCATATTTTCTTATAAAAGTATGAAATTCATATGAATGTTCGTGTTGTGAATTGTAAATAGTTGCAATAGGAAAATCCCTTATTTTCCTATTAGTTGATTGTTTTAGGTACAGGAAAATCCCTTATTTTCGTAAAGTAACAGGCAGTCTCTAAGACCGAAAATGGCAAGCAACTAACATGCTTAAAGGTTGAGGCATAGTTTTATATAATAAAGCTATAAGAAGTTCGCACTTGTTAGATGAACAATAGTTTTAACAGCTACTCGTTCATAAAATCAGAATACCATAATAATTGTCTATCCGGTGAGTTTTATAACCATACTAAACATAATATGCCCGTGGCGACGGTCTTCAGGCATCGAAACGTTTATAAAAAACTGTCACCCATAGGACTGTAGCTAACAGTCAGGGCGCGGGATCATGACTTCCTATTGGATTAATGTCTAAGTCCATAACTATAATTGGTAAGACTTGACCCGACCCGACATGGTCCATTTGGGTTGCATGGCATCATGCACTTGGATAGACTATAATGAGAGAAATAACACTTAAGGTTGATTAATATATTATAAGTTCTAATATATTAATAGGATTATTTAATTAGTATTGATCAAGAATTAATCTAGAATTAATTAAGTGATCAAAAGAAGACTAATTAAATATATGGGTTGATTGTGTAAATCATTCATACTTGTATAGTGGGCTAATGCTCCATGGATAATCAAGTTGGGCTAAAACCCATAGGATGGTCCATGGATGCTCCATGAAGTATTTGAACCCATGGATCCAAGGAAATGGAAGGCCATGACAATTAGGGTTTACCCTAATTGTAACAACTATATAAGATCATATTCTTTGGGAAAAATCGACCACTATGAATAATAAGAAAGGGCTAGCCGATTTTAGGAGTGTTCAAGTTTCTCTCAAGTTATTCCAAGTGTATTTGGTGTTGTGTGAAGCATTTGAGGTGTCACACTTGAGGCACTAGGCACTCAAGCGTCATTAAGACATTCTACATCAAAGAGGTATGTATTCTATATTGTTATATTCATTATTTTGTATGCTAGATTAGGATAATACCTTGGATTTTCATAATTGCATGTATAATAGAGAAAACATAGATCCAAGGTATTTAGGGTTGCATGTACACTTAGGAGTGTTAGAATGCTCAAAACCCAACAGTAGTATCAGAGCCTAGGCTTGTTTTCTTGTTATACTTGCAAAAGTAGCAGAAAAAATCGAGTTTTGATGTTGTCTGCACAGTAGACTCGCCGAGTCCAAGGCAAAATGCATCCAACTTGTCGATTTGGTTCGTGCACTTGACGAGTTGGACCTCCTGACAGCATATATTCGATTGTTTTGGCTGGAATTGGACTAGGAACATTACCCTAAGATGTTCTTGGACTTATAAACTTGTTTTTGATGTGGTAATGTTCATGCTAATCCAATTTCTAAGATAATTGTCATAATTTCAAGATTTGTATTAGTTTGTATGTTCATGCTAATTTCTTGAAGATTGATGATTTGAATTATCTTGTTCTTAGATTAATAGAAAAGTTATGTGAAATAGTTGATTTCAATCCATTTTAATCTAAGAGTTGATTCCAAAGTGGGTTTTTGTAACTTGTACTCAAGTTATATGAAAAGTCACATTTAAGAATCATAAAACTCATAAAAGTTTGCAAAGGTTACAAAATGAAGAGTCTAGTTCTAATTAAATGGTTCTATGCCTCCATAACTTGTCCTCAAGTTATGGAGGTTCAAGAGTCTATTCATTAAATAATAAATAAAAAAAGTGTAACCTTAATTAGTTCCATAAGTTACAATAAAAAAAGTTATTTTTTTATTATTAATTAGTTTAAAGTCTTCCATAAATTGTCCTCATGTTATGGAACTCGAAGAGTTTTTTTTTTTAAATTAAAATTACTTTAAACTCATAAGTTATGAAATTAATTAGTTTTGAATAGTTTCAAAACTTGCCCTCAAGTTTTGGAATTTGAAAAAGTTTTCTCTTATGAATACTTTAATTCCAAGTTAATCCCTTAGAATTTTAAAGAGTTAAAATTCAACCCTTATACTTTATAATATTATAAGTTAACAATATTTATATATGTATAAGAGCAAGTAAGTCTTACCGTTAGTAGGCCTCATTCACGAAGCTGGTCTATAAGGGGGGGGGTATAAGGTTACTGCCTATAAAATGGCAGTTTAATGGGTATCCACTCTCACCCACCGCTTCCTTGACCGGTGGACGTTCATTAGTCGAACGGGTAGGACAATGACTATAATTCTGCCTTCATTAAAAGTATTAATGATAAATACTATGTAACTAAACTCTTAATAATACCCAATCTTAGTTACTTAGGAAAATGTGAATAAGGTGCTAATCCATGAAATTACGCTTTGCACTTTGTTTAAGTCGTTAGTGGAGCGTGTGTGGTTAACCGGCACACTAACTCGTATTTAACAAGGTAGGTATAGGGTAACTTAATATTTATCATAGTATCGATGGAGCGTGTGTGGTTAACCGGCACATTGATTGAGGGGTAAACACTTAAGGGTACCAAGTAATTTTCATGGTTACTTCACACCTTGTTTTGTGATCCTCGGCATCCCAGTCACAAAACCTGAAGGGCACACTCGACATTGAAACATGCCATTGAACAATTCAATGAATCTCAAAAGATCTAGGAGTTTCAAATCTAATTAAAAACCTAATAATTTATTTCGTTTTTCATGTTCGAAATTGGTGAATCGTCATTCACCTACCTTCAAATATTCTATAGCTTGGATTACGGCATCCCTCTTCCAAGTTATAAATTGTTGTGTTGGGTCCTAGTCTTAATATTTCTTATTGAGTGTTATATTAACGACTTTAAATCAACTATCTTGCATATCCCCCAAAAAGATGTCTGGTTCAGACATCTATGATCATCCCAAATCTCTTAGAACTTCACTTCCTCCACCTCCTCCAATTATTCTCCCTAACCCACAAGTTCAAGGTCACTCAAGCCCTATTGGCAAGGCAAGGTCTAGGTGTGACAGATCTTGGAGATGAAGTCACATACTGAAAATCCAGGAGAGTTGGGTGTCAAAGTCTTGAGAAAGTTGGTGGTTCAATCACTTTCTAAGTCACATAGTGAGTTCCTTTGGGACTCCTATGAAACAGACTATGACAAGACCCTTAATGATCTTATCTATTTGCTAAGATCAACTTCCTAAAACTTGATGGACATTGACTATGAAGACACTGGAAAAAGATTTCTCTTCCCAATGGAAAGGGATCGGCCATAGTCAACTTGGTTGACCAAAAGGTAAAGAGAAAAGTTAACTCTGTGATAGTACCGATACCATTACCAAAGGGTCCATATGTTTATATTTCCAAAGGAAGGGCATTAGTTGCGAAGCTGCCAATTTTACCTAAGGATGTTAAAGTCAAGAAGTTTGACCATACTTCAGGTAAAATCCACTATCTAACTCTGCTAAGTTTCTATACTAAGATTCTTGATACATGATGTGACTGGGTCACATATTGATGTTTGTAAGAATCAAAGAAAAGTGAAGAAACTTAAAGAAAGAATATGCTGAATCTGATCGCGTAGATGGATTTCTATCGCATAGTTTGAAGATTGGATTCTTGAGATACTTCTTAGGAGTTATGATATATTGTTGAGGAATAGATAACAACAAAGATTTCATGCTCTTTTGCATTGTAACGATAGTTTTTCCACAAAGTTTTAAAATAAAAGGAAAAATGATGATTTTATTATTTTAAAATATCCTTACAATGATATTTGAGGAAAAAATTGTAACTTATATGATTCCATTAATAGCAAGAGTGGAAATATGAAATCGATTATTTCATTTGTGGTAATGTCTAAATTTACCAAATAAGGAAAGATCCTCATCACCCAAGTTTCAATTGGACCGAAACTTGGAATCATGCAAGTTGTATAGCATGATGAATGAGAATTTTACATCTTTGGAAAATTAAGACTAGTTCCTTGTTCACATGTATATGTGAGTCAAGTGAAGGACTAAGGGATCGAGTACATATTCTTGTGCACTAGCCAAAGTCCACCACAAAAGATTGATAAGATTATTCATCATAATTTACTATAGCTCAGTAAATATGGTTATACTTACAAGCCTAAGTGTAATTCTGAGACATTGGAAAAGGTTCCTATATATGGCAGAGCGAATAAGAAGAATCAAATTAGGCAGAAGGATAAAAGTTTCTCAAATCTGAAAAGATGGGAGAGTACTTTAGTATCTTTTCATATGATCATCTTAATGATTAAGAGACCTTATAGCCATTCATCCTCTAAGTGCATTCTGATAGCTAAGAAGAGGAGATATGAATTGTTGAAGTGGTTAAATCAAGAAGATGAGTCATATTTCATTCAAAACAATTCTTAGAGTCATACTCCGAGATTGCAAATTGTGTGACATGTCTTAAAGAAGGTTTAAAACACTTGTCAAATGTAAGAATAAAAGTTTTCTACTCTTGTACATTTGAAATTGGTAAGTTGTGATGTTTTCGACAAAACAAAGACCAACTAAGGCCAATTGTGTGAAGTGTTTGTCTTGATTAGAATCCGCACTATCTCTTGAATATCTTACAAGAAAGTCTTATATGTCAAGAGGACAGTAGGATTCTTAAAGGTCTTGAAGGTGTGAAGAACAAATCATGAATAAAACCTGAAGTTCTTCACTAGCACACGACTTGAGGTTTATAACCTATCGTGTGACAACCCGAAATTTTCTATCCAGTGCAGTCAAACACTTCAATTAAAAGTTAAATGATTTCTGCTAATTTTTAGCCACTTTAAAGTCCGTTTGAGTATTTTAATTAATTATCCACGAATCGGACAGATAAAAGGAAGTGATTTCTAGTTAATCGGGAATGTAATGGAACGAGCAATACTTTGATTTGGTGTTCACGGCCAAACTGTGAGTTTTGGGCCGTGAACTCTCTTAGGGACAAAAACTCATGCCTTAGGCATTACTTTACTCTCCATTCTTTCATTTCCTCATTTCCAAATTCAAGAAACAAAGCCATTCTCTCTCAAGTACCATATCGATTTTCACCCGATTTCCCGAAAACGTAAGTACTTCTTAGCTTGATTTGTTGTTATATCATAACAAATAGTGATTATACATCATTTAATCCATCAAATTTCGTGTTTTGATTAGATTTCCAAAACACCAAGAACACACACTAGTGTTCTTGGACTTTTGGCTCATTTCAAGCTTCTATATCGTAAGTGTTTCTATCCTAGAGTATCATACTACTTAGTATACGTCCTTAGATCAAGAAAATCACAAGAAAACACCAAGATTAAAGGTGTTTACGGTCCAAGAACATCTTGGGCCGTAAACCCTTCTTAAGGGGTCAAAAATGGCCCTAGTCCCTTCATTTGCTTAGGAAACTATTCTTGATTTATTCCTTGATATGTATGGGACTTGAAAACATCATAACACCATGTTCCATAGGAGTTTACGGCATCAAACTCATGGAGAAATGGTCCATGGGCCGCAAACTCCATTTAGAGGTGTTTTGATACCACAAACACTTCCATAGGCTTATACTTCAATGTAGAAATGCTTTAAGGGACTTACAAGACTTCAAAACAACTCATGGTCAAGAAGAATTGAGTTTACCGCCATAAACCCATGAGTTTACGACCGTAAACTCCATGAGTTATGGTCTTTAGAGAGTAAACTCACAAAAAGGGTTCCCTTGAACCTTAAAACTCAATAGCCTTGTCCTACAACACTTAGGTGCAATCCTTAGAACTTATAACACTTATATAAAGTGTTTAACATGTTTTAGGATGTCTTAACCTTGTTAGTTAGTTGTTTAAAGGCTAATTGGTTACATATATGTGGTATTATATGTTAACTAGGATCATAGAGTGTGTGCAAGTCTTCACTTGCCACCTAGCATCCTATACAGTCCGTTCAATCCCAGCCACTCACTACAGGTGAGTTCGTACCACTTAATTTATCTTTTAAATGTTTTTAAATTATTTTATGGGGGGGGGGGGGGGATATTAGTTTAATCATGTTAGTTATTATATCAATCACATGTGATTGATAACTAGCATGCAAATAGATTTACTACACTTTTAGCGGTTTTACCAAACAGATTTCTTCAAATGACTTTCCAAAACATTTTTACTAGTTTACAACTCTTTATCAAAATATCTTACATACTAAATGTTTCTTTTCAAAACTCTGTTACGATTGTGTTTCCAAAACAAAGTATTCATTATACTTTAAACTGTTCTTATCAAATAAACTATTTTCAAACTGTTTTACAAATTGACATCAAGTCACCTTTTCTTAGTTCTTAAACTCTTCAAATGTTTTTACAAAACTTATTTTATACTTTTATATTGTCAATTTCATGCCTAGATATGTATAGTTATATAAGTGATGTTTGAAGGACTTAGGAAGACTAACCCGCCTTATTTCCTTTTCCCCGTTGGGATGTGGTCTGGTAGGATATCGGGTATCCGTCCGAAGGTCGTTTAACTATTAGTTATATATCATGTATACATATATAGTCATAAAGGTTCAACCAGTCAATTCAATAACCTTGGGTAGCAAGGGTATACTTCCATGTGTTGGATAAGGTGTCTAAGTCCATAACTTATTTGGTATATACTTGACCCGACCGGCATGGTCCATTTGGGCTGCATCTCATCCAAACTATTATGGATAATTTTATGAGAGTTATACACATATGTTTATTAATATATTATGAGTTATAATATATTAATATGAAGTTACGTTATTTAATTAGTTTTAGTCTTAAATTAATTATGAATTAATTTAGAGATTAAAAGGAATACTAATTAAATTATGGGCTATTTGTTTTATATAGTGTGGGCTAATACTCATTTGTTAATGGGCTAGGCTTATGTGGAAGTCCATGGATGATCCATGGAGCTTTTAACCCATGGATCCTTGGAAAAGGAAAAGACATGGGTTATTAGGGTTTCACCCTAACCATGCACACTATATAAGCATGCTTATGGAGCATGAAATGGAGCCTAAGAGAAAACTAGTGAACTAGTGTGTGTGTGCATGTGTGTGGCCGATTTTATACAAGGTGTATACTCTCTCAAAGTTTTCCAAGAGTTTGTGGTGTTTGTGATTCCATTTGAGGCATTCACACTATTGGTGCTTGGCCCTCAAACTCCTTAGAACCAAACTCACCAAAAGGTATGTAATCTCTTCTAACTCTTTTATGTTGAAATGTTCCCCATGCCATGTTAGATAGGTTATAAACCTTGGAAAATTATTATTTTGCATGTATTTAGACAAACATAGATCCAAGGTTTATTAGGGTTGCATGCACACTTAGGAAGTGTTAGATTGCTCAAAACCCAACAGTGGTATCAGAGCCTAGGCTTGCTTGTTTGATACTTGATGCAAAATAGTGAAAAAAAAGTCGAAATCGTTGCTGTCAGCATGGTGGACTCGCCGAGTCCATTGGGGGGACTCGACAAGTCCAAGGCAAACTTCAACCTACTCGGCGAGTAAGTTCATGCACTCGACGAGTAGAATCGAAAGAGTGCAGATTCTCGACTTTTGCTGCTGGAAATGGACTAGAAACATTATCCTAAACTGTTTTGGTGTTATAAAACTTATTTTAGTTGGTGTAATGGTTGTTCTAATACATTTGCAATAGCATATATCAAAATTCCATGATTTTATGTGTTCATATAATTCTTGAATTTTTGATGATCATGTTCATGTTCTTATGAATTTAGAAAATGATAGGAATTATTTGCTGAATTGTTTAGGATTAATTCTTTATCATTTATGTGTTTTAATGGAGTCCATAATTTGTCCTCAAGTTATGGATTACCAAAGGTCACTTTCATTTAACACACACTTAAAACACATAAGTTACATGAAAATGAAGAGTCTTCATTTTTATGAACCTTTAATTCATAAGTTATGAAATGAAGAGTTTTGCAAAGTTACAAAACTTGCCCTCAAGTTTTGGAATTTGTAAAGTTTCACACACTTTAATAAACTTTAATTCCAAACCTTAGAGTTTTAATAGTTAAAATTCAACCCTTATACTATTTATAACATTAATGGTTAATTATTATGTATATGTATAAGAATAAGTCGTTTTACTGTTAGTAGGCCTCATTCACGAAGCCGGTCTATAAGGTGGGTATAAGGTTGTTGCCTATAAAATGGCGACTTAATGGGTGTATACTCTCACCCACCGCTTGCTTGATCGGTGGAGGGTCGTTAGCCGAACGGGTAGAACAATGGCTTTAAATCCTCATTAAAAGTATAATGAATATTATAAAATAACTAAACTCTTTTAATTCCCAATCTTAGTTATTTTAGGAAAAATGTGAACATGGTGCTAGTCCATGGAATTCACACTTTGTACCTTACCAAGTCGTTGGTGGAGCGTGTGTGGTTAACCGGCACACTAACTAGGACTAGTAAGGATCACGAAGGGTGACTTAATGTTTGTCATAGATCAATGGAGAGTGTGTGGTTAACCGGCACATTGATTAGGTGATAATATTAAGAGTACCAAGTGAATTAGCATGGTTATTCACACCTTGTTTTGTGATCCTCGACATCCCAGTCACAAAACTTGAAGGGCACAATCGAGATTGAAACATGCCATTGAAAAGTTCAATGAATCTCAAAAGAATCTAGGAATTTCAAATCCAATTAAACCTAATAAATCATTTCATTTTCATGGTGGAAATTGGTGAATCGTCATTCACCTACCTTTCAAATATATTATTACTTAGATTATGGCATCCCTCTTCTAAATGTAATATATTGTGATTGGATCCTAGCCTTAATATTACTTTTGGGTGTCTTATTAAGGATCCTAAATATCTAATCTAAACTTAATTTCTTCTTTCAGATGTCTTCCAACACTAATGCTTCAGGCTCTAACCCAACTGGTTCTTTTTCTCTCATGAATCTTTGTGGGAGGGTCATCTTTGATGGTTCCAACTTCATGGATTGGATTAGGAACATCAGGATGGTTACTCGTTACGAGGACAAGGAATATGTCCTCGATAAGGAGTTAAAAGAACTTGATGAGTCTACTGCTACTCCTGAGGAGATTGCTGAATTCAGGACTCATGAGAGAGATGCTACTAAGGTGGCATGTATCATGATGGCCACGATGACAGCCGAGCTCCAAAAGTCGTATGAAGATTTCTACCCTTTTGAGATGCACCAAGACCTGATGGAAAGGTACCATCAGAGTGCTCGTCAGGAGCGGTATGAAATAATATCCTCCATAATAACTACCCGCATGAAGGACGGTGAATCCGTCACGGGCCACATGCAAAAGATGCAAAGGTATGTGGACCGTTTGCTGAAGCTGAATGTTAACATCCCTGAGGAGTTGGCAATTGACATCATTTTGCACTCCTTGCCTTCTTGTTATGATCATTTTCGAATGACATATCATATGAACAAGGAGGAAGTTACCCTCAGCAAGCTTCAAGGACTCTTGAAGACCGCGGAATTCGGTCTTAAGGGTAAAGCGGTAGTTACCTCTACTACTCCTACTCCAACTTCTACCCCTGTTTTAGCTATTGGGCAAGGCAAAGGGAAAAAGAGGAAGCACCCTTCGAAGGGTACCAAGGGAAAGTCTCTTGAAGGCTCCTCATCAAAGACTAAGAATGGTTCTGTCACTCCTTCTGTCATTCCCAAGGATGCTGAATGCTTTTATTGCCATGAAAAGTCACACTGGAAGCGAAACTGCCCTAAGTACTTGCAGGATCTAAAGGATGGGAAAGTGAAACCCACCTATGCAGGTATTTACACTATATTGTCTAATTACTCAACATATTCTAACTCTTGGGTGCTTGATACAGGATGTGGTATTCACATATGTTCTGATTTGCAGGGCCTAAGAAGAAGTGAGGATGTGGAGCATGGGAAGATAAACTTAATCATGGGGAATAGGAAGGCTTCACCTGTTTCCAAGATTGGAGTTTATACTTTGTTTCTTAATAATGGGTTAAAATTAGATTTGAATAAATGTGTGTACTCGTCTGAAATGGCGAGGAATATTATTTCTTTTCATGCTTTGTACAAACAAGGTTTTACCTTTTCATTTGATAATGAATGTGGTGGTATTAATGCTTTCTTTAATAATGTGTTTTATTTTAAAGCATTACCTTGTGATGGTGTGTATGAAACTGTGTCGATTGTAGACAACTTAGGAAATAATGTGTTGTATATTGATTCTTCTACTAGCCTAGATAAAGCATCATTGTGGCATTGTCGTCTTGGACATGTAAACAAGAAACGCATAGGCCAACTCCAAAAGAGTGGAGTCTTGGAATCATTTGACCTCAAATCAGATGATAGTTGTGAATCTTGTCTACTTGGAAAAATGACAAAATCACCCTTCACTGGAACTTGTGAGAGGGGTGAAGGTTTGTTGGACCTAATATATACTGATGTATGTGGGCCATTCAAAACCGCCACAAGGGATGCTAATCGGTATTATGTGACTTTTATTCATGATTTTAGTAGATATGGGTATGTCTACTTAATCAAACATAAGTCCGAAACCTTTGAAAGGTTTAAGGAATTCAAGCAGGAAGTAGAAAATCAATTGGGCAGGAACATTAAGATGCTTCGATCCGATCGAGGTGGTGAGTATCTTAGTACCGAGTTCCTTGACTACCTTAAGGAGTGTGGGATTGTCTCACAATTGACTCCTCCCAGGACACCACAGCTGAATAGTGTAGCTGAGAGGCGTAATCGAACCTTGTTGGACATGGTTCGCTCTATGATGAGTCGAGTTTCGTTACTAATCTCTTTTTGGGGGTATGCCTTAGAGACTGCCGCCCATATCCTTAATCTAGTCCCTACAAAGAAGGTTACCAAAACACCTCATGAGATGTGGACTGGGAAGGTTCCCAATTTGGACCACATCAAAATTTGGGGTTGCGAAGTCTTCGTGAGGCGCGAAACTCATGATAAGCTTGAACCCCGAAGTGAAAGGTGTATTTTCATCGGCTACCCACAGAAATCCTTCGGTTACCTCTTCTACAGACCCAGTGAGAATGTGGTCTTTGTAGCACGAAGAGGGATCTTTCGCGAGAAAGAATTTATAAGCCAAGGAGACAGTGGGAGGCAGATTGATCTTGAAGAAATTCAAGAATCAATTGGTGAAGGAACCTCAGACACTAGCAATCAACCTGAGGAGGAAACTCCTGTTGATCCAGCTGACGAGTCTGTACCTCCGAGGTGTTCCACACGGGTTAGGAACACACCTTCGTTTTATTATGGCTTTCATATTACTACGGAAGGTGATACGTTTATTAGTGATAGTACACTAGTAAATTTGGATGAACCTAGCAGTGTTAAGGAAGCCATGGTAGGCCCGGAGTCTGCTAAATGGAAGGAGGCTATGGACAGCGAGATACAGTCCATGTATGACAATCAAGTTTGGAACTTGGTTGACAATGTACCAGGCCGTAAAACAGTCGGGTGCAAATGGATCTTCAAAAAGAAGACAAACATGGAAGGAAAAGTGCATACTTATAAGGCTCGACTGGTTGCGAAGGGTTTTACTCAAACTCAAGGTGTTGATTATGATGAAACCTTTTCGCCGGTAGCAAAGATTAAGTCTATTAGGGTTATGTTAGCCATTGCAGCATTTCATGATTATGAAATATGGCAAATGGATGTCAAAACCACTTTCCTTAATGGAAAGTTGGCTGAGGATGTGTACATGAATCAGCCAGAGGGTTTTGTCAATGCAGAGTACCCTAATTAGAGTATGCAAGCTTGAGAAATCCATTTATGGATTAAAACAAGCATCTCGTAGCTGGAATCTTTGTTTTGATGAGAAGGTAAAAGAGTTTGGCTTCTTGAGAAGCGAAGATGAGTCTTGCGTGTATGTCAAAGATAGTGAGAGTATAGTTAGCTTCTTGGTACTGTATGTGGATGACATACTACTCATAGGAAATGACATCCCAACCTTGCAGGAGGTTAAGTCCTGGCTTGGGAAGTGCTTTGCTATGAAGGACCTAGGGGAGGCTACCTATATCCTAGGGATAAGGATATTAAGAGAAAGGAGTAGAAGACTAATTGGACTTAGTCAGAGTATCTACTTGGATAAGGTGTTGAAAAGGTTCAACATGGAGAATTCCAAGAAAGGAGATTTACCGATCCAAAGCAATACCAAACCGAGTAAGACTCAGAGTCCGAGTACAGAGGCAGAGATAGCTGAGATGAGCCAATTACCATATGCTTCTGCAGTTTGCTTGATCATGTATGCTATGACTTGTACCCGTCCTGATGTGGCATTTGCTTTGAGCATGGTCAACAGGTATCAGGGGAACCCTGGCAAGGCTCATTGGACCACGGTAAAGAACATTCTCAAGTACCTGCGGAGGACTAAGGATTGGATCCTTACCCTTGGTGGCAGTGATGACTTGAGAATATTAGGGTATAGTGATGCTGGTTTTCAGACTGATAGGGATAATTTCCGCTCTCAGTCGGGCTGGATCTTTACCTTAAATTGAGGGGCAATTTCTTGAAAGAGTTCCAAGCAGGAGACGGTGGCTGATTCGACTTGTGAATCAGAGTATATAGCAGCGAGTGAAGCAGCGAAGGAGGCGATATGGCTAAGGAACTTCATCGGAGACCTTGGAGTTGTACCAGCTATTAAGGAACCTATAGAGATTTTCTGTGACAACAATAGTGCGGTTACCTTAGCCAAGGAACCAAGAGATCATGGCAGATCCCGACACATTGACAGAAAATATCACTTCATAAGACACAAGATTGAAGAAGGACTCCTTGTGACAAGGAGTATATCGTCGGATGAGAATCCTGCAGATCCCCTTACGAAGGGACTGACGAGGGTTAAGCATTTTCAGCATGCGAGACGCATCGGGCTGAGGGACGATATTAGTTTTACAGATTAGATAGTTTTCCTGAAACTTGTAAAATGTAATCGACGTTTGATGATGAATAAAATTTGTGATTTATTTATGAGTAAAGTGTTACTATCATTGTCAATTATTTACTATTGTTTCAGTTTTGCATGTTTTGACTTCCAGAATAATTAATTTATTCAAACCTCCACAATCGATCATACGTCGGAAGTAGGTATGAATCAAGATTGTCATGAATTGGGTTTGTAGATGCCTTAAAGGTGTTTAGACATGGCAATGGTTGCTGCAACATTCATGAGTACTCATAAGTTATGAGTATTGGTATAAACCCACGCTCACTTGTATCACTTCATGGAATTTATCTCGAGTGATCGTGAGACGATAACATCATATAAATCTTTAAACCTAGAGATATGAGTTGTTACCTATGAGTTGGTTGTGCATTGATTGCACGTAAACACATCAGTAACTTGATGTTATAAAACGTGCCTTTGTGTACAATTCAATAAGTAGTAGAACAAGCATATCAGTCGAAGTTTATCTGTTCCTTCTAGAAATAGAAGCGATATCTAGGCCCCTCGATGATTTTGTGTTGACCCATGTACCAGGCCTGGTCAGAACTAAACCGATGTGTTCAGTGAAGTTCTTCGTCAAACAAATCGGAAAATCGAGAAACAACTGCTAGACAATAAGCAAGACATAGTTCCATGTGTTTGTCCGGCTGATATCATGAGAACAGAGGATTATGTGATCACTTATCTAAAATGGCGCTTCATAGTTCGACAGAGTCTTCATTGTTCGAGGGAGTTTTCGAGAGCTACGATTGTTGGTTGGTTCCTGATGTTATAGGCAAATATAGTTATTAGACTTATCCAAGTGGGAGTCTGTTGGATAAGGTGTCTAAGTCCATAACTTATTTGGTATATACTTGACCCGACCCGCATGGTCCATTTGGGTTGCATCTCATCCAAACTATTATGGATAATTTTATGAGAGTTATACACATATGTTTATTAATATATTATGAGTTATAATATATTAATATGAAGTTACGTTATTTAATTAGTTTTAGTCTTAAATTAATTATGAATTAATTTAGAGATTAAAAGGAATACTAATTAAATTATGGGCTATTTGTTTTATATAGTGTGGGCTAATACTCATTTGTTAATGGGCTAGGCTTATGTGGAAGTCCATGGATGATCCATGGAGCTTTTAACCCATGGATCCTTGGAAAAGGAAAAGACATGGGTTATTAGGGTTTCACCCTAACCATGCACACTATATAAGCATGCTTATGGAGCATGAAATGGAGCCTAAGAGAAAACTAGTGAACTAGTGTGTGTGTGCATGTGTGTGGCCGATTTTATACAAGGTGTATACTCTCTCAAAGTTTTCCAAGAGTTTGTGGTGTTTGTGATTCCATTTGAGGCATTCACACTATTGGTGCTTGGCCCTCAAACTCCTTAGAACCAAACTCACCAAAAGGTATGTAATCTCTTCTAACTCTTTTATGTTGAAATGTTCCCCATGCCATGTTAGATAGGTTATAAACCTTGGAAAATTATTATTTTGCATGTATTTAGACAAACATAGATCCAAGGTTTATTAGGGTTGCATGCACACTTAGGAAGTGTTAGATTGCTCAAAACCCAACACCATGTTCATACGTACAAGTTATATTACTAGTAAGCTACAATAGGCGTAGTTTACTAGAACAATGAATCATTCAAAGAGTCGGTTCATACATGAGTCAATACTTGCTAGATAGAGAGAACACACAATACAGCTAGTACACACAATACATTACAATACTATACAGAGAGAACATACAGGCTAGACAGAGGGAGAACACACAATACAACTAGTACACACAATACATTACAATACTATACAGAGAGAACATACAAGCTAGATAGAGGGAGAACATACAATACAGCTAGCATACATTACATTCAGTTATGTGAGCTATTAAACGGGTCATGACACTACCTTCTATGACCGTTTTTGTATCTAGAATCTCCTTAATTGGGGAGCGTATGAGTTTGCGTATAGATCTATACTTGATTGACTATCCTACACCTTGCTGCTCGCTACAGTGGGACTTGCAAGTCTACGGGTGCCAAATGTCATTTCTTACGACATCTTACATCGTCGTTTTTACTATTGATTCGGTAGCAGGATACAGGCCGATCACATGTTACTTTAAATTTCATTTGGTTTAAGGTAGTTAGTACAACAATAGTCACTTATTATAAAACTACAGTACTTTATAATTTCACCATTACATTCACTTCGTGAACATTCACACGATGCACGGTAATGTAAATACTATATTTTTGCTTAATGATAGTTAGATTTGGGAAAATACACACTCTTACAATAGACACAGTTAAATACTAGATGCCTTGGTAGAAGGCTACTTTCAGTAGGAAGCATAGGGTTTTCTAGGTTATTCAAAAGTTTTACATTCTTACAAATACAGTCTTACAAATACATTATTACAAATACAGAAACTAAAATACTTATGATCACACCAGCTTTAAAGCTAACACTCTCTTTCAAAATAACTTGTATCCTCAGGTCAACAGTAGACAGGTACCGATGCAAGGTTTAGAGAAGATGGAGCTCGTTCAAGACTCATCTTTCATTTTGATTCATACTTTAGTGTCTATTAAACATGCCAGAACACTTGTATTGAAATTATATTATTAATGTAATGGATGATGTTGTTGTTTGTTTACTACTATTCATTGTTGTGATACTGTACATGATGTCCTCCGCCCCAGAACGTTTCCGCCGTTCCTGGTTTTGGGGTGTGACAGATTGGTATCAGAGCATTGTTTATAGTGAATTGAGTATATCAACCCATAAAAGATATACAAACTATAAATACATTGGATTAAAATACTCTGAACCAAGAATTTATACTTTAAATAATAAAATATTTAATTAAGTATACATGCCTGCATTTATACTAAAATCAGTGTCACTAGGACAATACAAAAGAATTATGATTGTTGGACAACAAAAGTGGACCTAGAGACATATAGTCAAAACTAGGAAGATATAGCCTGATCAACTATATTATCCAAGGGTTGACTAGCATGTGCCTAAGTGTAGTTGTGAGGTTGCAACAAGTCTAAAATCTTACCAACAATACCACAAAGAAAACAATAGAACATAAACCTAAAATACTATAGGGGTATTTGGTGTTACTATAAGTACTTTAAACTTGATAACTAAAAAGGATCTTCATTACTAAGTTGATAGTTGCTAAGTGGATACACTAAAGTTATATGTAACTAGGACATTATAGACTTAGAATCTGTGAAAATTTTGCTTTACCCCTATTCTTTGTGAATTTGGAGTTAAGGTCACTTATTCGAAGGCCTGTCCTGTCTCGATTAAATATAACTGGTATGCACTTCACAAATAGTGATGTATCTAATCAAGATTTTCTAAATAATTGTCTAGATAATTCGTCTAATAATTATTTTCTTACCCAAATTCTCATGTAGATAACATGGTTGGACTCCATCCCCATGACAACTCGTACCTTCCGAATGAGGTCATTGCTGGATGGTTTGGGGAAGAACCAGAGAATGATCATCCGATCCCTTTGAATGATCACCATGGTGAAGACCTTTCGGATGGTGCTAACTCCGAACCCGAAGTTGAGAACCTACCCCAGACAGCTCCATTTCCAAATCCTGACCCTCGTGTGGCTTTTCAAGGCCCGACGCCTCCTTGGGTCGAATGTTTCGAAACATGGAGTGAAGGTCAAGATCAACCTATGCCGTTTAATGGAGACTGAAGCTTCTACAACGTAAATGAAGGGAGCACAACAGACAGAGTTCTACCAATCCTGATCCGTAGAGTTTTCCGAAACAAAATTCAAGGCAGGACAACTCTACGTCGTATCGCGGAAGTTTACACCAATGGAGAGATGCATATCCTTCGCACCAACCACCTTGAATATGCTCGTGAGAGATCTGAGAGAGACCACGGAACCCTGCTGCAAGAACTAGCAGAAACCCGAGCCGAAGTCATAGAGCTCCGAGTACGTGAGAGGGTATACGAAAGATACCTGCTTGATATGGAACGTCAATTAGCTGAACTAAGGGTTCACCATAGGGGTGACCATCACTAGTAGGAGATACTTTATTTCCCTTCTTTGTTTTTAAGAACCATGTTCCTATCCATGTTCTATGTAGCACTTATCTATGTGACTACCTTGTACTGTAAGTACTTTAGTTAGGTCTTTATGCTGTCAAATACTTTTCTACTTTAGATGTGATGTAAGACCTACCAGGTCAATTTTTCACAAAATTATTACATCTTAAACATCGATGATATTGACAGTCGACTAACTCCTGTGTCACTCTTTGTTCAAATACTTTTGTCATACCTTCATTTGGATTCTATCTGAAACTTGCTTTAGTCAAGTCTTTGGACTATAGTAATTTAACTCCAGGATCATCTTCAATCCTCTTTCAAAGGTTAGATAATATTATCCACCAACGATTAGTACCTCGGCTTGAATGACAAACGTCTAGAAACCATTCTACGAACTTACTTCTACTCTTTCTAGGACTGCATCATAGGGATGTAGGTCAAACTTTCGAGAACATACTCTTACTCTTTACTTGATCAATCGAAGTATATCTAGGCTCAACCAAAATCGCTCACAAAATACTTATCTTTCGTGTTACAGAATCATGTCGTCATCTGGAAACAATCAGCCGAACAACGAAACCCCTATCCTCCCTATCAACCCCGCTATGTTACAAGCTGCAGTAGCAGCTGCTGCGACAACTTTCCTTACACACATTAACTCCGGTAACGCAAACAAGCCTGGGAAAGGAGTTGACAATTCCGATTGTAGTATTAAACCGGGAAACCAACAGATGACAACAGTCACGGAACTACAAAGTCAAAAAACTTAGAGGAATAAACGAAAGTGCCAAGCCCAAAAGGAGCGCAAGAGATCCCAAAGACTTACCGAGGAACAACAACAAGTAGCAGCCCCTGTATTCCTAGAACCAACCCGACCATACGAAAGAAAACTTGCAAAGTGCAACCCTCATCATAATGGGGCTTGCAATAAAACGCAATGTTGCAATTGCCTTGAAATAGGGCACCACACTCATAATTATGGAGAACCAACACAACCCATCACTCAAGTCCCTGTCATCGGGACCAACCCCACACACAAAGTAGTGATAAATCCATACTCTTTAAAAGGAAATTTTCGAAGTATAGTAACGAGGAAGGCACTCGTGTCCACGTAACTCAAACTAAACATCTCACTTCCACCACCAATGCTAGTACTAGCCGGTCATGCTACCAATGCGGTGAGATAGGGCACTTCAAGAAGGATTGTCCTATAACAAAGAACTCTGGCGCAGATGGCAGAATTCTAAGGATCACTGCCGCAGGGGAAACTACTCCGAACCCACGTAAAAGTAATTAAGGTGTTTCATTGTAACAGACTTATAAACCGTTTTATATTAGTGCGACTCGAGCCTTACCTTTTACGGGATCCCGTCAGTTAAGGGACCCCCATGCTGCATATACTTGTCTTTTGTAGTATACCTTGTTCGCAACAATAGTCTCGTAGTAAGTCTAAGGTACTGTAACTCTGTTGATGGTTGCACGGTTGTGTTTTTCCTGTAACGCCTTATGTTCAAATCTAACATCTTAGTTCCCATATGATTCTTACATTATCATACAACTAGATTCAATTTGATCCTCATAATACCAGCTCCTTACGTACATCTCTTTCTCCGAAATCGCCTTTCTAGCGAAGCCGTCATATCAGAACACCAAAGTACTCATGCATAGAGTACCTCATGTTTGTTTTCCTTTCCGAAGAAATCCTCGAAGTACCACTCGTACAGTACGTCAAGTTCAATCCAAAGACCCATACGGTTGATCTATCACTGAAGAATGTATACAAAGGGATGGTATATAATCAAGGTTCTACAGGTTAAGAATTGATGATTCCACTTTAACTTCTTTTCCTCATTGGGGTGTGAACATAAAGAAGAATCATTTATTCAACTATCTTTTCAATCTTAATTATATACGACTCGTATACACGAGATTGTGATCGTTGAACCATGTATGAATTCTAATATGAACTTCAAGATGGAGACTGCCCAAGACTACGAGTAATCGCATCATCAGGTGAACAAACTTAGAACCCAGTACGACTCCTGAAACCAGATCGTCATACCGTCTAAACACCCACAGAGAGACAAGAATAGTCTAGACAACTTAGCGATACCCAGCATAAGAGTAGAAAGACCCAAATCCTCCCCCTGGAGAGCTCCGGTCTTATTCCTCAGAGAGGTGGACGAATAGTATCATAAGTACATTGACTATCGAAGGCCTCATCAAGATTTCCATTAGAAATCATTATCTCTGCCTTGCATGGATGAGTTGGTTGAGAAAACGTAAGAAACGAATTACCTTTCAGAAACGGGCCTAAGATCTGAATATCACTAATTTCGAGTATTAGAGAAGGATGTCCCGAAGACGGCCTTCCGAACTCGATACCGACACTACAAGTCTGTAGTGATACCCCTCGGATAGGACCAATGCACCCGTAGTACTCATGAACTTAATGGATAGGGTACGCCACTCTTACTTGGATCAGTTCGTCATTAACCTTGTAAATGACTTACTTATCTACCCGCGTAGTAAGAAGGAAATCATAAAGAGCACCTACAACAAACCATGGAACCAATACGATCAGAGAAGCGTTGTGCGAAGTTCGCAAAATACGAGTTTTGGAATTGAAGAGTCAAAATTTCCTAAGACACACTATTAGTGATGTGGAAATTCTTGAGGACCCTTGCAATTTATCAGAACCGTTGAGAATTTGTCAGCACCGAAGACGCCGTCGGGAATTCGTCAAATTTTAGGTCTTGCATACCTACTATAGTAGTCCATTTAGAACTCCTCTCAAATTACAGAACTTCTTACGAATTTGACCTAGGAGGGAGTGGCCCTTGACTGGGAAGAGAAGCAAGAGACAGAAACCCTTGGAACTCCAGGTGAGAGTGAAATTCATTTGGAAGTCTCACTCTGTGAATGGCTTGATACACTTCAGAAAGTGTAGAAAGCTAAATCCAAGGTACATTGGCATTCACTTCAGTCATGAGCTACCTTACTCTTCTGACATTGAGTTAAGAGTTTCCTACTTTGTCATTCTTAAAAAGTAGAGTTACTTTTGGTTCCTTAACCACCTTATCACATTTTTCCATCTACTTTAGCTCCACAATCGTAACCCTTGAGACTCTCAACATTTACCACTAATGTTTATGGTTACACAACATCTGTGTTGATGATCTTAGATACGTTCACCACGTGCTAAGTAAGACCCAAAATCCAAGACCTTATGTGAATTGACGGTGAAAGCTAAAATGTCCAAGCTATTACTTGTTACCTCGAAGAAATCTCTTTTTATTTTTTAGTGGTCTTTATGAAATTGTCTAAAACTAAGACGTTTATTCCCATAAGATCCAGTTTCATTTTTGTTTTTTAGATTTCTCATAATCACCCAGTCACTATATATATTATCAAACCTACTTGTTCAACAGGCCACATCGGTCTCACAAGTACTTTGTCCTACTCTCGGTCGTATCTTAAGTATCGAAGTTCGGATGAAGATTAACCACCCGTTAAAGCCTATATTTGAAATAAAAATGCCTTTCAATGTTTCTTAATAAACATTTGATCGTATTTCTACGGGAAACCACACAGACACTTTTCAATTTGTCTTAACTTTGAAGGACGAGATTCGTGCCCGGGATCCTTCGATTCATATCATCATTGACATCACTTATATCCCAAACACATCTTCCTTTATTTCTTTTCTTTGGAACTCTCTAGCACGGAGATCTCTATGATTTTCGAAATTCTTGTTTGTGGTCCTCATAACACCTTTTCAGATTTGTGCCTTCGGTTCTAAAAGAAATGGTGGTTCACTTCATTATGGGGCGCAGGTTGAAGCACTTGACGAGAACGGATGAGTCTCGATTGTAGCTGCCTATAAGGGAATTTGAAAGGTTTTCAAAGTAGAAGAGATGGTAACTAGATAAGGATTCCACATGACTCACAGGATAAGACTTTGAATACGCGCGTGAATTTGAAGCGGTTCCTATACCCATGCCTAGTGATGTATATCTAGGGAAACCCAGCTGTCAAATCATGCTCTTTCAGGAGCCGTTTCAGGGATCGTATCATCATCACATACGATTCTTTCTCTCTCTTGGAAAAGGTATAAAAAGGTTTCTCTCACATCATGTACCTCTTCATCACCTCCAAATCTCTCAAAGAATACAACAGGCGATTTACACTGTTCATCTTCTTCCTTTCATCAACCATGGCAAAATCCTATTCCGTCCAAGAACAAACAACTACTTCATCCCTTCTGACCATCAAACATAATCAGAATACAATCATCAAACTGAACCCTTATTCTATGACTCCTACATGCTTCATGTGGTCGAGTGTCTGAAGTATTCTCGATTGGTGGTTGCGCTCACTCAAGTCGAGTCTGTTCCAATGCCTCTACTATCAAAGGTCTATTCCTCAACTTCTTATGACAAACGCAAGGACTGTATCTTCTTTGAAATCTTCAATCACATGACATCTGTCTTAAAAGCTCGATTCTGTTCTCTATTAAAGCTTGCATCAGATGCTTATGTTATCTCTCAGGACTTCATCACCACTAATTAGCTCTTCTCTATGTTCTATGACAAGGGGTACACTGATGTTCTCACAACCGTCACTAAGTTCAAGAAGTCCTACTTACCACCGCAATGGAATGGTCTTTTCACACTTATATTTAAGGGATTAGCTAAAAGAGTTGCTGGATCAAATGGTGCCAGTAAAGGTTTCATGACTATTTTGTATGGTCTCTATCATGGCATCAATCTGGACTATGGATTTCTGATATGATCTAAGTTGGTGCAGAGTTTCAACCTATCGTCCAAACACTCAGAAATCTCATGTAGACGATTCTGGACTCTGGTGAATCACAAGGCAATCAAGCATTTCCAGGTTCCGATCATGGTAGATGCAATGTTGTCCACAATTTCCACATTTCACACAACAAAGATTATTGTCTCTGATCCCACCAAGTTCACCTTCAATGGGTCAATTCCTGAAAAAATGTCACGATGTGCTTCCAGTGCGAGCCGTGTTATGGCTGATTATCGAAAGTTGACTCCTTCAGGGCCACATCAACTTACTTCAGAGATGTAGTCCGCTCTAGAAGGTGTTGAGAAACCATCCAAGAGGGGCAAGAAGTCGGAATCAAATAAAATGGAGACCGAAGGTCCATCATCTCCTTCTGAGAAAACCAAAAAGTGTAAAGTTGAAAAAGCAGTTCTTTTCTCTCCGAAAAAGAAAAGAGTCAAGAAAATGGCAAGAAAAATGAAGGCATCTTCGCCTGTCAACTCAGATGAGGAAGAAGAGGTTCATGTTGAAGACTTACAAAGGAGAAATACACATCTACGATATCCAACTCCTATGGTACAACCTCCAATTTCTTTTCTTACTCCTGATCCTTCTCCGAAAACTACTATAACACCAATTTTTGTTGCTACATTACTACCACCTGTCTCTTCTCAACCTACTCCCACTGCTCCATTTCCATCTCCAATATTTTCTCAAACTACAACAACCACTACAACTGAACCTCCGGTTCCTATCAACGTATCTGATACGGAGGCACCTACCGGAGCAACCGAAACCCATGTAACAACCGAAACCCATGTAACAACCGAAACCCCTGTAACAACCGAAATCCCTGTTACAACCGAAACCCTAGTTACCAGTAAACCTCTTTCACCATCTCCTTCAACACATTCTGAACCTATTCTTGGTGGTGATAACTTTGATTTTGACTCTACTTACTATAGTCCTTATCGGCTTCCAAATGATGATGATGATGATGCTCCGGTGACAACTCAACATTTAAGAGTCTTAATGATAAGCTTGATACATTAATTCCTTATCCGGCAACTTATTCAGATGTGGTTTTGAAAGCTTTTCTCGACACTGCTCTTCAGTAGTACACAACTTCAATCGACAAATCAACAAAAGTTGTGGATGCATCCACATCCTCCAGCAAGAAAGCAACAACTGAAGTGACGGATCTCATTCATGATTCGAGAATTTTCTTAGAAACTAAAATTTGACTTTGTTCGTTCTGAACTCAAATCAAATCACAATTCTCTTCTTACTTCTGTCAATACTCCCCTTGAAAAGCTTCAGACAGATCTAGCTACAAAAAAATAAGATAATGGATGCAATAGCTCACAAAACAACAACGCTTGAAGTCCAGTCTGCTCAACTTGATCAAGCGAAGAAAGAAATTGACTCACTCAAAACTGAGCGTGTTGTACTTAAAAGTTGTGCTGGTGATGTTCTATCAATTCTGGGTATTATCGTCAACACCCATTATCCGATTCTCACTCTTACCATCTGGAATCACTTAACTGCAATGCTCCTTTTAGTGATTGAAATCTTGTATCAAATGAAGGGTGTTACAGAGCCGCTTGTCACTCCGCACCAAGGGGGATAAGGTGTTCAAGATCCTCCAATTCCACCGAATGTTGTTCTCAAATCTCAACCCAAAGAACCGAAGGTTAATGTAGCTTCGGGTTCTGGAGGAATGGAAAAACTGAAGGGTATTTCAAATGAAAGTGATGAGGAATATGAAACAATTGCAAATGCCCCGGAAAGAAAGAAAAGGGATAAATAAATCGATGATAATCTCCAGATAGCCAGACAAGAAGAAGAGAAAGAACGATAGCGAAAAGAAGAACAAGATGAGCTGATCTGCAAAAAGTCTCTCTTTCCCCCTTGGAGTCAGGAAAGATTTCTTAAAGAATAGATTGAGTCCCCAAGCACTCACTGGTTGGAACCAGTTGCTTCATTTGAGTGTGCTAATATGAAGGATTCACAGTTTGATATGCCTATTACCTGCAGGGCATCCGTCTTTCATTATTTTAACTCAACAGTTGATGTTTCTTCTCCTCACCCATAGGTTGATCAAGATCTTAACAACTATTATCTTGAATTTATTCAACCTCAATACTTGACATGGAGTGCACAAAAAATAATGTTTGTCAAGGTATTGAAACCCTCTGCTGCTGGAAAGTATCTTAATGTTCAGTTCAGGGTAACCCGAGGTTCAGATAACTCACATGATTGGAATTTGTTATTCAATATTTTTCTAATCAATCAAGAGCAGTATGTGCTGATTCTTGATCATATCAAATTGATGTTGGCTTCCTACATCCATGAAGTTGCTAAAATAGATCATGAGATTGTAAATGTTTTGAGGAAGAAGCCGATTGTGAAGCCCATTGGGAAGCAAAGTGATCTTAATAAAATGAAGATGGAAAAGATTGATCCAACACATCATATTGTCGTGTTCACAAGAGGTGAATGTGAAAAATTCCTTTTCGCTGTTGTCGACAAGCACCTGTTCTCCACAATTTGTTTGGAGCATGTTCTTGATATCACTCACAGGTGTAAACACAATAGTGTTTCGGACAAGAAGAACTTCTCAGCCATGCTTTGGTGGTATATTGCTTTTTGTCAAATTCTGTTGGCCATTATACCGAAGGTGTTCAAGACGGTAAAGAAGTTTCCTATTACTCAACCGAACTGATCTCTCGCCTCAACAGATGCAAATGAGGAGATTGTTGGATTTATAAGAGTTGCGTCATTGGGACTAATGCTTTTACTATTTTGTATACCTGGTTTGCGCCTGTCCAACCGTGGATTATTAGTAGGGTTAGCTTATATATAGTGCATGCATGTATAGCCTTATATAAGAACGCTCTTCATTAATTGTGGCATTGTAACCGTTGACACCTCTATAGTCTAAGTTCTTAATCGAGCTCTTCAGAGGTGTTGAATATTAATCATTTGGCATCGTTGATCCATTCTTGTGTTCTTTGCTTCATTATTTATTATCTGTTTAGAATCTATCGATCTTATTAGAATATTATTCTCATTAACTTGGTGTGAACAATGTTGGTTGCATTATGTAATGTTGGTGATTAATGTGTTATGTTTCATGTATATTCATTGTGATGATCATTTAATTGTTATTCACACGAGCCCTCGGACGTTTCCGCCGTCTGGTTCAGGGGTGTGAAAACAATGCGTGATTCCGCCTTATTTCCTGTTCCATGTCTGGTTGTGAATTTAGGGCAGAGTCAATCAATCTACTGTCTTCTCGGACTTAATTATATATGAATTGTAGACAGCAAAAAATTATAGATCGACCTAGTGGGAAACATAGTATGAAGTATCATCACTATCTAGTAGAACACTCTTACTTCTAGTACTTGCATAACGCAGTACACAACATTCACAATGGTAATAACGAGGTTAAAACAGAAAGCACTATAAGCGTACACACCCTCAAGAAAACGCTCCTTCCGAAGCAACTTAACACGTACTCCGTTGACGTCAACCGACCTACACTGGCTTTGTCCTCGCTATACCAATCACGTGTTACACTAGACACCATTCACCTTAACCGACTGGCTAGCGAGACTCTCAACACTCTTAACAACAAATCCGACACCGAACCTCAGACTCTTCTCTCGCTTCAAACCTCCGAAGTATTCATGCGAGGAGTACCCCACTTTCTATAACCTTTCCTAAGTATCCCCAGCAGACCTTTCAGAAATACCACATACGCAGCAAGTCAAGTTCAAGTGCAGAGCGTAGGGATAGATACGGTTAGCCTATCACTATTAAGTGAATACACCAGGGTGGTAAATAATTAAGATTCTACGGACTTAGGATGTGTGTTTCCACCCTATCTCATGTTCCTTGTTTGGTTGTGGACCTAGGGCAAGGCCACCCATCTGACTGTCTCATCAATCTTAATTATATACAGATTTTATACACGAAGTGATGATGGATGAACCAGGTATCAGTCCTACCAAGAACTTCAAGACAAAAGCTGCCCAGAACTACGAGTGGACATCCTCCCAGTCGGATAGACATAGATAAGTAAGTCAAACCCAAAGACTCTACACCAATCAAAATTCATTTGGGTACAAGAAGATCCCATGGAATAAAAGTATCCAACTCTCTCCTTAGCTCATGAGTAACCACTTAGGAGTTGAATTTTGGGAAGAAATTCCCTCTAACGAGGGGATGATGTCACAACTCAAAATTTTAGACCTAGCATGGTCTAAACCCTAACCGAGTGTTATTGTAAATCACATTGTAATCCCTATTGCAAGGTGTCCTCTATAGCCTTAGAGTTTGTTTCTAAAACTAAAAAGGAAGTATAGAAAGAAACCTAGACTAAAATAGGAGGGTATAATCCAATATTTGGATAAAGATCAAGGTTTAATCCATGAATAAGATATCATAATCTTTTCACGGCCTAAAGAAAACAATGATTAAGTAGTTTACAGTCTAGAAAAAAGGGTTTCCGGATTTAGGAATTAAGATCAAAGATGTTCACGGTCCAAGAAGCTTCCAAATGATGTGTTCACGGTCCAAAAGAAATCCAAGGAAGTATTTACGGCCAAGGTGAAAAAGAAAACATGTGTTCACAGCTAAGCTCAACCATGAACACCCTCTTATTGGGATGAAAACCCTATTAAACTCCATTAATGGATCGTAAAAACTCTACGACCAATGCCAACTCAAGTCGTTTTCAACGAATTCAAAATGTTTTTAAAGCATTTCAAATTACTTCAAATGTTTTATACGTTTATATGTATATGTCTTATACATACATGAATAAAATTTTATTAGATAAATCTTTAACCCTTTTGTAAGATGTCAAAAAAAAAGGTACTTTTTTCATCGTTTTATCGAGTTATACAAATTATTTAGTTACAAGGACTTTCAATGCATACAAAACATACATTTAAACTATAATAGGTATAGTTTATGGGACACCACCTTAGTTCACTACTACAAGTATACACTATTAAAATAATTATTTAAGTATACTTATTTTGTATTACAACATACATTACCACATGATAATACAAAGGAATACTAATACAAGATAACACTATAACACTATACGTAGAACCAATTAATACAGCGTTGTGAGGCACTATTTTGGGTACCTACAGCAGTACAGGTTCAAGTCCTATAAATTATAACCAGAGTCTCCCGAAAAGAGAGCGCGAGATTTGTGTATAGATCTATACGGGACAGACAATCCCATACCCAAATTGCTAGCTATAGTTAGGCAGGCATGACTGGGGGTGACAAATGTCATAAATAACAATGCCTGAAGAACATCATAGAGGACACTAGGTCATATTAGTATGGTTATATAAAACTTACAATATTATAAACAAGGTCTATAGGATTAACACTACTTCATGGGTTTTATCTTAATAATAAGACCACATAGTTTTACGAGCAACAAGAGCATATAAATCAAAAGGGACCTATAATGTTAACATTATAAGTTCTTGGTTTATGCGTCAAAGGTTATTTATAATTATAGGGACCGATAGGTAATAAAATGGGTGATTTTCACTTTATTTCCTGTTCCTTGTTTGGTTGTGGGCTTAGAGCAGATTCACGCAGTTTATTACCTATTCGATTTTGGTTATATATGACCTGTATGAACAAAGAAATTATAGGGGTAACAGGTATGGGTCAGGTCACTATATATAACTATGGTACACTATTTTCTAATACAAAACATACATTCCTTAAAGAACGTATAACATGGTACATGCATACAAAAAGGGTCATACTATAAATATAGTCATATTACATTACTTTTCAAAGTATGAGACAAAGGAACTTACGTGTCACTACATTAGAAAATATATGATTTTCTAGGAGAACATACTTACAATTCTAAAAAGGATCATTACAATTAACTCTGTAAGTACTTAGCGAATACTTCCGGGTAAAATACAGTGAGGATCCGAGAAATAGTAGGATGTATGTCTTCCTATCCATTTCCTGTTCCTTGTTTGGTTGTGGGCTTGAGGCATATCCATACAATCGATTGTTTCTTCGATCTCCATTATATATAACTTGTATACACTAAGTACTCGTAGAAGGAACTAGTATGAGTCAATTAACATATAATTCATTACATCAGGAGATACATGATTTCCTTGAAAAATACAACATGTTTTACAAAGATCAATGAACCGGTTTTCTAAAACAAAACGCTTATGAACTCACTAACTTTAATGTTAACACTAATTCAAAACCACTTGTATTCTCAGGGCACTAGTAGACAGGTACTTGTGCAGGTTCTAGAAGATGGACATAGTAGCTTCAAGTCTTTATTTTTCTATTTACTGTTGGAGTCAATCATGTGTGATTCAAATACAATGTAAACACTATATTATCAATACAATGGTGGTGGTTGCTTTGATTACCATTATTCAATTGTTGTGATACTACACATGACGTCCTCCGCCCCCGAATGTTTCTGCTATTCCGGTTTGGGGGTGTGATATTAAGCAAACTATTTTTGTCAAAAATTTTATGCACCGAATAATTAACCGTAACTGATAACATTGTCATTTAATTAAAACATTGATAAAGTCAAATTCATACTACAACTTACCATACATACTAAAAGAAGTACATTGCATAAGCTTACACACATATATATTCTAAATTATTCATTTCACTACAAGCGAAACTGCAAGCATGATTACCAAACATTTCCGAATCCCTAATTCCCACTCATTTGTGCCAATTCGTTTGTAAAACTCATAGATTCCTTATTCGCCTTCCCTTTGTGCTCAATGAAATTATTTTCTACAATTGATAACCTCGCTTCAATGGAATCTACTTCTGCTTCATCTATTGTATTCTTGTTTAGGGAAACTTCATCCTCATTAACCCATTTCCAAATACACGACGGGAACCCACAACCACAAGGGTAAGCAACATCAAACACATTCTCTGGCTTCAAAATTTTTGACCTCAAGGTTGATATTATGTATTTACTAGAAGATGAAGCCATCATAGGACCCGAAGAAGAAGAAGATGAACCAGCAAAATGAATATAGGAGACGAAAAGCAAATTATCTTACTTTCCTAATAGCCCTAATCCAAATTAAAAGAAGGCAATATACAAATATCATGTCACTCGTCCTATCCAATGTCATTAAATGAAAGGTTAACTCATCAATTTTTAGTCTTAGTCATCTTATAACCACAACCACCGGTAACCATTAGTTAGGATGTGAACAAAAGATAAACATGGTAACCACCGGTAATCGTTAGTTTGGATGTGAACAAAAGATAAACGTGGTTTGTATTTTTATTACAATGGCTTTAGTTAAAGAGTGTTTTTTAACGGTCAAAATTCCAATGGTCTTTTTTTTATATGTTTTTCAAATATTCATCTTTATAAGTTATTTTACCTTTTGGAAATTAAAAAGTAAAAAAATAATAATAGTAATAAACTTTTTAGTGTTTTTTTTTTCTAAAAAGAAAACTTTTGTATTTGAAGTTAACCTATAAAAATACAATAAATTGGAAAAACTTTTATTTTGGAAAACATAAATAAATTTATGTTTAAACCATAAAAGCTAAACCTTGAAGGTATTTAATTAAGTCTTTTCGGGTGTTCATAGTAGATGTAGTCGATGTATATATTTAGTGGGATTGAGAAAACAATTGACCCGTTTCATTAGTTGCTTTTGCAAAAATAGAGACGTACATGTATATAATTTTTGTATTATTTCTCTATATCACAGTCGTACCCATAACCATTGGACGGGTTGCCAAATAGTCTGGCTGGAAAGCATACTTTGGTGGAGTTCAAATATAAAATCACCAACACACATAAACTTGTATTCATTTTTTTCATAAAACATGGTCCATTATATCTACAATAACAAATTATACCATCATAGAAATCAAATTACCTTAAAACAACTTTTTCATCATATCAGGTAAAACAAGATTTACGAAGATGTCACATCCTTTTTCTGTTGGGTGGAGGCTATCCCAAAAGAAGAAATTAGAGTCGTTGTGGCACGTTCGGGTTCGGGTCATGCGCTTGTTGCACAAGTAACACATCTCTAGCTCTCCTGTTCCACAACAACCTCTATTTGTAACCTCCAAGCCTATATAGGAAAACAAAAAAGTACGAAAAACGAAAACTTATTGAAATATGAATATGAAAAAAAAAAAAAAATTTATCATCGTCTAAGACAATAGTACTCCTTATTAATGGGATTCAAGGAAAATAGTATATGACACTATAAATTTAGAAGATTCGGTTCATTAAATAATATATTTAAGTTATGGAATACCATATTGTTGAGGGTTATCAATGATGTTCATCAGAGGTTTGTAGAAATCTGAGAAGGCAATCCTGGTTTGAGGAAGATTGCTTGCAAGAACTTGGAGCTGTAGTTTTAGCATGCTGTTGAAAAATTGTGCAGCTTTATTGTACTTCTCCGCACATATTCTTTGTGCTCCCCCAGCTAGGGTTCTTTCAATTGGTATACAGCCAATTGCAGATGTGCTAAAGACAACTATCTTTCTTGCTCCCAATTTATGTATTTCCTTCAATTAAATGAAAGAACATATGTAACTAATCTTAACGAAGTATGTAAATTTATGTTCATCGCTAGTATTTGTTTTCTCCCTTGAAAAGCATAGTCTAATTGTGTTTTTACATTTGAACTTAAGTTGGATTTATATGAAACTTAATATTTGAGGCGAAAACAGTAATAAAAAATGATGGAGATTTTGTACCTGTAAAAAATTGCTCGCTAGCTTCACCAACTTATTACCATAAGCAGGGACATCATATTGTAATCTTCTCATGGGAAATGTAAAATAGTTTACAAGAAAATCATTGGTTCCTGCTGACACCAAGAATACACTATTGGTAATTGTATTCATTGCAGCTTCTTGCCCTATGTTCCCCTTGAGCTTCTCAATATATTGTTTGAACATTTCCAATTGAGATGATAGCGACATAACATTCTAATTTTAACATGTTTAAAAAGAATGAAACAAATTAATAACCACAATATAAATTCACTAACAAAAATATATTGTATGTTATTTAGGAATGAATTATTTCATGTACAGAATGATTATACATGCATACCGATAATTTGGAGGTTAAGGGATCATAACCAGCACCACCAGAAGCAAAACTTACACCAGTTAAAAGATCCTCATGTTGTATGAGAGGGTCTAGATATGCTGGAAGATACTCCTTCACTCCAAATCCCTTCGCTTAGAATTCGATAACAGATAAGGGCACTTTTGTTAGTCAAAATCGTTGAAACTACCATGCACCATGCATATCATTCAAATCCCTTTAATATGTCTGATTTAAACGCATCTAAAACCTAATACAATTACATTATATTCTTGATACATTATGGTTCGTGTAAATGAGGCATTCCCAATGAAGTAAATATACGAGGTTTAATGGATGGACAAATCGATAGTTCACGTTTCTGTACAATTTTAAAATGTTGTTCTCCGTTACATTATACTCCAAAATGTTTAATGAAATATATATTAAAGAAAAGTTTGTTTTAGCCGTTATAGTCATTGAGTTCCAATGTCAACTTGGCATCCAATTATGGTTATGCTTAACCCCGTGAATGCCAGCTAGGAATTCCTAATCATTCAACCATTCTTTTGAGCACACAGTATGGGTTATCTCGTTTTCGTTATTGTCGACGTGAACACGCCTTAAAAGCGTAGTAACGGGGAACACCGCCACCCCTTCTTGTTACTTCTCGTTGTGTCATCTCCCACTACAAGAAAAACCGGCAATAGCAGTGATGCCTTTAGCGGTGACGGGGACTTTTAGCGGCGAAAAAAAACAAACGTGTTTTTTTGTCGCCGCTAAAAGTCTCCATCGCCACTAAAAGCTTATTTTGGCAATCCGTGTCATTTAAATCTCATTCGTCGATTTAAGAGATGATCCTACGACTAGGATGACATAAGAAATATCCGGTTGTTTTCCCTCCAGTGTATCACCGCTAAAGAGTGCGCGTCGCCACTAATGGCTTATTTTGGCGATCCGCGTCATTTCAATCTCATATATCGGTTTAAGAGATGATACAACGATGCAGAAAACCCCACATTGTTTTCCCTCCCATGTGTCTCCGCTAATGAGTCCTCGTCACCGCTAAAGACCGTTGACAATAAAACCCCTCTCTACTCTATTTTTCTGTGTTCTCCATTCTTCTTTCTCACCATTGTCGATGACCTCATCAGAATTTCACAAAAACCTTCACAATTTCACCCATCTCTGCTCCATTATCTCCTTTTCCTTTTCCTTTTCACTTCTCCTTACTAAATTTGTAGCATTGATGTGTATTTTATGTGTATTTTGTGTTTGTAGATATGGATGTGTATTTATATGTGCATTTGTATGTATATGTGTATTTTGAATGTATTTTATGTATGTATATGTGTTTTGTATGTGCAATCCTATGTATATATGTATTTTTATGTATACGTATGTGTATTATGTATGTGTATGTATTTTCATTCGTATATGTGTATTATGTATCTGTATGTATTTTCGTATGTATATGTGAATTTTGTATGTGTAATATGTATGTATATGTGTATTTGTATGAACAGAAATACATATTAATATCAGCAACGCCTTTAGTGGCGACGGAGAGCATTAGCGGCGACGCAACTTTAGCGACGACGAATAGAGCATCAGCGACAAGCCAACAGCAGCGACCCTTTAGTTTTGACATGTCGCCGCTAATACCTTTAGCAGCGACATGTTGGACCTTTATCAGCGACGCCTCTTATTTCTTGTAGTGTGTGTGCTCCTTACAACGTGGCAAAACGCGTAGATTTTGAATAAATGAAGTGTGCCAAAATGATATTTAAAAAAATTTACCTTTAAACCTTATATAAATACAACTTTCATTTCATTATATACATCTTTCTTTCTCTCTTTCTCTTATATTTTATATATAAAAAAAAATTCATAGTTTCTTCTCAATCCAAAAAATCAGCAAAACCCAAAGACCCCCCCTCCCTCCATCATCAAACTCAAACACACAACCAAATACAACCTCGCATCTCGGATTTGTAGTTTATGAAAATTATTTCAACCTTTTTATCGTCTCAATGATTACTACAAATTTCATAACAAGGCGCCGCTTTTAATTCCGCTTCACCACCACAACAATTTCTCCAATCACCTTACTTTCAAAAAAATATGTTTGGTCAAAATCTAAATTTACAAC